>NW_028262364.1:875000-1175000 GCF_047370975.1 Nipponia nippon
CTGCCTCTCTGCAGTCCCAGCACGATGCTGAAAAGTTGTGTTGTGGCAGAGGGGGTGTGAGGACAAATGTGCCCATGGGCGTGCGGGGGTCAGGGAGGGCAGTGGTGAGGGGGAAATCACAGAGTCAGAATGCAGATGAGAAAGGACCTCCAGAGGTCATCTATATCAACCCCCACTCAGAACGGTTCCCATTAGATCAGGCCACTCCAGGATGGAGACTGCAGGAACTCCCAAGGGAATCCATTCCAGTTCCCATCATTTCTTTTGGCCTGTTGCTTAACTACAACTCCCCATGTTCCAGCCGCTGTTCATTGCCTCTACTCCTGTCGCAGAGCACTCCCACAGTCTAGTCCATCTTCTCTCTTTCCTTTGAACAGGTAGTTCCTGGACCTGCTGGGAACACTTTTCCTAACACAGATCAGCGTTGGTTTCTGCAAAGCTGCTTTCTAGCTGAGTGACCCCAAGCTGCCCTGGCGCATGCCTTTGCTCTTCCCCAGGGGCAGGAATTTCCACTTCCCCTTCTTGAACTTCATGAGGTTCCTATCAGCCCATTTCTCCAGCTTGGCGAGGTCCCTCTGGACGATGGCCTGACCCGCTGGTGCATCAGCCACTCCTCCCGGTTTGGTCTTGTCTACAAATCTGCTGAGGGTGCACTTGGTCCCATCATCCGGATCATTAATGAAGGTGTTAAACAGGACCCAATATTGATCTATGGAGTACACCACTAGTCACTGGCCTCCAGCTAGGCCTCACGCTGCTGATCACCACCTTCTGGGCCTGGCCTTTCAGACAGTTTTCAAGCCCTCACTCTCTGCTCATCCAGCCCTTCCATCCACAGCTTCTCTATGAGAATCCTATGGATGAGAGCATCAAAGGCCTTACTGAAGCTGAGCTAGACAAGATCCACTGCTCTCCCCTCATCTCCCAAGCCACTCATTTCAGCATAGAAGCTTATTGAGTTGATCAGGCATGACTTCCCCTTGGGGAAGCCATCCTGACT
Organism: Nipponia nippon; assembly: GCF_047370975.1. Lineage (NCBI taxonomy): Eukaryota > Metazoa > Chordata > Aves > Pelecaniformes > Threskiornithidae > Nipponia > Nipponia nippon. The sequence continues at coordinate 876,001 of NW_028262364.1, forward strand.
ACTCCTCTTGACTTCCTCATCCTTAACATGCCTGCATTAGGCAGGCTTTCCAGGATTAGCTGCTCCATCGCCTTCCCAAGGTGAGGCTGAAAAGCCCCTAGTTCCCTGGGTTCTCCTTCTTGCCCTTCTTGAAAACAGGAGGGACGTTTGCTTTCCTCCAGTGCTCAGGCACCTCTCCCTATCACCAGGAGCAGCTGAAGAGAATCAGGAGTGACCTGGCAATGACATGAGCCAGCTCCCTCAACACTTGTGGGTGCATCCCATCAGGGCCCACGGACTTCTGTATGTGCAGTTTGCTTCAGCATTCCCGCCCCTCATCTCCTTCCACCAAAGGTAGGTCTCCCTTGCTCCAGACTTTCCCTCTGCTCTGCACTGGGGATTCCTGAAGGCCAGTCTTGCTAGTAAGGACTGAGGCAAAGGCGGCCTTCAGCACCTCAACTTGTTCTGTATCCTGTGTCACCAAGGCCCCCATCTCATTCAGCAGTGCTCCTCCATTTTCCCTATGCTTCCTTTTGTCACCTGTGTCCTTAGAGAAGCCCTTCCTATTGCCTTTGACATCCCTCACGAGACTTACTTCCAGCTGGGCTTTATCTTTCCTGACCTCATTGGACATTGGCTCTGTATTCCTCCCAGGTTGCTTGTCCTTGCTTCCACCTTCTGTATGCTTCCTTTTTGTGTTTGAGTTTGACCAGGAGCTCCTTCTTCATTCACGCAGGCCTCCCGGCATGCTTTCCGGACTTCCTCCTCGTTGGGACGGGCTGCTCTTGAGCTTGGAGGAGGAGATCCTTGAATATGAATCAGCTGTCTTGGGCCCCTCTTCCCTCTAGGGCCTTATCCCAGGGGACTCTTCCAACTAGATCTTTGAAGAAGCCAAAGCGTGCCTTCCTGAAGGCCAGGGTTGTGAGCTTGCTATTCACCCTCCTCACTGCCCTCAGGATCCTCAACTCCACCATCTCATGGTCATTGCAGCCAAGGCTGCTTTTGCTCTTCACATCCCCAATGAGCCCTTCCTTCTTGGTGTGCATGAGGTCCAGCAGAGCACCTGTCCTCACTGCCTCCATGTTCCTTGTATTCAGTACCTATTTGGTCCAAGGTCTCAGTCCCTGCCTGACACAGCACCAGGCCAATGAGTACATTTGGCATTGGCTTGGACACGAGGTGGGTGTGCGTCCCACCCCAGACACCACCAACACTGCGCTGGAAACAGATCCACTCAGGAACGGCCAGCACATGGTCGGCAGGAGTCCTCAGCATTTCTCCTTGCCCATAAAGCAAACGCCATCTTTTTGAACTCTCTAACACTGGGGAGAGCAGCTGTGTCCTGGCCTGGAGAGGCCAAGAGGAGGGACCGCCAGCCAAACTGAGGCATTCCCAATGTAGTTACACTGGATGAAAGTAAGGATCCAAACTGGAGTGAAACCATCCTTGTTGTGGCCTGAAATCAGCAGTAAAACAGTGTGAGCCTTGCAGAGGCAGCAAAAGGAGGGCTGAAGGCACAGAAGGTTGCATTTCAGTGCCTGCACTGTGGGCAGTTCTCTGCCGGGTTTGTTCTGCTGCTGTTCAGCTGCACTCAGGCTCCTTCTGGCCCTGGCTGCTTTGTGGAGCTCATGGACGGAGCAGTGGAGAGTGACCCTGCCGTGAGCAGCGCATTCCCTTGCGATGAGGGACACACAATCACACACACGCTCATGTGCACCATCCTGGAATCATGCAAATCTCTGCACCCAGAAACACTTGCAGAAATGCAGCATGCAGACAAGTGCAGGCAAGCGAACACAAGCATGAACAGGACCGACTCTGCACTCAACTGGGGACACCCTGGGGATAGCCCCGGCAGGGATCCTGGGGAGCATTCAGGGGAAGGACGAGGCCCTAAATGTGCTAATGGTGGTGTTTGGGTAGCCAGGGAGACTGCCCAGAGGGGAGGTGCATTGGGAGCTTTGAAGAAAACCTTGTGTTCAAGGAGTCAGTGATCCTGGGCAAGCCATATCTGCTGTCTGGGGCCTCGCGCTAAAGGCTTGAGAGGCCCCTACCTTAGCACGAGTAGCTGCTGCAAGGGAACCTGCTGGAGTGCCCTGTGCCAGCCTGTGCTGCACGTGGGTGTACGTTACGGCAGAAATAACCTTCCAGTGTTTCAGGTGATGTACTATTTCTTTTTTTTTTTCTTTTTTTTTGGCAACACAAAAGAAAAGGCAGCATGGCATGGGAGGGAAGCAGAAGCTCTCCCTGGACAGGATCTGCGCAGTGCATCTTGGGAAAATCTGCCTGGGTCCATGTGATGCTGCACAAATGCAGGGTTCCCAACATCTGAAGAGATGTAAGGTTTATTCGCTATCTCTATTCCTCTTTTGATTCTACCTTACTAAACCAGCCATTTCATTATGTGGTTTGCTGTCAGGTCTATCTTTCTGAGATCTGAAAAGGACCCTGCACCACATCTTCCCTCAGGCCCCCTCCATGGTGCAGAAGAGGAGCGCGCAAAACCAGCCAGCAGAATTTTTCTGGGAGCAGTATTAGGCGGGATACGGGCAAAGCCAGGAGCTGGGCCAATTCTCGGCAACAGGGCCACCAAGAGCCCCAAAGGAGTGACCCAGGCTGACATCATTTGCCTTTACTGGACTCCTCCAGCAGGTGAGCTAAGTTCTCTGCCCACGCTGATGTCTTTTGCTCTGGAAATTCTTGGGCCTCTCATCCTGCCACGCAAAAGGTGCCTTCCCTGGGGAATGTGCCTGGCATAAAGCAGGAAACGAAAAGACAGCAATTCAGGAAGCTGAAACACAGCCCATCGCATTAGCCGGGATGTTTTGCATTCAAGATGAGCTTGTCAGAAAATAATGACTGCTGCAAGGGCTGCCTCTGGCAGCCTGGGGCAGTAAAGGTCCATGATAAAAGGCAGCCCAGCTCCTCGCTCTCTCATCCACTTCTCTTGCCTTCTACTCCTTGGGAGTCAGGTGAGTCTGAAGACCCTTCTCCTTCTCTGCTTTCCCTAAAAGGAGGTCTCACCTTAATGGACCTCTCAGCTGACACCAGCTTTGTTCTATGCCAGATGGTGGGGCTCTGTCATGAGAGAGGGAAGTGGGGAGAAGGTTAGACATGGAGGGAAGCTGGGACTGCACTGAGGTGGCTTCTGGAGGAAGGGGCTAGGCAGCCCCCGAGAGGCTGTGGTGGCACGTGGCGGTGCCATGTGCTGAACACCTGGTGGCTGTTTTTGGGCCCTGGCAGGATGAGGCCAAGAAGCCCTCATCCATCTCTGCACAGCCTTCACCTCCCAGCCCTGCGTATTCTTTGGCTTCCTCATGGTGTGGTGACAAGATGTTCCTCACACATCCCCATGTTTTGCTTCCTTCCTGCCCTCTCCCCCAGGTGCACCTCGGACCCCAAGACATGTCCTGCTACAACCAGTGCCTGCCATGCCGGCCCTGTGGACCAACCCCGCTGGCCAACAGCTGCAGTGAGCCCTGTGTCAGGCAGTGCCAGAACTCCACCGTCGTCATCCAGCCCTCCCCCGTGGTGGTGACCCTGCCCGGCCCCATCCTCAGCTCCTTCCCACAGAACACCGTTGTGGGATCCTCCACCTCCGCTGCCGCTGGCAGCATCCTCAGCTCTCAGGGAGTGCCCATCACCTCTGGGTGCTGTGACCTCTCCTGCATTACCAGCCGCTACTGTGGCAGCAGATGCCCCCCCTGCTAAAAGTGCTTGCAACGGCCTCAGATAAGGACCCCCAAGAACTCAGAGCATGATGCTGGACAGACGATCAAAGTTTGTGCCATTGTTTGAAGAGCAGCTGACCATCTCTGGCTTGCCGTGCAAGGGCAGACTGGAAGGGACCAGCCTGGGCTCTCGGAAAACATGGCCAATGTCTGCCTTTACTCTCTTCCACTCACCCTTTTGCTCTCTTCTCTTTGTTGTCTTGTGCTCCCCTCATAGCCTCCCGCGAGGACCCCAGAAACCAGCCTTGAATGACCTGCTTGCCTGTCTGCCTTTGCCGGGCACGTCGACAGATGCCCTGTGGGAACTCTGCCACAGGAAAAGGGCAACAGATTCTTGGCTTCTCCTGCTCCTCCCCGCACTGGTGGCCTCCACTTGCAGTGACCTCATTTCCTTCTTTACACTCATTAAAGAATTGCTGCAACCCCGTCTTTGTCCCGTGGATTGTCTTTCCACCTGCATACTGACTGCCGAGGAGAAAGCCATTGCTTTGGGGGGAAATTAGGAGGGGACACAAGGGGACCCTTCCTCACTCCTAGAGGCATTGGAGGGTGGGACACACTGCAGCGAGTCCTCTGAAAGAGGCACTGCCTCTTGTAGCTGAGGAAGACATCCCTACTTACTCCACGGCCAACGGCCATCAGTCCTTGCCTTGCTGCGCCTCTGCTCAGAACTACCCTCTCGGCCCTGCAGCACGTCATGTGAACAGCAATCCTGGCAACTGCCGTCCTTCAGAGAGGAACCATGGGCACGTGGGAGTCCCCAGGGAGGTCAGCAGTCCCACAAGCTCTTGGGAAAGAGTGCTCCTCTTGCTCTTGGGTGGAGCTGTGCTGGGCACGGAGGCTCAGAAGACTATGTTGCCAAAGGCTGGCAGGAGTTAGGAATGGGTAAATAGCTTTAGGGATGGCCCACAGGCCCTACTGCACCTGCCCCTTCCCTCCATCAGCCGCTTTAGGGGACATGGGGTGTAGACCTTGGTACAGGCAGCAGGGCCAGCTTCCCCGTGCAGCCCTCTCACCCTTCAGCACAGCATCTGGCATGGCCCACCTCTTGCCTACATGTGTGGAGCTGAGGGGCTCACAAGTCAGGAGTGGAATCAGCTACAGCAGGCCACACACTGGACTCCCCTGTCCCTGTGCATCCAGCACCCCCTTGGGTGAAAGCAGGCCCCAATGCATACTGTGTGTGTGTGAATTGATTCAAATCTTGTAGTAAATCCTATTGAATCGCTTTGGAAATGCAAAATTAACCAATGATTAATTGGTGCTAAAGTCCTGTGATTCTCTCTTTAACTGTGAATAACCCTTAAACTGCTGCTAGGCAGCTGTGATCGTTAGACATTAACGGCAGATCAAGTCTAAGGCGAAGTCTGGGTCTCGCCACACCTAGGCTGCTCTCTGAGGGGGTCCATTCTGAACCTTGGGACTCAACGGGAGGGCCTGCTTTACCCCCTTGACTTTTCAGTCTCTGTATACATCATTCTAATGCTCTTCTGCCTCGATTGTTTTTCCTTACATACATTCCATTTATTGAATAAGTTATAGAGTGAACCTTGCCATTGAACTTTGTTGAATGACACTTTTAGAAATTTCTATTAAAATCGCTTTTTGCAAATATCCGGGACAGTAATTCTTTAAGCGACCTAACCACTCATCCGTGACAGCAGGTCAGAACCACACAGAGATTTTTGACTCCTGGGGTTATCTTCCCAATGGTGCTCTCTTTCCTGAAAGCATCATAGCCTGTTTAAAACACAATGCTACGGATATTGCTTTCCAGAGGAAACAACTGCAGCATCTCCCCCCCTCCATGGCCTATGGACACCACATCACCGTAACAAGGGATTACCTTCTGAACAGATTTCAAAACTCTATTCTAACAATCGAGGACAGAATGGTCAGATGCTGATGTGTTTGGTCAAATATGAAGATGGAGGTTTCCCCATGACCACAGCTACGCAAAATATGTTTCCAAAGACCCAGACCAGCACCGCTTTTAGCGCTTTTCAGAAATGTGTTCTGTAAGGAAAACTTACAACCCAAGGGCAAGGCTGAGTGTGTGCTCTTGAAGCTCAGCCCAGCCCAGCCTGCCCCAACATGTTGTTGACATGGACCCTACAGACAGTAAAGTCTCAAGATTTGAGGAATCTAACCACCCCATGGCGGGGGGTGGACTAGATGACCTTTTAAAGGTCCCTTCCAAGCTGAACCATCATATGATTCCATAATTCGATGAATATTTTTGTTTCAACACTAAACATTTCAGGGTGCGCCAGCGGGTTTTGGGGATCTTCCTCTCATTAGGTGGTGTGTGGGATGTTTCTCAGCCCTCCTCAGTCCCTTGTAGTTGTTCCCAGAGAACCTGGTTGTTGTCCCAGGACAGAAGATGGCACATTCATCACAGGTTGCCAGAAAAACATTCCAGTCTCTAGGTGTTCTCAGGCTAGATGGGCTGCAAGACTGAAGGATACATTGGACTAAATCAAGCAGGCTGGACCCCTTCATGCCACCTCCTCTGTACACAAAGCGTCTCTGGTTTTCCCAAGAAGAAATATGCTTGTGCTGCCCTAGTTGACCTTGGAGCACTTGCACATTCTTCCAGTACCATGGATGCACACAATCAGGCACTTCCTGAACAACACGGCTGGAGTCCTCAGGAGTCTCCAGGGACGTCTCCACCTCTGTCTTGTTTTGCATTGGAAAAGCAGCAGTTATTTTCCTCTCTTCCTGACCACTCTGCTTCTTGTGCACCAAGTGCTTCCGAAGAGCAGCTCTATAGGTGTTAGCTTTCATGTAGGCCATCAGACGTGGTTTCTGGAGAATGTCCCTCCTTTCAGCATCCCAAGAGTAGACTGTGCCAGCCCTCATGCCTTCCCTGGGTAATGGCAGCACCTGTAGCTGCTCCAGCTGCTTTGCAGGCACCAGATAATTTTTTTCCACAGATCCCATCCCTGCTTTACCAGAAGCCCCATGCTGAGCAGAGGATCAGGCTGCCATCCAGAGGGACCTCAAGAGGTGAGGTCAAGAAATGCGCTGACAGGAACCTCCTGCCCTTCAACAAGCAGAAGGGCCAAGTCCTGCACCTGAGGAGGAACAAGCCCATGCATCAGGATGTGCTGGGGACTGCCCAGCTCTTTAAAGCCGCTTTGCAGAAAAAGACCTGGCTTGTCCTGCTGGACACCAAGCTGACAATGAGCCAGCAATGTGCCCTCGCCTCAAAGAAAGCCAGCAGTGTTGTGGGCTGCATGGGGAGGAGTGTTGCCAGAAGGGGGAGGAAGATGATTGTTCCCGTCTCCTGGGCACTGGTGAGGCCACTCCTGGACTACTGGTTCCAGTTCTAGACTCCCCAGTAGAAGGCAGCTATGGAAGTAGTGGAGAGAACCCAGTGAAGGGGCACAAAGATGATGAATGAAGGGGAGCATCTCTGCTAGGAGGAAAGGCTGCGAGAGCTGGGTCTGTTCAGCACAGAGAAGAGAGGTCTCAGGGGGGATCTTATCAACATGTATAAACACCGGAAGGGAGGGTGTGGTTGGGTGACCCTGGCTGGATGCCAGACGCCCACCAAGCCGCTCTGTCACTCCCCTCCCTCAGCTGGACAGGGGAGAGAAAATATAACAAACGGCTCGTGGGTCGAGATACGGACAGGGAGAGATCACTCAGCAATTACTGTCATGGGCAAAAGAGACTCGACCTGGGGAAATTAATTTACTTTATTACCAATCAAATCAGAGTAGGATAATGAGAAATCAAACCAAATATTAAAACACCTTCCCCCCACCCCTCCCTTCTTCCTGGCCTTAACTTCACCCCCAATTTTCTCTGCCTCCTTCCTCCGAGAAGCACAGGGGGATGGGAAATGGCGGTTGCAGTCAGTTCATAACGCTTCCTCTCTGCCACTCCTTCCTCCTCATGCTCTTCCCCTGCTTCACTGTGAGGTCCCTCCCATGGGAGACAGTCCTCCACGAACTTCTCCAATGTAAGTCCTTTCCAAGGGCTGCAGTTCTTCATTAAATGCTCCAGCGTGCGTCCTTTCCACAGGGTGCAGTCCTTCAGGAACAGACTGCTCCAGCTTGGGTCCCCCATGGGATCACAAGTCCTGCCAGCAAACCTGCTCCAGTGTGGACTCCTCTTTACGGGGTCAGAGGACCTATGAGAAGCCTGCTCCAGCATGGGCTCTCCAGGGGGTCACAGCCTCCTTCAGGCCCATCCACCTGCTCCAGCGTTATCCTCCACAGGCTGTAGGTGGATATCTGCTCCACCGTTATCCTCCATGGGCTGCAGGGGAACAGCCTGCCTCTCCATGGACTTCACCACAGACTGCAGGGGAATCTCTGCCCCAGCTCCTGGAGGACCTCCTCCCCCTCCTTCTTCACTGACCTTGGTGTCTGCAGAGTTGCTTCTCTCACATATTCTCACTCCTCTCCTCCAGCTGCTGTTGCACAGCAGGTTTTTTCCCCTTTCTGAAAGATGTTATCCCAGAGGCACTAGCAACATTGCTGATTGGCTCAGCCTTGGCCAGTGGCGGGTCCATCTTGGAGCCAGCTGGCATTGGCCCTCTCAGACATGGGGCAAGCTTCGAGCAGGTTCTCCCAGAAGACACCTCTGTGGCTTCCCTTCTACCAAAACCTTGCCAGACAAACCCAGTAGAGAGGGTTGAAAGAAGATGGAGCCAGGCTCTTCTCAGAGGTGCCCAGTGACAGGACCACAGGTGATGAGCACTGGCTGAAGCCCAGGAGCCTGTGTCTGAAACTTCAGGAAACACTTTTTTTACTGGTTAGGGTGACCGAGCACTGGCATGCATTGCTCAGAGAGGTTGTGGCTTCTCCCTCCTTGGAGATATTGAAAAGGCGTATGGAGAGCTTTAGGAGGAAGAGAATTGGAAGCAAGCAGTGCAGCCCACCTGGCTGGGAAGGTGGTTACAAGTGAAGAGTGGAGCAAGCTGGGAGGGAGGGAGGGAAAGAGAAAGACAGGGCACATCCTCAGCCAGGGAAGCCCTTGGGTGACCAGCCAAGGATTGTAGGGCTGGGAGCAGCTGGGCCCCTTCCTGTCAATGTGACCCCAGGCAACCCCACCAGTTTGCCCCAGGCCAACATCACTTCCTTGCATTGGATCCATCCAGGACTTGAGCTGCATCTTCTGCTGGCACTGACACATTCCTGCCCCAGAAAACCTGGGGGCTCTCAAGACCAGCACTCAGAAGAAGCCTCTGTGAGGCAACGAGTATGGCATTAGCCAGGAAATGAAAAGGGAGCATCCTGGAAAAGAACCACCCAGCCCATGTCATTAGCCGGGATGTTTTCCATTCGTCATGAGCACCTTGGAAAATTGCCACTTGCGTAGAAGCTACGTGTGGGCCTGGGGCAGGTCAGGGCCACCATAAAAGCCAGCCCAGCTCCTCGCTCCCTCATCCCCTTCTGTCACCTCTTTCTCCTCAGGAACGAGGTGAGTCTGAAGCCCTTGCCCCATCTCCTCTTCTCTTCCTGCAGATGTGTGGTCCCCCATCCTATGCTAGGTTGTCATGAGGGGTTGAAGACAGGTGAAGGTCTGAGTCAGAGAGTGATTGGCTGAGTGAGCTCTTAATTGAAGAAGTAGGCAGCAGCCTCTTTGGGCTTAGTGACACTTTGACCATGCCTGGGTGAGGCCCAGAAACCCTTCTGCCTCACTGCTTCGTTTCTACCTCCTGGCTCAGCAGGCACCTTTGAAATGCTCGTGGTAGGGAGATGGACTCCTGGCAGACTGCTCCTCACATGTGCCTGTGCTCTGATTCCTCCCTGTACTCTCCCCCAGGTGCACCTCCACCCTCCAGACATGTCCTGCTACAACCAGTGCCTGCCCTGCCAGCCCTGTGGCCCGACCCCACTGGCCAACAGCTGCAATGAGCCCTGCGTCAGGCAGTGCCAGAACTCCACCGTCGTCATTGAGCCTCCTGCTGTGGTGGTGACCCTGCCTGGCCCCATCCTCAGCTCCTTCCCACAGAACACCGTTGTGGGATCCTCCACCTCTGCTGCTGTTGGCAGCATCCTCAGCTCTCAGGGAGTGCCCATCACCTCTGGGTGCTGTGACCTCTCTGGCATTTCCAGCCGCTACTGTGGCAGAAGGTGCCCCCCCTGCTAAAGCCACTGGTGACAACCAAGACAAGGACCCCAGGAATGCAGGCCTAGATTCTGGACTGAGGACAGAGCTCCTGGCCATTGATTTTGGAGAAGCTGAGCACGCAGTGCTGCCCTTCCGGAGGAGGTGCAGCTGGGCCTCTCTGAAAACATGGAGTAACTTCCTTGCCTTCCACTCTCTCCCACCTCTTTCCTGTCTTCTGTTCCTCTGTTCTTCTGGTGACCCCTCTCCCTCCATGGGGGACACCGATGGATGCCCTGTGGGATCTCCACTGTGGGTGATGGGCACAGACTTTCGGCAGCGGCCAGTGATCTCCCACCACCACCAGCCTCCTCTCTAAGGGAACTCATTTCTCTCTTCAGAGACATTAAAGTTTTCTGCATCACAGCCTCTGCGTCCACATATTCCTCTTATTGGTGGACATTGTCTTGAGTTGCCAAGGAAGAAAGGTATTGCCTTGGCTGTCGGGGGGTAAGGTGAGGGAACAAGCAAACACAGGGCAGTGGGTCCCTTCCCGTCCCTGTCTCTTGCAGCTGAGGAAGACATCCTCAGCTCCTCCACAGCCAGTGGCCATCAGGCCCTGCATTCTGGCGTCTCTGCTCAGATAGGGCCCCTTGGCCTCAGAGCATGTCCTGCAGATGGGGAGCCCAACCACTGCTGTCCCTCAGTGGGGAGCTTGGTGCTGCCGGAGGCTCTGAGAGGTCAGCAGTTCACAAACTTGTGCAGAAGGAAGATCCTCCTGCTTTGGATAGCCCTGTGCTGGGAAAAGCAGCTCAGTCACAAGATGGTCCCAAAGTATGCAGGAGTGGGGATGGTGTGATGGAAAAGCCTTTACAACAGCCCCAGATCTTCTCCTACTCATCCTCCCACCTGTCTCCAGAATGAAGGGGCATGGCCCAAGGGCAAGGGTAGCAAGGAGAGGTCACCGCTCCACCCTTCACCCCCCAAACAGTTCCCTGCACAGCCCAGCAATAACCCCGATGGGCAGGGCTAAGGCAACTCCCACTTTGATGTGGAACTCTGCCTGCTCAGGCCACACAGCAGGGCCCTCATGCCTCCCTCACACACCCCCAGCTCCCACCACTCAGGGCACCCCAAGGACAGCAGCCAGTGCCCAAGCCCCCACGGCTGCTCGCTGGTGCCTGGCCTTCCCCCAGGCATGAAGCAGCTTTCCCCAAGGCCAGCTCTTCTCCCGGCAGGGCCTGTTGACCACCTCTGCCTGGTGGCCTGTTCCCCCACTGAGATCTTGGATAGAGCTGTACAGCGTGGTGCCACTGCAGAAGAAATGAGGCAGGGCTGGGGGAAGTCCACGAGGGAGAGAATGAGGGCTCCAAGGATGGACAGAGTGCACTGGGGAGAGCACGTCCTCCACATCCCAGCACACAGCCACGCACCAGCTGGAGGGTGCACAGGGTGGTTCTGACTATGCTCCAGAATTGTTAGATTCATGCAATTCCAGGAACGACTCTTGCCAGATGGCATGTTGTTGATGTTTTTCATCTTACTTTGGACTCTGACCTCTGCGGGACACATCCTGGAACAGCTATTCTAAGAGACAGGCCTGCAGCAATACCTGAAGAAGCAATGTGCAGGAGAGAAAGCCATCAAGCTAAGAGCAGCAGCAAGGAACCATTGCCCAAACAGCCCCCGCCTCCTGCATTGCCCATTTCCTCTCCAAAGCCATGCGCAGAACAACCACAGAAGCCATAGTGAAAAGGAGGGAAGCTGAGATCCCCCATTCCAAGTCCCTGCTCAGAGCAGGTCTCGTTACATCAGGCTGGCCAGCGCTGTGCCTGTCAAGGCTTGAAAATTTCCAAGGCCGGAGCCTGCACAACATCTGTGGATAGTGCATTCCAGTACTTGAGAATATTCAGGGTCAAAAAAAGGTTAGAAATCAATGGAGTTTCTACTAGCTAAGTAGAATTTCCCAGCTTCCAAATTGTGTCTGGAGCCCCGCGACTGCCCTGGAGGCTGCCACTGGACTCACTCCCACATGTCAGTACCTTTCCTCCATACCAAGGAGCCCCAAACTGAACACAGGACCCCAGGCACGGTCTCATGAGTGAATCAAGAGAGGAGAAGGATCACTTCCCTGCGTCTGCTGGCTACACTTTTGCTAAGAGGTCGCAGAGTGCAGTTGGTCTGCCTTGCCCCAAGGGCACACTGCTGACTCACCTTCAGCCACTGGCCACCAGGCATCCCCTGCCTTCCCAGCTGTCTCACCTATAACCTCTGCCTCCAACATGGTCCAAGCTACATCAGGAGATGAAAGGTGCCTGTCCCCAGAGGAACGCGTTGCTCTTGCCTCAGGCCTTTGGAGAAAAGTCCTTTTTTCTTCTGTCCTACCTGGATGGTCAATTCTGGTGGGAACTGCAGCACGGACTCCTTCTGCGTGTGATCTGTAGAGCCAGAAAGGTATTTCAACTTTGCCTGCCTCCGTATCCATCTAGCTATCACTTCAGCAGCTTTCTCACTGGACTCATTCTCCGTCTCACTTTCTATAAGCTCCCAAAGACTGATCCATGTCTCTGAACAGTCTGATATTGCAGGCTTGACATTCAGCCGATTCCGAGATGCAAGGCAAGAAAAGGATTTTCCCTCCTTGGGCTAATTTGGTCAGGGAATAAATCACAGGAGCAATGAGGCCTCCAGCCAAGAGCCATTCCCTCCAACAACAACCCCCAGTGGATGCTGAGGGAAGCATAGGAGCAAGACAAGCAGGTAGGATACTTCTGCTGAGTATCCACTCCTGTGTCCCAAGTCCATGGGCATGGGCTTGCCTGAAGAAGTCGCACCCATACATGTCTCAACAGCTTTCCTCACTGGCACACAGGCTGGGGAGGCACAGACCAAGCCTAACCATAACCCACAGCATGATGTTGACTCTGCTTTACAGACAGGCTCCATCCATCCCTTTGGGTATCCACGTGGAGAACCCCTGGCTGCTTGTGCTGCCCTGACCTCCAAAGGCACCATCACAGAGGCAAGCATGCAGTCTGGCCAGTTGGAAGCCCATTTGAGGAATGGCTGGAGAAGGGATCCTTTGCCAGTTCAAGACAGGGGCCTCTGCCTTTGCAGAAGCCAGGTTTCTCTCTCTGCTTCTGAAGACCAAGAGCATGGACTTTGAACATCTGAGTCAGCTGGTAGAGCCGTGCAGGCTTCCTGGGGACCAGCTGGACAGAAAACTCTCTGGCATAACATAGCAATTCTCCTCCTGGCTGCCTCTGAGAGGCGATCTTGGCAAATGTGTCTTTACAAGGTGTGTACAAGCTTTCATCCTGTCTCCAGGACTTCTCCTGCACACCAAAATGCTCTCCATTTGGTGTGGAGGGAAATCCTCTACAACAGCCTACTAGAATAGGTCTGGAACCCATGGAGAGAACCTTAAATTTTTGGCCACGTCTACTTCATCGTCTCATGTCTGTGTTGAACGCGAGCTCCTGACTGTGCGGGATGGCTTCTGAGTACCAGAAGAGATCCCCTTGGGGGAAACGAGGGAGAAGCTTGGAAGAAGCCAAATGCCGTTTCTGATGCCAATGCTTGATGCTGGTGCCAGTACTGATGCTGGTGACAACACCTCGTGGCAGGGGAACCTCCCCGGGGCCCATGGCCAGGCAGGGCTGGGTGGGGCAAGGTGGTCCCAGCAAGCAGAGCAGCAGCTCCCCATGGCAGGCATGGCTGGGGTTGTCATAGAATCATCTAATCATAGATCATAGAATCATAGAATGGCTTGGGTTGGAAGGGACCTCAAAAGACCATCTAGTCCAACGCCCCTGCCATGGGCAGGGACATCTCTCACTCGAGCCGGTTGCTCAAAGCCCCATCCAACCTGACCTTGAGCACTTCCAATGATGGGGCATCCACAACTTCTCTGGGCAATCCGTTCCAGTGTCTTACCACCCTTATTGTAAAAACTTTCTTCCTTCTGTCCAACCTAAATCTACCCTCTTCCAGTTTAAAACTGTGTCATGGTTTAACCCTAGCCAGCAACTGAGCACCACACAGCCGCTAGCTCCCTCCCCGAGTGGGATGGGGGAGAAAATCTGAAGAGTGAAAATGAGAAAACTCATAGGTTGAGATAAGAACACTTTAATAATCGAAATTAAAAAAAAAGTAAAAATATAATAGGAGAAGTAACAATAATAGTAATAATAACAATAATAATAATAATAATAACAATAATAATAATAATAATAATAATAATAATAATAATAATAATAATAATAACTACAACAACAACCACAACAACAACATCCAAAGTAAGTGAATCACAATGCAATTGCTCACCACCCATCGACTGATGCCCAGCATGTCCCCAAGCAGCAGTCAGTCCCCCCCACTCAACTCCCCCAGCTTATGTACTGAGCATGACCTCCTATGGTATGGAATAGCCCTGTGGCCAGTCTGGGTCAGCTGTCCTGCCTGCGCTCCCTCCCAGCTTCTTGTGCACCTGGCAGAGCATGGGAAGCTCCAAAGGCCTTGACCAGTGTAAGCACTACTTAGCAACAACTAAGACATCAGCGTGTTATCAACATTATTGTATTCGTAAATCCAAAACACAGCACTATACAGCGACTAGGAAGAAAATTAACTCTATCCCAGCCAAAACCAGGACAAACCATTGTTTGATTCTCCCCGTCTCCTCTGCTCTCATGACACCCCACCGGGAGTACTGCATCCAGTTCAGGGCTTCCCAATAAAGACAGGCATGGACCTCTTAAAGTGGGTCCTCCAGGGGTTGACCACAAAAAAGAGCCGAAGGCTGGAACACCTCTCCTGTGAAGAAAGGCTGAGAGAGCTGGGATAGTTCAGCCAGAGAGGCTGAAGAGAAGGCTCCAGGGAGACCTCACCGTGGTCTTTCAATATGGAAAGGCAGCTTCTAAGAAAGACGGAGAAAGACTTTTTACCAGGGCCTGTGGTGAGAGGACAAGGGGTAATGGTCCATCACAGCAGCAACTGCTGAGCTCACCAGCCAACGATGCAAAATCCTGACACATGCCCATGCTTTTTACACACACGGTACACATCTATGATGGCTGCCTGGTGGCTAACAACAGCAGCAGCTGCTTTAGCCTAAGCAATGCTGCAGCTGCTTTCTGAGAAGCTTTCTACCAAGCCCATCTGGCTGGCACCTTGCTTCCTGATGCTGCGCTTGCAGAAGAGCACAGCCAGGAGCTGGACTCCTTCCAAGGGAGGCAGGTCACAGGTGGGGGGAGCTGAACGGGAGCTTTCCAGGCCAGGTGAGGACCCTTGGAAAGTGCCAGTCCTTCTGGGAGGCTCTCAGGGCACCAGGCTTGTCCTCCTGGTGCCTGTGCAGTGCTGGGCACACCCTCCTGCCAGGACTCCTGTGGCTCTGGAGGCTGCTCCAGTGCTAAAAGCAGATGAGGAGACAGACTTCTCAGCAGTGCTGCTCCATGAGCTCTAATGAGCCAGGTTAACTGACGGATGCCAGGGCTTGGCTCAGGCGGTTTGAAGTCTTCTCCTGATGCCACCTGCTACTTAATATTGGTTTGGCTTTTGAAGAGAGGGTATTTATCTTAAGGCAACTTCATCAGGCCAGCTTCCTTTCTGGCGTCCCGGCCTCAGCCTTTGCAGCTGCAGGGCATGTGGCTCACCCCAGACGCACCACCCTTGGCTCCCGTGTGAGCGTGTCAGGGCAGCACCTCTCCCTGCATTGAAGCTGGAACAGGTCCCAGACCTCCACAACCACCCTACGCTGATCAGCAGGGATGGGCTGCATCTTGTCAGACTTTGGGATTCCTTTGAGTTGTTAGGTGGGAACCCCTGGAGCTGCAGCAAGAGCTTTGTCTCTCATGCACAGACTTTGCAGGTGGCTGGGTTGAATGTTCAAACAAGACCCTGTGGCTTGGACCCCAGTACACCTTCTCTCTTTCCTGCAATGAGAACACAATCGATTAAACTACTTCTGTCCAACCCCCAAAAGCCCCAAAGCCCTCTGCTGTCATGAAATCCACCATGGATGGGTGGTGCCTGATTTACCTTCTTAGCACTGGGCTTTCAAGGACTTGTGGAAAGTTGTCAGGGGCACAGAGGCAGAGAGGTGGCCGGTGCAGTCCAGGTTTTCAGCGTGTGGGGAGAGGCTGTGCTTCCTCATGTGCATATGCATCTGGCTGTGCCTGTGGGCGTATTTGTGCCTGGGTGCTTGCATTTGTATGTTCATTTGCAAATGCACAAGTGAGAGTGAGTGTCTGCCGGGGTGTGTGTGAACAAGTGCATTTCTGTGTGTGTCTGTGCATGTGGTTGTGTACACGCACAGTTTTGCAGGTGAGCAAGTAAGTGTGTGTGGTGTCAGTGCGCATGTGTGTGTACGGGCATCTGTCTGTGCAGACGTGCCTGTGTATGTCTGTGTGCTTGTACATGAGCATGTGCATATGTATCTACATGCAAGTGTGAGTGTGCAAGTGTGTAGAAGCACATGCAACTGCTGGAAGGGATCAGCGTGAAAGCACAGCCCATGTCTGCCTTCCTCTCCTTCTGCTCTCTCCTTTCCCTCCCACCTCCTTGTTGCCTTCTGATCCCCTTTGGCCTACCCACGCCATTCTAGGGGGGATCTGCTGCACCCTTCCCTCCTCAGTGCAAGCCAAGGGACGCCCTGCAGCAACTCTGCTACAGCCAAAGGGCACCACATCTCGACTCTCGCTGGTGCTCTCTTCATGCTGGCACTCCACTCGGAGTGACTTTGTTTTCGTCCTTTGTGTCATGGAAGTTCTGCTGCAGCCCAGCCTCTTTCTTTGTGGTGTCCTTCCCTCTGTGGACACTCTCCCAAGCGCTCAGTGAGCAAGGTGTTAGTCTAGGGTGATCAGAATGGAGGCAAAATGGAGTTCTTCACCTTTCCGTACTCTGGTACGGGGAGTGTGGGACACAGTGCTGTGGGCCCTTGGAAGGCCCAGCTGAGATGAAGTTAATTTTCCCCATAGACCTCATACTGCTGTGCTTTGTACTGATAGCTGGAAGGGTGTTGATAACACACCAGTGTTATGGCTGCTGCTGAGCAGTGCTCGCTCAGCATCACGGCTGTATCTTGGGAGAGGATGTAGCCAGGACAGCTGACCCAGACTGACCAAAGGGATATTCCATACCGTATGACGTCCACGCAGTGATAAAAGCTACGATAATGGGGGGGGTGGGGGGGGGGGGAGGGCATTCATTGTTTTACAGTGTTGGTCATCCCGAGCAACTGCTATGTGTGCTGGGGCCCTGCTTCCCAGGGGTTGGCTGGACTTCGCTGCTGATGGGAAGTAGAGAATAAAATCTTTTTGTCTTCCTTTTGCTTTTCTGCACCTGGCCTTTACCAATGCTTTCATTAAACTGTCCGTATCTCCACTCACGAGCCTTTCATTATATTTCCTCTCCCCTGTCCAGCCGAGGAGAGGGAGTGATAGAGCAGCTTTGGTGGTCTCCTGGCGTCCAGCCAGGGTCAACCCACCACAAAGGCACTGTTCCTGGGAAGTGAGGAAGGCTGCTCCAGAGCCAGTGGCCTGCCTTGCTTTGTCTCTCCCTAGAAATGCCTGTCCAGGAATTTGGTCTGGCCAGCGGAAACCAGGGCAGTTACCACCATGCAGAGCACCTGGGCCTTTGGCAGTTGGGGCTGTTCTGTGTGATTTGCTTTGCCCCTCAGGCACAGACTTTGTACTTGGACTGGCTGAGCATCTGGAGAGAACCTGATGGCTTGACTCAAAGCCCGTTTTTCGCTTGATTGACTAGAGCAAAGAAGCCCACAAATCTCTACTAAAATGTGCTCTAGGGGCCTCTGAATGCGGCTGGCGAGTGCTTGATATACTTAATTAGTCCTGGGCTCACAGGAATTTACTCACACTGGTTATGCAGGGCTGAGAGCAAGCCCCTGGCATCCTGATTCCCAGCAGGCTCTGCCCTACAGTCAGGATCAGCCATCTCCAGAGCCACCAGCACTGGCAGGTTTCAGAAAGAGGAGCTTGCCCTGCAGATGCCTGGGTGCACAGGGGAAGCAGTGCTGCCAGGGCAGAGCTGAGGGCCCCTGCACCCAGGATCAGCCTTGCACAGACACATCCCCGCCCTCCCCGGCCTTGTTGCACGGCCAAGGAAGCTCCCTGCACCAGGGGGTCTTGCCCAGCACAGAGGTACAAGGCACTGTCAGAGACCTCGACTTCCTCCAGGCTGTATTTCCCTGTGGTGTTCAGCAACGCGGTGAGACGGCCGCTCTGCTTGGAGCCAGCTGCTGCCTGACACGAGACCAGCTGGAGAGTCTGGCCTTTTGTCTGCTGGTACCAGAGCAAACCCCCAGAGCTGGAGGTCTGCTATGTGCGGGTTGTTTGGATGGTGTCTCTCGGCTTCACTGTGACTTGTCCTCCTTGCTGGGTGATGGTGCTCTGCCCCACGGTGCCTGGAAGAAAGCAAGGGTCAGCAGCTGTGCAGGGAAGGGGTGTGGGAAGCAAACCAGGAGTGGATGCAAAACCCTGGTGGAGAAGGCTCCCTGTCCCTTGCCCTGCAGTAAATTCCTGAGGCGTGGGGACAGGCAGGTGGAGAGTTGTTTTGGGCAGGAGCTCAGAGCTCTCAGCCCAGCGTGGACCCTGAGGAGAGCTGTGCTCGCTCCCTGCTCCTGCTCCCTGCTCCCTGCTCCTTCTCCTCCTGCCCAGAGAACCAGGGAACAGCCTGTCATGCCTAACATGAGTGTGTGTGCTGGCACCAGCTCCCCTCCAGCTTGTTGAGGTGCCCATGGAGCTAGGGCAAAAAGATCCATCCTGCTTCCCCAGCCCTGTCATCTCAGAGGGCTCCTAGCTCCCTGAGCATACACACAGCTGAGCTTGAAAAGAGGGAGCCCTGGCTGTTTTGTGAACCAAGAGAAAACTGGAAGCTATGGCAGGTATGTGCCAGGCAGGAGACAGAATGGGACAGCCTATGAATGTCAATGGGATGAGAGCTTTATAGTCCCTGGGGCAGCTTTGACAAACTCTGCTACTTTGCATTGGAAAGGGAGAAATGTGGGGCTGCAGAGACAGCTCAGGTCTCCTGTGGTGACATCCTGTGGATCAGAAGAGAGAGGCAGGGAGAGGTGGACTGAAGGGGAGAGAAAAGCAGGAGAAGGGCTGTGAAGTATCTCTCCCCTCTCCTTTTGAACAGTAAGAGGGTCTTGAGAGAAGGTGTGAAAACCACAAATGTGAGGTGACATTTCCCAGCACTTTCCTGTAATTTAAGAGTAGTTCCCTGCATGATCCTGATAAGGCTGGCAAGGGTTTCCTGGGGAAAAGAAGAAGTATGCATTTCTAGGAAGCCAGGACTTACCCAGCAGTTGTCCCAGGAAAGCGGTGAGGACGAGATATCCGAGGTGCATGGCGAGACCGACCCACCTGTTTGTTGAGTGAGAGAGAGTCAGAAAACCACCTCCCAGCCCCGAGGTAACAGAGCTGCCAGAAACGACTCTCTTCCTCTCAAAGGAAGAAGCGGGGAAGAGAAGTGATCTGTTCTTCCTGTGCCTGAAAGGCTCCTCCTGGGTTTCTCCCTCCTCCAGCAGCAACACCTGTGGCTCCCTCAGCCAAAGCCTTTCTCAACATTTCCACAAGGAGGGCTCCTGGGGGCTCCGGGGGTCCCAGTCTTGGGAAGAGGCTGTTCCCAAGCAGCTCACAGTGGAGTCCTCACCTCCCCAGCTACAAGCCCCTGCTCTTCTGCACACCCGCTGCTGGGCCATTTCGGAGGTCAGGGGTTTCTTCCCCAACGAGCTTTCGTAGCTTCTCCTGGGGGCCTCAGCTCTCTGGGGATGTTGCTCTTTCTTCTGGGAACAGAAGTCTCTTCTGTTTCACTCCCTTCTCCCCTTTCTTTCCTCAGCTGCCTGGGAACAATGTCTCTCCCTGAAATCCCCCCAAATAGGAGAGGAACCCTGCTGTGCAACAGCCCAGGGGTTCTGGCTGTGTCTTGTTCTGCTGGGATAATCCACCGTGCAAGAGAGAACCTGGCTCCAGCGCTGCTGCTAGATGCCACAAACGCAGAGATGACAAGGCCAACCTGCTCCTACTCTAGGGGAAAGGGTGAGGGGTGTTGTGGTTTAACCCCAGCCAGCAACTAAGCACCACCCAGCCGCTCGCTCACTCCCCCCCCAGTGGGGTGGGGGACACAATTGGAAGGGTGAAAGTCAGAAAACTCATGGGTTGAGATAAGAACAGTTTAATAATTGAAGTAAAATGAAATAGAATGGTGGTAGTAGCAGTAATAATAATAATAATAATATAATACAATAATAATATGCAAAGCAAGTGATACACGACACAATTGCTCACCACCCACTGACTGATGCCCAGCCCGTTCCTGAGCAGCGATCACTCCCCCCCTGCCCAACTCGCCCTAGTTATATACTGAGCATGACATCATACGGTATGGAATAGCCCTTTGGCCAGTCTGGGCCAGCTGTCCTTCCTGTGCCCCCTCCCAGCTTCTTGTGCGCCGGGCAGAGCATGGGAAGCTGAAAAGTCCTTGACTGGTGTAAGCACTGCTTAACAACAACTAACACATCAGTGTGTTATCAACATTATTCTCATACTAAATCCAAAACACAGCACTATACCAGAGACTAAGAAGAAAATTAACTCTATCCCAGCTGAAACCAGGACAAGGGGTCAGCAGCGATGAGGGATCAGTGGGTCACCCCCATTCCCAAGGAGCACATGGGGCACCCATTGGAGTGCTGCACTGTGAGGGGTGGGGATAGGGTAGCCCTGCAACCCAGAGCCAAAAGGGCTTGTGAAGGGGTGGGGATATGGCGGGTGGGGACCCCTACTCCCCTGCCCTTTCCACATGAACTCCAGAGGGATCCCATGCACCAGTCATGGCAGAGGTAACAAACTGCTCATTATCGTTAAATCAACCTGACCTGAGTAGGCACAGATCTGTGCTGCGCTGAGCTGTAGATGTCACTTGGCAAACTTGGCAGCATTGCTACAAACACGTCCTTTTCTTGATCCAGGTGTGAAGCACCCTGTTCTCATATAAATGTCTTTTTGCTCAACGGTACAAATTAGGAGTGGTTTATTCCGAAGAAAATCCTACAAAAACTGAACAGACGACAATGCCAGCGAGTCTCAGCACAGGCAGGATTTGCACTAGGTGCTAAACCCCAACCTGAGCTCCACCTCATGCTCCATAACTCGGGGTTCCCAGCATCTGAAGGGGCATCACGTCACCCGTGCTGTCCCCTTTTACCTTCTTGTGCGATCTCCAATTAATGGTATTTTAATCAACACTCTGTGGAGCAAGAGTCCCATTCCTACTGGGATCTAGCTACAATCACGCTCCACCCTCATCATGAAAAAAAACACAATTCCAAATTTCTAATAGGAATTTCTGCTCCTCCAGGTTGTGTGCATTGCCTTTCTCTCTATTACTGTGCTCAAGAAGAGTTGGGCTCCCTCTGGCTCTTCATCCTCCAGCCAAGTGTCAGAAGCATCAAAAAGCTCTCTCTTAAGCTTCTCTTTGGAAGGCTGAAGAAGGCCAGTTCTCTCAGACCCTCCTCATGCCTCGTGTTCCAGAAACACAGAGCTGGTAAAATTGGAAGGGACCTCTGGAGGTCAGTGGGTCCAAACCCCACCTCAAGAAGGGTGCCCTAGAGCTGGTTGCAAAGGACCACATCCGGGTGGATTTTGAGTATCTCCAAGGATGGAGACTCCACAACCTCTCTGGGCATCCTGTGCCCGTAGTCTCTCACCCTCACAGTGAAAAAGGGTTTCCTGGTGTTCAGACAGAGCCTCCTTTGTTTCAGTTTCTGCCAAATACCTCTTGTCCTGTCACTGGACCCCATGGGGAAGAGCCTGGCTCCGCCTCCTTCACAGCCTCCTGCAGGTATTTGTACACGTTGATGAGATCTCCCCTGAGACTTCTTTTGCCTTTGCTGAACAGGCCCAGCTCTCTCAGCCTTTCTCCAAACCAGGGATGCTCCAGTGTGTTCATCCTCTAAGGGGCTCCTCACTTGACTCTCTCCAGTACGGCAATATTTGGTAATATCAGCCTGTGACATGTTTTTCCTTCCCCAGTTGCTGGCACTCAGACCTTGCTTACACCCCAGTCCCTCCAGCTGCTGGCACTCAGACCAACAGGCCCTGTGACCAGTCACCCCTTCTCCAGTTGCTGATACTGCTAGCACACCCCCTGGCCCATCCAGTTGCTGGCACCCAGCCCTACAATCCCTATGGCCCTTGCTTGTTTGCTCACATCTCTCTCTCACACCAGTCTCTCCAGTTACTGGCACTCACAGATGGGAAGTTGCACAGAAGGGTGGTTAGGAAAGGATTTGATAAGAAGGCAGGGGGGACTGTTGCGATCAGGCACAGGGCTCATCCCAACAAGTGCACTGACCAGCCCCTGATTAGGTGCAGGTACCTCTTTTCATCCTTCCTCCTCTCTATTGCCTCCCCTTGCTCCTCCCCAGGCCCCTCTTTCCCCCCACCTTTGACCCTGCCCCTAAGCGGTCCTTAACAGCTCTTGCCTAGTCCTGCAGGATCCCCCTCAAACATCCATCATCCTCCTGTGCCTCTTGTCACTTCCTGCCACTTACAAAGCTCAGCCTGTCCCACTTCAAAGCTACACCTGCACGTTCCTAATGGCCCATCAATTAGCAGCTGCAGAGCTCTGGTCTCCCTCCTTGTCTCCCTTATCACTTACTCAGAGATGGGTGTCCTGGTGTGCTTTCTTTATCACTTGCCCTTTTACTTCTGCTGCCCTTTGAAAGGAAAAGGCACTTGATCTGACAGCCTCAGTGAACCAGCCACTCTCACCTTCCTCATGCCCTGACAGAGGCCTCTGCTCAAGTTCCTCAGGTGAGCGCGTTCCTCAAGGTGCTGAAAGGCTCCTGGCCCCAGAGACAACTGGGTCTTTTGAGTCAAGGCTCTGGGGGGAAGCCCCATGTTGAGCTCAGTCTTTGAAGTGTCTCCCTGCAACCCCTGCAGCAACACTAAGCCATGGCAGTCACTTTTCAGGATGCCCGAGAAGTCACAAACATGAAGGAAAGGGAAAGCTTGGCCAAATGAGCAATCAGTTTCAGATGTAACGTGGGTATGCAAAAGAACTCGGGTCACTTGGAATGTGTGGAATGAGATGGTCTGCACTCCCAAATTCCAGCTTCTTTATTTTTGACCCACCCCATCTGTCCTGCATTTCCTGCAAGACCCTGAAACCTCTCTCACAGGTCTTTGTGCAAATCCCAGCATAAGGATGGAGCTGAAGTGCAAACCATCGCTTTCTTACCCATCCAGGTTGGCATGGGGCTTCTCATCCACCTGCCAGTACCTCACAGAGACACTTGTCGCCAGGTGCCTCACTCTCTTTGCCTCCTTCTCTTTCCTTCTGGCCCATCTCTCCTTTGGACATATTCCTCATCCCCTCGCTTCCACAAAGCCTGAACTTTCTTTGTCACCTCAGAAGGTCTCACTGCCAACACCTGCTGTTGTGGCCTACTGAGGTGACATCACTCCAGTCCTTAGAACATGTTGGCCTGCACATCCCGGGAATGCAGCTACCAGCAGTTTTAGTGTTGGGCAGAGAACCCAGAAGGACTCAGGGCCAGAGGCAGTCCCCCAGGCCAAGCACTGCTGAGTCCTCAGAGCCATGAAAAGCAGGCAGACGGCTCAAGCAGTGGAATATGAACTCTGGTCCAGTGCCTGCCTGATGGGTCTCGCTCACCTGCTGAGGCTGTCACTGATCCTCAGGTGCAGGGCTAGGAGGACATTTTCCTTCCTTGGGCTTCTCTGGCTAGGAGGTAAAGCCACAGGAGCAGTCATGGCTCCCACCATGAGCCCCCTTCTCCAACACTGCTCATTGCTGGACACTGAGGGAAGAGTAAGAGCTGGACAAGCAGCTGGGCTACGTCTCCTGAATACTCACTGCTGTGTCCCGTTCAGTTTCAGTGGCTCAGGGTCGTTCCTGAGTCTGCTGTGGCAATGCGGCCTCGTGGCAAGGAAGGCCAACAGCATCCTGGGCTGCAGTAGGAAGAGCGTTGCCAGCAGGACAAGGGACCTGACCCTTCCTCTCTACTCAGCGCCGGTGAGGCCACGTCTGGAGTGCTGGCTCCAGTTCTGGGCTCCCCAGAAACTGTGACCCTTACTGTGTTGCAGGTTTGCAAGGGCTAAAGGCTGGTTTTACAGCACTGGGTCGTCCTTTTTGGGGCAGTGAGGCCACAGCTGGGCTTCTCACCGCCCTCCCAGTCAGAAGGTGCTTGAGCATCCTCTCAGGCAGACATACCCTGGTGTCGAAGCGCTGCCTCTCAGCTCCAGGTCTCATTGCCAAAGGGGCCTGGGGCACCTGAGAATTCCTGTAGGAGCCTGAAGGAAGAGATCAAGCAGTCTGCTGTCAGGCAATAGGAGGCTGCAGGCTCTTCTCCTGCTTTTGGCTCCTCCTGGACATTACAACCAGCGCAACCAGCCCCCAGCAAGGGAGCAGTGTCCATGCTGAACTTCTCCTGCCATTCAGTGCCCAGCCAGAGACAGGGGCCTGCACCCACCTTTCTCGAGGATGGAGACAGACCCCTTTGAAGCCTCCGACATGCTCCCTGTCCCCACAGGGGATTCCTCTCCCCACTTAAACCTCTCAACTCTGAGCCACTGTGGCACTGAGCACTTGAAGGCCTGTGACCTCGACATCCCCTTCTCCTGTCAGTCTGGAGCCTGAACTCCTGACTCCACGGGATGACTTTGTGACGCGAGCAGGATCCTTTTGAAAGCTCCGGGAAAGCCTGTAGCTGGAGGACTCCGTTTTAAACGGTATATCCGAGCTCTTACAAAGTAACAAACTGTGAAAGCATTTCTGGTTGGTCTTTCCTAAGTCAAGCTTTGCATTAGCAACTCAGCCCTGGAGTCCCTGAGTTTCCAGAGCAGAGGAAAGCACCTGCTCAGGGCTCCCTTAGCTGAGCCAGTGGGGAAAGGCAGCAGGCCGAGCAGAGGCCCTGTATGCTCCATGCCAGCAGTGGCCGGTCCCTGCAGCAGGACCAAGGGCTGCCCGGCTGCCCGGGGGCAGGAGGAGCTCTGCTGCCCGCCTCCCTGTGCAGAGCAGAAAGGCGCTGCTCCTCGACGGGAGCCAGCTGGGACGGCGGCTGCACTCGCTCCTGCCCGGGCACCGCCGGACACCGCCACCGCTCCACTCGTGATTCCTGCCTGCCGCCGCCTTTGCCAGTGTGGCAGGGGATTTCTGTCTGCGTGCCGCTGGGAGTGCGGGCATTTCCTAATTGCGCCATTCCTAATTGTCTACTTCAAAAGCCCAGAGAGCCTGTTAGCGGTAATAGCAGCCTTGGGTGGAGATCGTGGTGCAGGTCCTTGGGAAGGGCAAAACCACTGGGCATCTGTCTCCTCTGAGACGCCTTTCTGAGACACTGCTGGCAGGCCTTTCCAGCCAGGCCAGAGGATGCCACGTTACCCAGAAGGCTCGGAGCCCTTTGTGGGGAAGCAAGAGAGCCCTGCGGGAAACCCCCTACTCCCCTCCCTGCCTGGCACAGACCGTCTGGGTCTGCGTTGGCAGCGCTGCCCGAGGGGGGCTCTTTGGTGCCTTCAGGAGCACGGATCCGCAGCAGCCCTCAAGGAGAAGAGGTGCTGAGCCCCGGCACTGGCTCCAAGGAGGACCTGGCGGTGGCGGTGGCGGTCGGGCGGGGGAAGCGTCCCGGGGCCCGGGGCCGGGCGGGGCCGGGCGGGGCCGGGCGGGGCGAGGCGGGGCGAGGCGGGGCCGGCGGGCGGAGCGGCAGCGCCCCCTGGCGGGCCCGGCCGGGGCTGTCCCCCCGCCCCCGCCGGGCCCGCCCGGCCCCGCCCGCGCCGGTTCGTGCCCGGCCGCAGCCCCGGCTCCTCTCCCCGTGCCTCCCACGGCGCAGTAATACACCGCCGCGTCCCCGCGCCGGGGCCGGGCGAGCCACAGGGCGCTGGACCGGCGGTCTGCCGACACCCACAGCCGCCCCGCCGGGTTCTCCACTGGTTTTGTGCCTTGGACACCCGTGGCTACCAGGAGGGGTGGTTGGCCTGGGAACTGACGATACCAATGTGTAACGTCTGCATCAATTTTGGGGTGCGAGCAAGTGATGTTGATGGCGGTGCCCTCGGAGGTCTCTGCCGACGGCTCCTGCTGCACCTGGGCTCTGCCCGCAGCCACTGCCGAAAAAGAAGAAGGAAAGACCAAAGATCACCAAAGGTCGCCGAGCTCCGATGCCTTTTTCAACCCGAGGGACGGTCAGGAAGAGTGGCCGTGAGACACAGGCAGAGCAGAACGGTTGGGTATAAAGGAAAGAAAGAAGGAAAACAAGAAAGTAAAAAAGAAAGAAAGACGGAAAGAAAGTAGCAAGAGGGAAGGAACCACAATATGATTTGTATGGAAAGACACAGAGGAAAGGAAGGAAATGGGAAGGGCTGATGAAGGAAGAGAGCGATGAGTTTGCTGAGGGAATGTGGGATGGCAGCAGAGGGAGGGAGGGACGGGAGGATGGCTCGGGGGCAGAGGTCCGTGAAGAAGCCAGAGGGGACGGCAGTCTCGAGGGACCTGCGGGGGCCACCCCAGGCTCAGCCCCGGCCCCGCGCAGCCCCCGGCCGGGCCCCCAACCAACCCCGCCAGCCCCGCGCACCCAGCAGCACCGCGGCCAGCCCCGCCAGCCCTGCGCCCCGCCACCGCCGCATCCCGCCGCTGCGCCGCCCGCGCCTCGCTGCCCCCCGCCAGCCCCGGCTCTCGGGGAACAGCCCGGGCGCCTCCTCTCCGCCGCCTCCTCCCCCTCCCCTCCCCTCCCCTCCCCTCCCCTCCCCTCCCCTCCCCTCCCCTCTCCTCTCCTCTCCGCCGCCGCCAGCTCCGTCCCGGGGCTGAGCCCTGCGCCGCCGCCGCTCGTGGGCTCGCCCGGCCTCTGACGGCGCAGGGGCTCTGCACGCCCACCGCTTTGCCTCCTGCCAAATGCACTCTCCCCGGCCTCCAGCAAGGACGCCCCAGCCACAAGAAGCCTGCCCAGCGCCACCTGCAGCCTGGGGCAGCCCCAGGGCCTTGGCCCAGCACATGGAGCAGCTTCCCAGAGCTGTCTCCGAGCTGCGGGGCTGGAAAGAGCAGCCACTGCTTTCCTGCGGATGGCAATGAGCAGCTTGAGAGCCTCCCTTCAGCTGCCTCTCTGCAGTCCCAGCACGATGCTGAAAAGTTGTGTTGTGGCAGAGGGGGTGTGAAGACAAATGTGAGGGACCTCCAGAGGTCATCTAGATCAACCTCCAATCGGAACAGATCCTATTAGATAAGGTTGCTCAAGGTCACATTCAGTCCAACCTTGAACAGCTCCCGGGATGGAGATTGCACAGCCTCCCTGGGAAACCCGGTCCAGGTCTTCTGATTTCTTTTAGCCTACTGCTTAATCAGATTTTTGCATGTTCTAGTTGCTGTCCTTTGCCTCTGCTTCTTGAAGGGACTCCGTGTCGGCTGGACCAGAGTCTAGGTCCATCGTCTCTGTCTCCTCTGAACAAGTAGTTGGAGAAAGCAAGAAGGTCTCCCCTGAGCCTTCCCTTCTCCAAGATGAGCAGGCCCAATTGTCTTGGCTCTTCTCGCATTGCCAGACCCCTGTCCACCTTGGTGACCTTTGTTGGTCTCGCTTCAGTATGTTGATAGCCTCCTTGGACAGGGGAGCCCCAGCCTGGATGCAGTACTGCAGATGTGGTCTCACGAGGGCCAGAGGGGCAGGGTCACTTTCCTGGACCTGCTATCAGCGCTTTGGCTACCACAGCTCAGGATGCAGTTGGCTGCCTTTGCTGCAAGGGCAGGCTGCTGTTCCATGTGTCTCCTAAAGCCATGCATCCTTTCCTGTGGCTCTGCTCCCTAGGCAGCGAGTCCCCAGCCTGCATGACCAAATGGGCTGGCTCCTCCTCCAAGTGCAAACCCTTGTCCTTGCTCTTTTTGACCTGCATGACGTTCCAGGCAGCTAGTTTCTTCATGGTCACTAGTCTTTGAGCCTGGTAGTCCAGCCAATTTTCCACCCCGCCTTGTCATCCTCTTCATAAGCCCATTCACCACCAGTTTGTTCCTAAAGGAAGTATGGGAAGAGGGTGTCAAAACTCCTTCTGAACTCCAGGTACACAGGTCCCCTGCCCTTCTCTTCTCCACAGTGCCCATAAGCACGGAGGCTGGCCCTCAGCTACACTAGAGCCTCAGCTCAGAAGCAGCTGCATGGAGAGGGGAATCAGCCCTGCCTGAGCTCCCCCAGAAGGCCTCCCTGGCAGGGATCGCACTAAGGTCGCTATGGGGAAGGGCTCAAGTCCTCAGCTGCATTGTCCCAAGTTGTGTCATTGCCACAAAGGCTGAGGAGAAGGCTGAGGTACTTAGTGCCTTCTTTGCCTCAGTCTTTAATAGTCAGACTAGCTATCCTCAGGGTATTCAGGCCCCTGAGCCAGGACGTGGGGATGGGAAGCAGAACGAAGCCCCAGTAATCCAAGAGGTAACAGTTGGCGACCTGCTCCTCCACCTGAATGCCCACAAGTCTATGGGGCCAGATGGGATCCACCCGAGGATACTGAGGGAGCTGGCGGAGTTGCTCACCAAGCCACTTTCCATCATTTACCAGCAGTCCTGGTCAGCCGGGGAGGTTCCTGATGCCTGAAAGTTAGCAAATGTGACACCCATCTACAAGAAGGGTCGGAAGGAGGATCCTGCGTACTACAGGCCGGTTAGCCTGACCTCGGTGCCGGGGAAGGTCCTGGAGCAGATCGTCTTGAGTGCCATCACGCAGCCCGTGCAGGATGACCAGGGGATCAGGCCCTGCCAGCATGGGTTCATGAAGGGAAGGTCCTGCTTGACCAACCTGATCTCCTTCTATGACAAGGTGACCCGCTTGGTGGAGGAGGGGAAGGCTGTGGGTGTTGTCTACCTGGACTTTAGTAAGGCCTTTGACACTGTCTCCCACAGCATTCTGCTGGGGAAACTGGCTGCTCATGGCTTGGATAAGTGCACTCTTCACTGGGTAACAAACTGGCTGAATGGCCAAGCCCAGAGAGTGGTGGTGAATGGAGTCAAATCCAGGTGGCGACCAGTCATGCGTGGTGTTCCCTAGGGCTCAGTGTTGGGGCCAGTTCTGTTTAATATCTTCATTGAGTGCACCCTCAGTAAGTTTGCAGATGACACCAAGCTGGGTGGAAGTGTCGATCTGCCTGAAGGCAGGAAGGCTCCACAGAGGGACCTGGCCAGGCTGGATGGATGTGCTGAGGCCAACTGCATGAGATTCAACAAGGCTCAGTGCCGGGTCCTGCACTTGGGTCACAACAACCCCAGGCAATGCTACAGGCTGCAGGAGGAGTGGCTGGAGAGCTGCTTGGTGGAAAAGGACCTGGGGGTGTTGGCTGACAGCTGGCTGAACGTGAGCCAGCAGCGTGCTCAGGTGGCCAAGAGGGCCAATGGCATCCTGGCCTGTAT
Organism: Nipponia nippon; assembly: GCF_047370975.1. Lineage (NCBI taxonomy): Eukaryota > Metazoa > Chordata > Aves > Pelecaniformes > Threskiornithidae > Nipponia > Nipponia nippon. The sequence continues at coordinate 905,196 of NW_028262364.1, forward strand.
CAAGAATAGTGTGGCCAGCAGGACCAGGGAGGTGAGAGTGCCCCTGTACTCGGCACTGGTGAGGCCGCACCTCAAGTACTGTGTTCAGTTTTGGGCCCCTCACTCCAAGAAGGACATCGAGGTGCTGGAGTATTTCCAAAGAAGGACAGCGAGGCTGATGAAGGGTCTGGAGCACAAGTCTTACGAGGAGAGGCTGAGGGAGCTGGGGTTGTTTCGTTTGGAGAAGAGAAGGCTGAGAGGAGACCTTATCACTCTCTACAACTACCTGAAAGGAGGCTGTAGTGAGGTGGGGGTCGGTCTCTTCTCCCAAGTAACAAGTGATATGACAAGAGGAAATGGGCTCAAGTTGTGCCAGGGGAAATTTAGATTAGATACTAGGAAAAATTTCTTCATGGAGAGAGTGGTTGGGCATTGGAACAGACTGCCCAGGGAAGTGATGCAACCACGGTCCCTGGAAGCATTCAAAAACTGTGTGGATGTGGTGCTTAGGGACATGGTTTAGAGGTGAACATGGCAGTTAGGTTAACAGGCTGGACTCGATGATCTCCGAGGTCCTTTCCAACCTTAATGATTCTATGACTCTATGATTCTAAGCTGGACCAGAGCCCAGGCAGACAAACAATCAGGAGGGCAGATGTGCTAAAAAACTTTCAAAATGCACACAGCTCTTCTTGGGGAAAAGGTCTCTTTGGGACACCCCTGTGGGACATCAGCAGGCGTTGGGGGATGCGGTCTCAAATCCAATGTCCCTTCCCTCCCAGGGGCAGTTGCTGGGCACTCGGACCTAGATTGCAATGCAGGGCATGAAGGTCCTTGTGGGCTGAAGTCCAAGGCAGGCATCAGCTCTTTGGCTTTCCCTGTGCAAGCCACAGGGTCTGGCCTTCCGCTCACAGCACAGCCACATCAGGCTTCATGTTCCTTCCATTTGGGACCTGTTTGGTCCAAGAGCTCAGCCCCTGCCTGACACAGCACCAGGCCAATGAACCATACAAGTACATTTGGCATTGATAAGGACATGAGAGGGGGCTGTGTTCCAACCCAGGCACCACCGACACTGCACTGCAAACAGATCCACTCAGGGATGGCCAGCACATGGTCAGCAGGATTCCTTAGCCTTTCTCCTTGCCCACAAAGCCAACCCCATCCTTCTGAACTCTCTACGACTGGGGAGAGCAACTGAGTCCTGGCCTGGAGAGGCAGGCAGGGGGCACTGCCAGCCGTGCTGAGGCACTCCCACTATTGTTACACTGAACTAAAAGAAAGGATCCAAGCTGGAGGGAAGCTGTTCTTGCTGGGGTCTGGAATTGACAGCAGCGGAGCCTGAGCTCTGGAGGGGCAGGAAAAGGAGGTGTCAGGAGGCAGGGGCTGCATTTCAGTGCCTCTTCCCTCGACAGATCTCTAGCAGGCTGGTGCCATCACCATTCAGCTGCCCCAGGCATGCCCATGGCATTGCTTGTGTGCTCACAGACTGCACAGAAAAGGGATGAGTCAAAACAAGCCAGAAATTTTTCCTGAGGGCAGTGTTCAGCAGGATGGGGTCAAAACCTGGCAGCACAACACACACACCTGGGGAGGAAAGAAGTGATCATCAGGGTGAGCTGAGGAGGGAGGGAAAGAGATGGATGTGGCATGTCCTCATGCCTGGCAGCTTTGGGCATCCAGCTGAGGATTGCTGGAGCCTCTTCCTTGAGAACAGCACTTCAAACTGCCCCACCAGAGTCACCCAGGCTGAGGTCACTTGCCTGCCCTGAAGCCGTCCAGAACTTGAGCTGAGTCGTCTGCCAGCACTGCTGCATTCCTGCCCTAGAAATCCTGGGGCCTTTCCTCCCTGTGCTTGGAAGAAGCCTTCATTGGGGAATGGGCATGGCCCAAATCTGGAAATGAAAAGGCAGCAGTGCTGGAAACCAAAGCACAGCCCATATCATGAGCTGTGATGCTTTGCATTCAAGATGAGCTTGTCAGAAAATTGTTACCTCTGCAAAGGGTGCCTCTGCTCCTGCGGCAATGGAGGGCAGGTATAAAAGCCAGCCCAGGTTCCTGCTCTCTCATCCACTTCTCCTGCCTCCTTCTCCTTGGGAACCAGGTGAGTCTGAAGTCCCTTCTCTTCCTCTTCCAAAATGAGATCTCTCCTCAGTGGACATCTCAGCTGATATTGTCTTTGTCCTGTGCTGGGCGCTGGAGCTCCTTGTCATGGCAGAGGGTTGTGGGGAGAAGGTGTGCTGGAGAGAGGCTGGGATGTGGCTGAGGGGGCTCTTGGTTTAGGAACTAGCAGACAGTCAGCCTGGGCCAGGTTGTTCTTTGTAGGAAAATGAAGACCGTGTGGCTCCTGGCTAAAGCCTCCAGCTCCTGACACAATAGTGAACTTGGCTGCTCCTCACACATGCCTGTGTCCTGCTTCCTCCCTGTCCTCTCTCCCAGGTGCACCTGCAGCCCAGAGACATGTCCTGCTACAACCCGTGCCTGCCATGCCGGCCCTGCGGCCCGACCCCACTGGCCAACAGCTGCAATGAGCCCTGTGTCAGGCAGTGCCAGAACTCCACCGTCGTCCTTGAGCCTCCTGCTGTGGTGGTGACCCTGCCCGGACCCATCCTCAGCTCCTTCCCACAGAACACCGTTGTGGGATCCTCCACCTCCGCTGCTGTTGGCAGCATTCTCAGCTCTCAGGGAGTGCCCATCACCTCTGGGTGCTGTGACCTCTCTGGCATTTCCAGTCGCTACTATGGCAGAAGGTGCCTCCCCTGAAAAAGATGCTGGGAAAGCCTCAGGGAGACCCCTCAAGGAACTCAGAACATGCTGCTGAGCAGAGGACTGAGGTTTTGGATGTGTTTTAAGAATAGCTGACTGGCTTTGCCTTTCTCTCCCTTTTCTTTGTTTGCTTCAGTTCCCCTTGGCAGCAAAGTCCCACTAAGACCGGCCTGGTGGGGACCATCTGTCTCCTCTCCCTCTATGGGGCAGGCAGACAGACAGACATCATGCAGGAACTTCTCCACAGCAAAGGGCCTCAGACCCTCAGCTGCCCCTGGGACTCTCTGCACTGGCAGCCCCCACTTTGAGTGACTTTGTTCCCCTCTTTTGATTCATTAAAGTTCTGCTGCATTCAAGCTTGGCCTCCATGTGCTCCTTCCCTCTCTGGACACGCCCCAAGCTGCCAAAGGAGAAGGGTGTTGGTCAGGGGTGGAAGGGGCACAAGGAAACCCTTCTCCATTCACAGAGGCATGGGAGGTTTTCACACCCTGCAGAGGCTTCCTCTTTTGGGCACCATGCCTTGGAGCTGAGGAAGTCACCCCTGGCTGCTCTGCTGCCAGTGAGCATCAGGCCTTGCCTTGCTGTGCTTCTGCTCACAAATGCCCAGAAAGGCAGGAGGCCCTGAGGGGTCAGCAGCGCCATGAGCTCTTGAGGAAGGGTGTTCTTCTTGGTATGGCTGGAGCTGCACTGGGGTGGTGGGTGTGAGGGTCCAGGAGATGATTTGCTTTGCAGAATGGCAAGAGTGGTAAAGCAGGGAAGAAAGAGCCTTTGGGATGGCCCATAGCTGCTACTGCTCCTTCCTCTCCCCTCCACCACCCAATGGAGAGGCCATGGCCAGCAGGCATGGGCAGGAGTAGCAGGGAAAAGTCGCCCATGCTGCTGAATGCGTTGAGGCTGGAAATTGGAGCTAAGCATGTGGGAGCTGCGGGCTGTCAGCACAGAAATGGGGACAGTGAAAGGGTGTACTTCTGAGGGAGAGCAAATTGCTCTGATACAGAGCATGCAGGAGAATGTGAAGATCAACAGGGATGAGGGTGCTGGGTGCACTTCCCAAGAGAGCTGCAGGCAGGTGCAGAGCTCTTGACTGCTTTATTGGTCTCCCCAGAGAGTTTGTGCTCAGGAATTGGCTGCCATTCTGTGGGAAGAGGCATCTTTTACCTCTAAATCTCATCCCATTTGACCGGTGGAAATGTCACTTGACATGTTTTCTCACATGCATGTGCCTTCATGCAGGTGAGCGTGGATGTGTGTGTGGCATTGGTCTGTATACACGTAAGTGTGTGGGCATAGGGGTGTGTGGATATGTGCTTCTATGTGTGTACGTCTCTGTACATAAGCGTGCACATGTATCCGTATGCAAATATACATGTGCAGGAGTATGCGTGTGTGTAAACATGTGTGAAGATCTGCGTGTACATGATCGTAAGGGGGTTGACTGTGCCTGTGCCTGCACATGGGCTCAGCCTTCCAAGCGGCTCCTCTGGGGACAGAAGCCAAAGCTGCTGAGTGCTGCCACACCCTGCTCCTGCCATGCCCGCTGCGCAAATGAGCTCTCAAGAAAGAGGGATTCTCTTCTGACTTCGGTGCCATGCTTTGCATCTCGGCTTTAGTAAATATAAGTAATTAAGGGGTTCTGAGTGAAATGGATCAGGGTCCCTTATCTCCATATGTCCTTCCAGCCCTGTGGGACCAACTCAGATTCCAAAGACGTCCTCGTGTAGAGGCTCTTTCAGCCCAAACTCACTGCCCTGGAGGGAAGGTCCTCACAGAGCATTCTTTGTTACCAGAATAATTCATAGAATCATAGAATGGTTTGGGTCAGAAGGGACCTTGAAAGACCATCTAGTCCAACTCCCCTGCCATGGGCAGGGACATCTCTCACTTGATCAGCTTGCACAAAGACCTATCTAGCCTGACCTTGAACACTTCCTATGACGGGGCATCCACAATGTCTCTGGGCAACCTCTTCCAGTGTCTCACCGCCCACATCATCAAAAATTTCTTCCCTATGTCCAATCTAAATCTACCCTCTTTCAGTTTAAAACCATTGCCCCTTGTCCTGCCACTGCAGGCCCTAGTAAAACATCTTTCTCTCTCTTTCTTATAAGCCCCCTTGAAGTATTGAAAGGACGCAAGAAAGTGTCCCCAGAGCCTTCTCCTCTCCAGGCTGAACAACCCCACCCCTCTCATCCTTTCCTCATAGGAGAGGTGTTCTCAACCTCTGATGATTTTCATGGCCCTCCTCTGGACTCACTCTGACAGACTCTGCAGACTCTTCCCACAGTCAGAGACGAGACATCCGCTCACACAGGGGAATTATCCCATCCCAAAGCAGACGTGCACAGTAAACGGGACAAATCATCTTTCTGGAGACACTCATCCTGCAATTGACCAATGGTGGCCTCTGAACTTCCTCCCGAGCTAGCATAACCGCACAGCAGGGCCTGCATAGCTGCTCACGTGTGCATGGCTTCCTCCATCATGCAATCAGAAGCGAACCCACAGGCTGTCCCACCAGAGCCTACAAGCACCTCCATCCCATGGCTAAAGCCCATACCCGTGTCCACGGAACTCAGGGACAGACACAGAGCAGGGAAAGGGCTTTTGTGTGGGTGACTGGGCTCAAGCTCAGCTGCGTCTCCCACTCTCAACAAGCACAGATCCGTCTTCCCTCAGCCACGCTGAACCCTTGGACACAGGACACACAGAAGATATCTCTGTCAAGTCCAACTCTTGTGAGGTGGCCTGGACAGTGTGAACAACCTCTGCCAGTCTGCCTTGAGTCTTCTCAATTAACTCTAGATGACTACAGGTCTAGATGTACGTGTGTTTGTATGCATGCGTGTTGTCTAAGCCAGCTGTTTAGTTCATCTTGAGTGTCCTTTACTGGACTCCTCCAGCAGGTGAGCTGAGTCCTCTGCCCACGCTGATGTGTTTTGCTCTGGAAATGCTTGGGCCTCTCATCCTGTCACGCAAAAGGTGCCTTCCCTGGGGAATGTGCCTGGCATAAAGCAGGAAATGAAAAGACAGCAATTCAGGAAGCCAAAACACAGCCCATGGCATTAGCTGGGATGCTGTGCATTCAAGATGAGCTTGTCAGAAAATAATGACCGCTGCAAGGGCTGCCTCTGGCAGCCTGGGACAGTAAAGGTCCATGATAAAAGGCAGCCCAGCTCCTCGCTCTCTCATCCACTTCTCTTGCATTCTTCTCCTTGGGAGTCAGGTGAGTCTGAAGACCTTTCTCCTTCTCCACTTTCTCGAAAAGGAGGTCTCACTTCAGTGGACCTCTCAGCTGATACCAGCTTTGTTCCATGCCAGATTTTGAGGCTACTTGTCACGGGAAGTGGGGGGAAGGTTAGATATGGAGGGAAGCTGGGACTGCACTGAGGTGGCTTCTGGAGGAAGGGGCTAGGCTACTATGCAGCTACTGCTGCATAACACCTGGTGGCTGTTTTTGGGCCCTGGCAGGATGAGGCCAAGAAGCCCTCATCCATCTCTGCACAGCCTTCACCTCCCAGCCCTGCGTATTCTTTGGCTTCCTCATGGTGTGGTGACAAGATGTTCCTCACACATCCCCATGTTTTGCTTCCTTCCTGCCCTCTCCCCCAGGTGCACCTCGGACCCCAAGACATGTCCTGCTGCGACCAGTGCCTGCCATGCCGGCCCTGTGGCCCGACCCCACTGGCCAACAGCTGCAATGAGCCCTGTGTCAGGCAGTGCCAGAACTCCACCGTCGTCATCCAGCCCTCCCCCGTGGTGGTGACCTTGCCCGGACCCATCCTCAGCTCCTTCCCACAGAACACCGTTGTGGGATCCTCCACCTCCGCTGCTGCTGGCAGCATCCTCAGCTCTCAGGGAGTGCCCATCACCTCTGGGTGCTGTGACCTCTCCTGCATTACCAGCCGCTACTGTGGCAGCAGATGCCCCCCCTGCTAAAAGTGCTTGCAACGGCCTCGGATAAGGACCTCCAGGAACTCAGAGCATGATGCTGGACAGACGATGAAACGTTGTGCCATTAAGAGCAGCTGACCATCTCTGGCTTGCCCTGCAAGGGCAGACTGGAAGGGACCAGCCTGGGCTCTCGGAAAACATGGCCAATGTCTACCTTTCCTCTCTTCCACTCACCCGTTTGCTCTCTTCTCTTTGTTGTCCTGTGCTCCCCTCAAAGCCTGCTGCGAGGACCCCAGAAACCAGCCTTGAATGACCTGCTTGCCTGTCTGCCTTTGCCGGGCACGTCGACAGATGCCCTGTGGGAACTCTGCCACAGGAAAAGGGCAACAGATTCTTGGCTCCTCCTGCTCCTCCCCACACTGGTGGCCTCCACTTGCACTGACCTCATTTCCCTCTTTACACTCATTAAAGAATTGCTGCAACCCCGTCTTTGTCCCGTGGATTGTCTTTCCACCTGCATACTGACTGCCGAGGGAGAAAGCCATTGCTTTGGGGGGAAATTAGGAGGGGACACAAGGGGACCCTTCCTCACTCCTAGAGGCATTGGAGGGTGGGACACACTGCAGCGAGTCCTCTGAAAGAGGCACTGCCTCTTGAAGCTGAGGAAGACATCCCTCCTTACTCCACGGCCAACGGCCATCAGTCCTTGACTTGTTCCCTGCCTCTCTGCTCAGAACTACCCTCTCGGCCCTGCAGCACGTCATGTGAACAGGAATCCTGACAACTGCTGTCCTCCAGAGAGGAACCATGGGCATGTGGGAGTCCCCAGGGAGGTCAGCAGTCCCACAAGCTCTTGGGGAAGAGTGCTCCTCTTGCTCTTGGGTGGAGCTGTGCTGGGCACGGAGGCTCAGAAGACTATGTTGCCAAAGGCTGGCAGGAGTTAGGAATGGGTAAATAGCTTTAGGGATGGCCCACAGGCCCTACTGCACCTGCCCCTTCCCTCCATCAGCCGCTTTAGGGGACATGGGGTGTAGACCTTGGTACAGGCAGCAGGGCCAGCTTCCCCGTGCAGCCCTCTCACCCTTCAGCACAGCATCTGGCATGGCCCACCTCTTGCCTACATGTGTGGAGCTGAGGGGCTCACAAGTCAGGAGTGGAATCAGCTACAGCAGGCCACACACTGGACTCCCCTGTCCCTGTGCATCCAACACCCCCTTGGGTGAAAGCAGGCCCTGATGCATACTGTGTTTGTGTGAATCAATTCAAAACTTGTAGTAAATCTTATTGAATCACTTTGGAAATGCAAAATTAACCAATGATTAATTGGTGCTAAAGTCCTGTGATTCTCTCTTTAACTGTGAATAACCCTTAAACTGCTGCTAGGCAGATGTGATCCTTAGACATTAACCGCAGATCAAGTCTAAGGTGAAGTCTGGGTCCAGCCCCACCTAGGCTGCTCTCTGAGGGGGTCCATTCTGAACCTTGGGACTCCACGGGAGGGCCTCCTTTACCCCCTTGTCTTTTCAGTCTCTGTATACATCATTCCAATTCTCTTCTACCTCCATTGGTTTTCCTTATATACATTCCATTCATTGAATAAGTAATAGAGTGAACCTTGCCATTGAACTTTGTTGAATGACACTTTTAGAAATTTCTATTAAAATCGCTTTTTGCAAATATCCGGGACAGTAATTCTTTAAGCGACCTAACCACTCATCCGTGACAGCAGGTCAGAACCACACAGAGATTTTTGACTCCTGGGGTTATCTTCCCAATGGTGCTCTCTTTCCTGAAAGCACCATAGCCTGTTTAAAACACAATGCTACGGATATTGCTTTCCAGAGGAAACAACTGCAGCATCTCCCCCCCTCCATGGCCTATGGACCCCACATCACCGTAACAAGGGATTACCTTCTGAACAGATTTCAAAACTCTGTTCTAACAATCGAGGACAGAATGGTCAGATGCTGATGCGTTTGGTCAAATATGAAGATGGAGGTTTCCCCATGACCACAGCTACGCAAAATATGTTTCCAAAGACCCAGACCAGCACCGCTTTTAGCGCTTTTCAGAAATGTGTTCTGTAAGGAAAACTTACAACCCAAGGGCAAGGCTGAGTGTGTGCTCTTGAAGCTCAGCCCAGCCCAGCCTGCCCCAACATGTTGTTGACATGGACCCTACAGACAGTAAAGTCTCAAGAGTTAATCCAGCCTAAACCATCATATGATTCCATAATTCGATGAATATTTTTGTTTCAACAGTAAACATTTCAGGGTGCGCCAGTGGATCTTATTAGGTGGTGTGTGGGATGCTTCTCAGCCCTCCTCAGTCCCTTGTAGCTGTTCCCAGACCACCTGGTTGTTGTCCCAGGACAGAAGATGGCACATTCATCACAGGTTGCCAGAAAAACATTCCAGTCTCTAGGTGTTCTCAGGCTAGATGGGCCGCAAGACTGAAGGATACATTGGACTAAATCAAGCAGGCTGGACCCCTTCATGCCTCCTTCTCTGTACACAAAGCTTCTCTGGTTTTCCCAAGGAGAAATATGCTTGTGCTGCCCTAGTTGACCTTGGAGCACTTGCACATTCTTCCAGTACCATGGGTGCACACTATCAGGCACTTCCTGAACAACATGGCTGGAGTCCTCAGGAGTCTCCAGGGACGTCTCCACCTCTGTCTTGTTTTCCATTGGAAAAGCAGCAGTTATTTTCCTCTCTTCCTGACCACTCTGCTTCTTGTGCACCAAGTGCTTCCGAAGAGCAGCTCTATAGGTGTTAGCTTTCATGTAGGCCATCAGACGTGGTTTCTGGAGAATGTCCCTCCTTTCAGCATCCCAAGAGTAGACTGTGCCAGCCCTCATGCCTTCCCTGGGTAATGGCAGCACCTGTAGCTGCTCCAGCTGCTTTGCAGGCACCAGATAATTTTTTTCCACAGAGCCCATCCCTGCTTTACCAGAAGCCCCATGCTGAGCAGAGGATCAGGCTGCCATCCAGAGGGACCTCAAGAGGTGAGGTCAAGAAATGCGCTGACAGGAACCTCCTGCCCTTCAACAAGCAGAAGGGCCAAGTCCTGCACCTGAGGAGGAACAAGCCCATGCATCAGGATGTGCTGGGGACTGCCCAGCTCTTTAAAGCCGCTTTGCAGAAAAAGACCTGGCTTGTCCTGCTGGACACCAAGCTGACAATGAGCCAGCAATGTGCCCTCGCCTCAAAGAAAGCCAGCAGTGTTGTGGGCTGCATGGGGAGGAGTGTTGCCAGAAGGGGGAGGAAGATGATTGTTCCCGTCTCCTGGGCACTGGTGAGGCCACTCCTGGACTACTGGTTCCAGTTCTAGACTCCCCAGTAGAAGGCAGCTATGGAAGTAGTGGAGAGAACCCAGTGAAGGGGCACAAAGATGATGAATGAAGGGGAGCATCTCTGCTAGGAGGAAAGGCTGCGAGAGCTGGGTCTGTTCAGCACCGAGAAGAGAGGTCTCAGGGGGGATCTTATCAACATGTATAAACACCGGAAGGGAGGGTGTGGTTGGGTGACCCTGGCTGCATGCCAGACGCCCACCAAGCCGCTCTGTCACTCCCCTCCCTCAGCTGGACAGGGGAGAGAAAATATAACAAACGGCTCGTGGGTCGAGATACGGACAGGGAGAGATCACTCAGCAATTACTGTCATGGGCAAAAGAGACTCGACCTGGGGAAATTAATTTACTTTATTACCAATCAAATCAGAGTAGGATAATGAGAAATCAAACCAAATATTAAAACACCTTCCCCCCACCCCTCCCTTCTTCCTGGCCTTAACTTCACCCCCAATTTTCTCTGCCTCCTTCCCCCAAGAAGCACAGGGGGATGGGAAATGGCGGTTGCAGTCAGTTCATAACGCTTCCTCTCTGCCACTCCTTCCTCCTCATGCTCTTCCCCTGCTTCACTGTGAGGTCCCTCCCATGGGAGACAGTCCTCCACGAACTTCTCCAATGTAAGTCCTTTCCAAGGGCTGCAGTTCTTCATTAAATGCTCCAGCGTGCGTCCTTTCCACAGGGTGCAGTCCTTCAGGAACAGACTGCTCCAGCTTGGGTCCCCCATGGGATCACAAGTCCTGCCAGCAAACCTGCTCCAGTGTGGACTCCTCTTTACGGGGTCAGAGGACCTATGAGAAGCCTGCTCCAGCATGGGCTCTCCAGGGGGTCACAGCCTCCTTCAGGCCCATCCACCTGCTCCAGCGTTATCCTCCACAGGCTGTAGGTGGATATCTGCTCCACCGTTATCCTCCATGGGCTGCAGGGGAACAGCCTGCCTCTCCATGGACTTCACCACAGACTGCAGGGGAATCTCTGCCCCAGCTCCTGGAGGACCTCCTCCCCCTCCTTCTTCACTGACCTTGGTGTCTGCAGAGTTGCTTCGCTCACATATTCTCACTCCTCTCCTCCAGCTGCTGTTGCACAGCAGGTTTTTTCCCCTGTCTGAAAGATGTTATCCCAGAGGCACTAGCAACATTGCTGATTGGCTCAGCCTTGGCCAGTGGCGGGTCCATCTTGGAGCCAGCTGGCATTGGCCCTCTCAGACATGAGAGAACCTAGCAGGTTCTCCCAGAAGACACCTCTGTGGCTTCCCTGCTACCAAAACCTCGTCAGACAAACCCAGTAGAGAGGGTGCAAAGAAGATGGAGCCAGGCTCTTCTCAGAGGTGCCCAGTGACAGGACCACAGGTGATGAGCACTGGCTGAAGCCCAGGAGCCTGTGTCTGAAACTTCAGGAAACACTTTTTTTACTGGTTAGGGTGACCGAGCACTGGCATGCATTGCTCAGAGAGGTTGTGGCTTCTCCCTCCTTGGAGATATTGAAAAGGCGTATGGAGAGCGTTTAGGAGGAAGAGAATTGGAAGCAAGCAGTGCAGCCCACCTGGCTGGGAAGGTGGTTACAAGTGAAGAGTGGAGCAAGTTGGGAGAGAGGGAGGGAAAGAGAAAGACAGAGCACATCCTCAGCCAGGGAAGCCCTTGGGTGACCAGCCAAGGATTGTAGGGCTGGGAGCAGCTGGGCCCCTTCCTGTCAATGTGAACCCAGGCAACCCCACCAGTTTGCCCCAGGCCAACATCACTTCCTTGCATTAGACCCATCCAGGACTTGAGCTGCGCCTTCTGCTGGCACTGACACATTCTTGCCCCAGAAAACCTGGGGCCTCTCAAGACCAGCACTCAGAAGAAGCTTCTGTGAGGCAACGAGTATGGCATTAGCCAGGAAATGAAAAGGGAGCATCCTGGAAAACAACCACCCAGCCCATGTCATTAGCCGGGATGTTTTCCGTTCGTCATGAGCACCTTGGAAAATTGCCACTTGCGTAGAAGCTACGTGTGGGCCTGGGGCAGGTCAGGGCCACCATAAAAGCCAGCCCAGCTCCTCGCTCCCTCATCCCCTTCTGTCACCTCTTTCTCCTCAGGAACCAGGTGAGTCTGAAGCTCTTGCCCCATCTCCTCTTCTCTTCCTGCAGATGTGTGGTCCCCCATCCTATGCTAGGTTGTCATGAGGGGTTGAAGACAGGTGAAGGTCTGACTCCGAGAGTGATTGGCTGAGTGAGCTCTTAATTGAAGAAGTAGGCAGCAGCCTCTTTGGGCTTAGTGACACTTTGACCATGCCTGGGTGAGGCCAAGAAACCCTTCTGCGTCACTGCTTCGTTTCTACCTCCTGGCTCAGCAGGCGCCTTTGAAATGCTCGTGGTAGGGAGATGGACTCCTGGCAGACTGCTCCTCACATGTGCCTGTGCTCTGATTCCTCCCTGTACTCTCCCCCAGGTGCACCTCCACCCTCAGGACATGTCCTGCTACAACCAGTGTCTGCCCTGCCAGCCCTGTGGTCCAACTCCGCTGGCCAACAGCTGCAATGAGCCCTGTGTCAGGCAGTGCCAGAACTCCACCGTCGTCCTTGAGCCTCCTGCTGTGGTGGTGACCTTGCCCGGACCCATCCTCAGCTCCTTCCCACAGAACACCGTTGTGGGATCCTCCACCTCCGCTGCTGTTGGCAGCATCCTCAGCTCTCAGGGAGTGCCCATCACCTCTGGGTGCTGTGACCTCTCTGGCATTTCCAGCCGCAACTGTGGCCAAAGGTGCCCCCCCTGCTAAAGCCACTGGTGACAATCCAGAGAAGGAGCAAGGAATCCGGGCCTAGATTCTGGACTGAGGACAGAGCTCCTGGCCATCGATTTTGGAGAAGCTGAGCATGCAGTGCTGCCCTTCCGGAGGAGGTGCAGCTGGGCCTCTCTGAAAACATGGAGTAACTTGCTTGCCTTCCACTCTCTCCCATCTCTTTCCTCTCTTCTGTTCTTCTGTTCTTCAGTTCTTCTTCTGACCCATCTCCCTCCATGGGAGACACCGATGGATGCCCTGTGGGATCTCCACTGTGGGTGATGGGCACAGACTTTCGGCAGCTGCCAGTGATCTCCCACCACCACCAGCTTCCTCTCTAAGGGAACTCATTTCCTTCTTGACAGGCATTGAAGTTTTCTGCATCACAGCCTCTGCCTCCACATATTCCTCTTATTGGTGGACGTTGCCTTGAGTTGCCAAGGAAGAAAGGTATTGCCTTGGCTGTCGGGGGGTAAGGTGAGGGAACAAGCAAACACAGGGCAGTGGGTCCCTTCCCATCCCTGTCTCTTGCAGCTGAGGAAGACATCCTCAGCTCCTCCACAGCCAGTGGCCATCAGGCCCTGCATTCTGGCATCTCTCCTCAGATGCCCCTTGGCCTCAGAGCATGTCCTGCAGATGGGGAGCCCAACCACTGCTGTCCCTCAGTGGGGAGCTTGGTGCTGCCGGAGGCTCTGAGAGGTATGCAATCTCCCTTGTGCAGAAGGGAGATTGGCCTGCTTTGGATAGCCCTGTGCTGGGAAAAGCAGCTCAGTCAGAAGATGGCCCCAAAGGATGCAGGAGTTGGGTTGGTGTGATGGAAAAGCCTTTACAACAGCCCCAGATCTTCTCCTCCTCATCCTCCCACCTGTCTCCAGAATGAAGGGGCATGGCCCAAGGGCAAGGGTAGCAAGGAGAGGTCACCGCTCCACCCTTCACCCCCCAAACAGTTCCCTGCACAGCCCAGCAATAACACCGATGGGCAGGGCTAAGGCACCTCCCACTTTGATGTGGAACTCTGCCTGCTCAGGCCACACAGCAGGGCCCTCGTGCCTCCCTCACACCCCCCCAGCTCCCACCACACAGGGCACCCCAAGGACAGCAGCCAGTGCCCAAGCCCCCACGGCTGCTCGCTGGTGCCTGGCCTTCCCCCAGGCATGAAGCAGCTTTCCCCAAGGCCAGCTCTTCTCCCGGCAGGGCCTGTTGACCACCTCTGCCTGGTGGTCTGCTCCCCCACTGAGATCTTGGATAGAGCTGTGCAGCGTGGTGCCACTGCAGAAGAAATGAGGCAGGGCTGGGGGAAGTCCACGAGGGAGAGAATGAGGGCTCCAAGGATGGACAGAGTGCACTAGGAAGAGCACGTCCTCCACATCCCAGCACACAGCCACGCACCAGCTGGAGGGTGCACAGGGTGGTTCTGACTATGCTCCAAAATTGTTAGAATCATGCAATTCCAGGAAGGACTCTTGCCAGATGGCATGTTGTTGATGTTTTTCATCTTACTTTGGACTCTGACCTCTGAGGGACACATCCTGGAACAGCTGTTCTAAGAGACAGGCCTGCAGCAATACCTGAAGAAGCAATGTGCAGGAGAGAAAGACATCAAGCTAAGAGCAAGGAACCATTGCCCAAACAGCCCCCGCCTCCTGCATTGCCCATTTCCTCTCCAAAGCCATGTGCAGAACAACCACAGAAGCCATAGTGAAAAGGAGGGAAGCTGAGATCCCCCATTCCAAGTCCCTGCTCAGAGCAGGTCTCGTTACATCAGGCTGGTCAGCGCTGTGTCTGTCAAGGCTTGAAAACTTCCAAGGCCGGAGCCTGCACAACATCTGTGGACAGTGCATTCCAGTACTTGAGAATATTCAGGGTCAAAAAAAGGTTAGAAATCAATGGAGTTTCTACTAGCTAAGTAGAATTTCCCAGCTTCCAAATTGCATCTGGAGCCCTGCGACTGCCCTGGAGGCTGCCACTGGACTCACTCCCACATGTCAGTACCTTTCCTCCGTACCAAGGAGCCCCAAACTGAACACAGGACCCCAGGCACGGTCTCATGAGTGAATCAAGAGAGGAGAAGGATCACTTCCCTGGGTCTGCTGGCTGCACTTTTGCTAAGAGGTCGCAGAGTGCAGCTGGTCTGCCTTGCCCCAAGGGCACACTGCTGACTCACCTTCAGCCACTGGCCACCAGGCATCCCCTGCCTTCCCAGCTGTCTCACCTATAACCTCTGCCTCCAACACGGTCCAAGCTACATCAGGAGATGAAAGGTGCCTGTCCCCAGAGGAACGCGTTGCTCTTGCCTCAGGCCTTTGGAGAAAAGTCCTTTTTTCTTCTGTCCTACCTGGATGGTCAATTCTGGTGGGAACTGCAGCACGGACTCCTTCTGCGTGTGATCTGTAGAGCCAGAAAGGTATTTCAACTTTGCCTGCCTCCGTATCCATCTAGCTATCACTTCAGCAGCTTTCTCACTGGACTCATTCTCCGTCTCACTTTCTATAAGCTCCCAAAGACTGATCCATGTCTCTGAACAGTCTGATATTGCAGGCTTGACATTCAGCCGATTCCGAGATGCAAGGCAAGAAAAGGATTTTCCCTCCTTGGGCTAATTTGGTCAGGGAATAAATCACAGGAGCAATGAGGCCTCCAGCCAAGAGCCATTCCCTCCAACAACAACCCCCAGTGGATGCTGAGGGAAGCATAGGAGCAAGACAAGCAGGTAGGATACTTCTGCTGAGTATCCACTCCTGTGTCCCAAGTCCATGGGCATGGGCTTGCCTGAAGAAGTCGCACCCATACACATCTCAACAGCTTTCCTCACTGGCACACAAGCTGGGGAGGCACAGACCAAGCCTAACCATTACCCACAGCATGATGTTGCCCTCTGCTTTACAGACAGGCTCCATCCATCCCTTCGGGTATCCACATGGAGAACCCCTGGCTGCTTGTGCTGCCCTGAGCTCCAAAGGCACCATCACAGAGGCAAGCATGCAGTCTGGCCATTTGGAAGCCCATTTGAGGAATGGCTGGAGAAGGGATCCTTTGCCAGTTCAAGACAGGGGCCTCTGCCTTTGCAGAAACCGGGTTTCTCTCTCTGCTTCTGAAGCTCAAGAGACTTTGAACTCAGACTTTGAACATCTGAGTCAGCTAGTAGAGCTGTGCAGGCTTCCTGGGGACCAGCTGGACAGAAAACTCTCTGGCAACATAGCAATTCTCCTCCTGGCTGTCTCTGAGAGGCGATCTTGGCAAATGTGTCTTTACAAGGTGTGTACAAGCTTTCATCCTATCTCCAGGACTTCTCCTGCACACCAAAATGCTCTCCATTTGGTGTGGAGGGAAATCCTCTACAACAGCCTACTAGCATAGCTCTGGAACCTATGGAGAAAACCTGAAGGTTTTGGCCACATCTGCTTCCTCATCTCATGTCTGTGTTGAACTCCAGCTCCTGACTGTGCGGGATGGCTTCCGAGTACCGGAATAGATCCCCTTGGGGGAAACGATGGAGAAGCTTGGAAGAAGCCCGATTCCGATGACAAAGCTTGATGCTGGTGCCAGTACTGATGCTGCTGACAATGCCTGGTGGCAGGGGAACCTCCCCGGGGCCCATGGCCGGGCAGGGCTGGGTGGGGCAAGGTGGTCCCGGTGAGCAGAGCAGCAGACCCCCACGGCAGGCATGGCTGCGGCTGTCATCAAATCATAGAATCATAGAATGGTTTGGGTTGGAAGGGACCTCGAAAGACCATCTAGTCCAACGCCCCTGCCATGGGCAGGGACATCTCTCACTCGAGCCGGTTGCTCAAAGCCCCATCCAACCTGACCTTGAGCACTTCCAATGATGGGGCATCCACAACTTCTCTGGGCAATCCGTTCCAGTGTCTTACCACCCTTATTGTAAAAAATTTCTTCCTTCTGTCCAACCTAAATCTACCCTCTTTCAGTTTAAAACCGTGTCGTGGTTTAAAAGTAGCCAGCAACTGAGCACCACAGAGGTGCTAGCTCCCTCCCCCAGTGGGATGCTGTAGTGAGAGGACAAGGGGTAATGGTCCATCACAGCAGCAACTGCTGAGCTCACCAGCCAACGATGCAAAATCCTGACACATGCCCATGCTTTTTCCACACACGGTACACATCTATGATGGCTGCCTGGTGGCTAACAACAGCAGCAGCAGCTTTAGCCTAAGCAATGCTGCAGCTGCTTTCTGAGAAGCTTTCTACCAAGCCCATCTGGCTGGCACCTTGCTTCCTGATGCTGCGCTTGCAGAGCACAGCCAGGAGCTGGACTCCTTCCAAGGGAGGCAGGTCACAGGTGGGGGGAGCTGAACGGGAGCTTTCCAGGCCAGGTGAGGACCCTTGGAAAATGCCAGTCCTTCTGGGAGGCTCTCAGGGCACCAGGCTTGTCCTCCTGGTGCCTGTGCAGTGCTGGGCACACCCTCCTGCCAGGACTCCTGTGGCTCTGGAGGCTGCTCCAGTGCTAAAAGCAGATGAGGAGACAGACTTCTCAGCAGTGCTGCTCCATGTGCTCTAATGAGCCAGGTTAACTGACGGATGCCAGGGCTTGGCTCAGGCGGTTTGAAGTCTTCTCCTGATGCCACCTGCTACTTAATATTGGTTTGGCTTTTGAAGAGAGGGTATTTATCTTAAGGCAACTTCATCAGGCCAGCTTCCTTTCTGGCGTCCCGGCCTCAGCCTTTGCAGCTGCAGGGCATGTGGCTCACCCCAGACGCACCACCCTTGGCTCCCGTGTGAGCGTGTCAGGGCAGCACCTCTCCCTGCATTGAAGCTGGAACAGGTCCCAGACCTCCACAACCACCCTACGCTGATCAGCAGGGATGGGCTGCATCTTGTCAGACTTTGGGATTCCTTTGAGTTGTTAGGTGGGAACCCCTGGAGCTGCAGCAAGAGCTTTGTCTCTCATGCACAGACTTTGCAGGTGGCTGGGCTGAATGTTCAAACAAGACCCTGTGGCTTGGGCCCCAGTACACCTTCTCTCTTTCCTGCAATGAGAACACAATCGATTAAACTACTTCTGTCCAACCCCCAAAAGCCCCAAAGCCCTCTGCTGTCATGAAATCCACCATGGATGGCTGGTGCCTGATTTACCTTCTTAGCACTGGGCTTTCAAGGACTTGTGGAAAGTTGTCAGGGGCACAGAGGCAGAGAGGTGGCCGGTGCAGTCCAGGTTTTCAGCGTGTGGGGAGAGGCTGTGCTTCCTCATGTGCATATGCATCTGGCTGTGCCTGTGGGCGTATTTGTGCCTGGGTGCTTGCATTTGTATGTTCATCTGCAAATGCACATGTGAGAGTGAGTGTCTGCCGGGGTGTGTGTGAACAAGTGCATTTCTGTGTGTGTCTGTGCATGTGGTTGTGTACACGCACAGTTTTGCAGGTGAGCAAGTAAGTGTGTGTGGTGTCGGTGCGCACGTGTGTGTATGGGCATCTGTCTGTGCAGACGTGCCTGTGTATGTCTGTGTGCTTGTACATGAGCATGTGCATATGTATCTACATGCAAGTGTGAGTGTGCAAGTGTGTAGAAGCACATGCAACTGCTGGAAGGGATCAGCCTGGAAGCACAGCCCATGTCTGCCTTCCTCTCCTTCTGCTCTCTCCTCTCCCTCCCACCTCCTTGTTGCCTTCTGATCCCCTTTGGCCTACCCACGCCATTCTAGGGGGGATCTGCTGCACCCTTCCCTCCTCAGTGCAAGCCAAGGGACGCCCTGCAGCAACTCTGCTACAGCCAAAGGGCACCACATCTCGACTCTCGCTGGTGCTCTCTTCATGCTGGCACTCCACTCGGAGTGACTTTGTTTTCGTCCTTTGTGTCATGGAAGTTCTGCTGCAGCCCAGCCTCTTTCTTTGTGGTGTCCTTCCCTCTGTGGACACTCTCCCAAGCGCTCAGTGAGCAAGGTGTTAGTCTAGGGTGATCAGAATGGAGGCAAAATGGAGTTCTTCACCTTTCCGTACTCTGGTACGGGGAGTGTGGGACACAGTGCTGTGGGCCCTTGGAAGGCCCAGCTGAGATGAAGTTAATTTTCCCCATAGACCTCATACTGCTGTGCTTTGTACTGATAGCTGGAAGGGTGTTGGTAACACACCAGTGTTATGGCTGCTGCTGAGCAGTGCTCGTTCAGCATCACGGCTGTATCTTGGGAGAGGATGTAGCCAGGACAGCTGACCCAGACTGACCAAAGGGATATTCCATACCGTATGACGTCCACGCAGTGATAAAAGCTACGATAATGGGGGAGGGGAGGGCATTCGTTGTTTTACAGTGTTGGTCGTCCCGAGCAACAGCTATGTGTGCTGGGGCCCTGCTTCCCAGGGGTTGGCTGGACATCGCTGCTGATGGGAAGTAGAGAATAAAATCTTTTTGTCTTCCTTTTGCTTTTCTGCACCTGGCCTTTACCAATGCTTTCATTAAACTGTCCGTATCTCCACCCACGAGCCTTTCATTATATTTCCTCTCCCCTGTCCAGCCGAGGAGAGGGAGTGATAGAGCAGCTTTGGTGGTCTCCTGGCGTCCAGCCAGGGTCAACCCACCACAAAGGCACTGTTCCTGGGAAGTGAGGAAGGCTGCTCCAGAGCCAGTGGCCTGCCTTGCTTTGTCTCTCCCTAGAAATGCCTGTCCAGGAATTTGGTCTGGCCAGCGGAAACCAGGGCAGTTACCACCATGCAGAGCGCCTGGGCCTTTGGCAATTGGGGCTGTTCTGTGTGATTTGCTTTGCCCCTCAGGCACAGACTTTGCACTTGGACTGGCTGAGCATCTGGAGAGAACCTGATGGCTTGACTCAAAGCCCGTTTTTCGCTTGATTGACTAGAGCAAAGAAGCCCACAAATCTCTACTAAAATGTGCTCTAGGGGCCTCTGAATGCGGCTGGCGAGTGCTTGATGTACTTAATTAGTCCTGGGCTCACAGGATTTTACTCACACTGGTTATGCAGGGCTGAGAGCAAGCCCCTGGCATCCTGATTCCCAGCAGGCTCTGCCCTACAGTCAGGATCAGCCATCTCCAGAGCCACCAGCACTGGCAGGTTTCAGAAAGAGGAGCTTGCCCTGCAGATGCCTGGGTGCACAGGGGAAGCAGTGCTGCCAGGGCAGAGCTGAGGGCCCCTGCACCCAGGATCAGCCTTGCACAGACACATCCCCGCCCTCCCCGGCCTTGTTGCACGGCCAAGGAAGCTCCCTGCACCAGGGGGTCTTGCCCAGCACAGAGGTACAAGGCACTGTCAGAGACCTCGACTTCCTCCAGGCTGTATTTCCCCGCGGTGTTCAGCAACGCGGTGAGACGGCCGCTCTGCTTGGAGCCAGCTGCTGCCTGACACGAGACCAGCTGGAGAGTCTGGCCTTTTGTCTGCTGGTACCAGAGCAAACCCCCAGAGCTGGAGGTCTGCTATGTGCGGGTTGTTTGGATGGTGTCTCTCGGCTTCACTGTGACTTGTCCTCCTTGCTGGGTGACGGTGCTCTGCCCCACGGTGCCTGGAAGAAAGCAAGGGTCAGCAGCTGTGCAGGGAAGGGGTCTGGGAAGCAAACCAGGAGTGGATGCAAAACCCTGGTGGAGAAGGCTCCCTGTCCCTTGCCCTGCAGTAAATTCCTGAGGCGTGGGGACAGGCAGGTGGAGAGTTGTTTTGGGCAGGAGCTCAGAGCTCTCAGCCCCGTGTGGACCCTGAGGAGAGCTGTGCTCGCTCCCTGCTCCTGCTCCCTGCTCCTTCTCCTCCCGCCCAGAGAACCAGGGAACAGCCTGTCATGCCTAACATGAGTGTGTGTGCTGGCACCAGCTCCCCTCCAGCTTGTTGAGGTGCCCGTGGAGCTAGGGCAAAAAGATCCATCCTGCTTCCCCAGCCCTGTCATCTCAGAGGGCTCCTAGCTCCCTGAGCATACACACAGCTGAGCTTGAAAAGAGGGAGCCCTGGCTGTTTTGTGAACCAAGAGAAAACTGGAAGCTATGGCAGGTATGTGCCAGGCAGGAGACAGAATGGGACAGCCTATGAATGTCAATGGGATGAGAGCTTTATAGTCCCTGGGGCAGCTTTGACAAACTCTGCTACTTTGCATTGGAAAGGGAGAAATGTGGGGCTGCAGAGACAGCTCAGGTCTCCTATGGTGACATCCTGTGGATCAGAAGAGAGAGGCAGGGAGAGGTGGACTGAAGGGGAGAGAAAAGCAGGAGAAGGGCTGTGAGGTCTCTCTCCTCTCTCCTTTTGTACAGCAAGAGCGTCTTGAGAGAAGGTGTGCAAAACCACAAATGTGAGGTGACATTTCCCAGCACTTTCCTGTAATTTAAGAGTAGTTCCCTGCATGATCCTGATAAGGCTGGCAAGGGTTTCCTGGGGAAAAGAAGAAGTATGCATTTCTAGGAAGCCAGGACTTACCCAGCAGTTGTCCCAGGAAAGCGGTGAGGACGAGATATCCGAGGTGCATGGCGAGACCGACCCACCTGTTTGTTGAGTGAGAGAGAGTCAGAAAACCACCTCCCAGCCCCGAGGTAACAGAGCTGCCAGAAACGACTCTCTTCCTCTCAAAGGAAGAAGCGGGGAAGAGAAGTGATCTGTTCTTCCTGTGCCTGAAAGGCTCCTCCTGGGTTTCTCCCTCCTCCAGCAGCAACACCTGTGGCTCCCTCAGCCAAAGCCTTTCTCAACATTTCCACAAGGAGGGCTCCTGGGGGCTCCGGGGGTCCCAGTCTTGGGAAGAGGCTGTTCCCAAGCAGCTCACAGTGGAGTCCTCACCTCCCCAGCTACAAGCCCCTGCTCTTCTGCACACCCGCTGCTGGGCCATTTCGGAGGTCAGGGGTTTCTTCCCCAACGAGCTTTCATAGCTTCTCCTGGGGGCCTCAGCTCTCTGGGGATGTTGCTCTTTCTTCTGGGAACAGAAGTCTCTTCTGTTTCACTCCCTTCTCCCCTTTCTTTCCTCAGCTGCCTGGGAACAATGTCCCTCCCTGAAAACCCCCCAAATAGGAGAGGAACCCTGCTGTGCAACAGCCCAGGGGTTCTGGCTGTGTCTTGTTCTGCTGGGATAATCCACCGTGCGAGAGAGGAACCTGGCTCCAGCGCTGCTGTTAGATGCCACAAACGCAGAGATGACAAGGCCAACCTGCTCCTACTCTAGGGGAAAGGGTGAGGGGTGTTGTGGTTTAACCCCAGCCAGCAACTAAGCACCACCCAGCCGCTCGCTCACTCCCCCCCCAGTGGGGTGGGGGACACAATTGGAAGGGTGAAAGTCAGAAAACTCGTGGGTTGAGATAAGAACAGTTTAATAATTGAAGTAAAATGAAATAGAATGGTGGTAGTAGTAGTAGTAGTAGTAGTAGTAGTAGTAGTAGTAGCTGTAGTAATAATAATAATAATAATAATAATAATAATAATAATAATAATAATAATAATAATAATAATAATAATATAATACAAGAATAATATGCAAAGCAAGGGATACACGACACAATTGCTCACCACCCACTGACTGATGCCCAGCCCGTTCCTGAGCAGCGATCACTCCCCCCCTGCCCAACTCGCCCCAGTTATATACTGAGCATGACATCATACGGTATGGAATAGCCCTTTGGCCAGTCTGGGTCAGCTGTCCTTCCTGTGCCCCCTCCCAGCTTCTTGTGCGCCGGGCAGAGCATGGGAACCTGAAAAGTCCTTGACTGGTGTAAGCACTGCTTAACAACAACTAACACATCAGTGTGTTATCAACATTATTCTCATACTAAATCCAAGACACAGCACTATACCAGAGACTAAGAAGAAAATTAACTCTATCCCAGCTGAAACCAGGACAAGGGGTCAGCAGGGATGAGGGATCAGTGGGTCACCCCCACTCCCGGGGAGCACATGGGGCACCCATTGGAGTGCTGCACTGTGAGAGGTGGGGATAGGGTAGCCCTGCGCCCCGGAGCTGAAAGGGCATGTGAAGGGGTGGGGGTACGGCGGGTGGGGACCCCTACTCCCCTGCCCTTTCCACATGAACTCCAGAGGGATCCCATGCACCAGTCATGGCAGAGGTAACAAACTGCTCATTATCGTTAAATCAACCTGACCTGAGTAGGCACAGATCTGTGCTGCGCTGAGCTGTAGATGTCACTTTGCAAACTTGGCAGCATTGCCACAAACACGTCCTTTTCTTGATCCAGGTGTGAAGCACCCTGTTCTCATATAAATGTCTTTTTGCTCAACGGTACAAATTAGGAGTGGTTTATTCCGAAGAAAATCCTACAAAAACTGAACAGACGACAATGCCAGCGAGTCTCAGCACAGGCAGGATTTGCACTAGGTGCTAAACCCCAACCTGAGCTCCACCTCATGCTCCATAACTCGGGGTTCCCAGCATCTGAAGGGCATCACGTCACCCGTGCTGTCCACTTTTACCTTCTTGTGCGATCTCCAATTAATGGTATTTTAATCAACACTCTGTGGAGCAAGAGTCCCATTCCTACTGGGATCTAGCTACAATCACGCTCCACCCTCATCATGAAAAAAAACACAATTCCAAATTTCTAATAGGAATTTCTGCTCCTCCAGGTTGTGTGCATTGCCTTTCTCTCTATTACTGTGCTCAAGAAGAGTTGGGCTCCATCTGGCTCTTCATCCTCCAGCCAAGTGTCAGAAGCATCAAAAAGCTCTCTCTTAAGCTTCTCTTTGGAAGGCTGAAGAAGGCCAGTTCTCTCAGACCCTCCTCATGCCTCGTGTTCCAGAAACACAGAGCTGGTAAAATTGGAAGGGACCTCTGGAGGTCAGTGGGTCCAAACCCCACCTCAAGAAGGGTGCCCTAGAGCTGGTTGCAAAGGACCACATCCGGGTGGATTTTGAGTATCTCCAAGGATGGAGACTCCACAACCTCTCTGGGCATCCTGTGCCCGTAGTCTCTCACCCTCACAGTGAAAAAGGGTTTCCTGGTGTTCAGACAGAGCCTCCTTTGTTTCAGTTTCTGCCAAATACCTCTTGTCCTGTCACTGGACCCCATGGGGAAGAGCCTGGCTCCGCCTCCTTCACAGCCTCCTGCAGGTATTTGTACACGTTGATGAGATCTCCCCTGAGACTTCTTTTGCCTTTGCTGAACAGGCCCAGCTCTCTCAGCCTTTCTCCAAACCAGGGATGCTCCAGTGTGTTCATCCTCTAAGGGGCTCCTCACTTGACTCTCTCCAGTACGGCAATATTTGGTAATATCAGCCTGTGACATGTTTTTCCTTCCCCAGTTGCTGGCACTCAGACCTTGCTTACACCCCAGTCCCTCCAGCTGCTGGCACTCAGACCAACAGGCCCTGTGACCAGTCACCCCTTCTCCAGTTGCTGATACTGCTAGCACACCCCCTGGCCCATCCAGTTGCTGGCACCCAGCCCTACAATCCCTATGGCCATTGCTTGTTTGCTCACATCTCTCTCTCACACCAGTCTCTCCAGTTACTGGCACTCACAGATGGGAAGTTGCACAGAAGGGTGGTTAGGAAAGGATTTGATAAGAAGGCAGGGGGGACTGTTGCGATCAGGCACAGGGCTCATCCCAACAAGTGCACTGACCAGCCCCTGATTAGGTGCAGGTACCTCTTTTCATCCTTCCTCCTCTCTGTTGCCTCCCCTTGCTCCTCCCCAGGCCCCTCTTTCCCCCCACCTTTGACCCTGCCCCTAAGCGGTCCTTAACAGCTCTTGCCTAGTCCTGCAGGATCCCCCTCAAACATCCATCATCCTCCTGTGCCTCTTGTCACTTCCTGCCACTTACAAAGCTCAGCCTGTCCCACTTCAAAGCTACACCTGCACGTTCCTAATGGCCCATCAATTAGCAGCTGCAGAGCTCTGGTCTCCCTCCTTGTCTCCCTTATCACTTACTCAGAGATGGGTGTCCTGGTGTGCTTTCTTTATCACTTGCCCTTTTACTTCTGCTGCCCTTTGAAAGGAAAAGGCACTTGATCTGACAGCCTCAGTGAACCAGCCACTCTCACCTTCCTCATGCCCTGACAGCGGCCTCTGCTCAAGTTCCTCAGGTGAGCGCGTTCCTCAAGGTGCTGAAAGGCTCCTGGCCCCAGAGACAACTGGGTCTTTTGAGTCAAGGCTCTGGGGGGAAGCCCCATGTTGAGCTCAGTCTTTGAAGTGTCTCCCTGCAACCCCTGCAGCAACACTAAGCCATGGCAGTCACTTTTCAGGATGCCCGAGAAGTCACAAACATGAAGGAAAGGGAAAGCTTGGCCAAATGAGCAATCAGTTTCAGATGTAACGTGGGTATGCAAAAGAACTCGGGTCACTTGGAATGTGTGGAATGAGATGGTCTGCACTCCCAAATTCCAGCTTCTTTATTTTTGACCCACCCCATCTGTCCTGCATTTCCTGCAAGACCCTGAAACCTCTCTCACAGGTCTTTGTGCAAATCCCAGCATAAGGATGGAGCTGAAGTGCAAACCATCGCTTTCTTACCCATCCAGGTTGGCATGGGGCTTCTCATCCACCTGCCAGTACCTCACAGAGACACTTGTCGCCAGGTGCCTCACTCTCTTTGCCTCCTTCTCTTTCCTTCTGGCCCATCTCTCCTTTGGACATATTCCTCATCCCCTCGCTTCCACAAAGCCTGAACTTTCTTTGTCACCTCAGAAGGTCTCACTGCCAACACCTGCTGTTGTGGCCTACTGAGGTGACATCACTCCAGTCCTTAGAACATGTTGGCCTGCACATCCCGGGAATGCAGCTACCAGCAGTTTTAGTGTTGGGCAGAGAACCCAGAAGGACTCAGGGCCAGAGGCAGTCCCCCAGGCCAAGCACTGCTGAGTCCTCAGAGCCATGAAAAGCAGGCAGACGGCTCAAGCAGTGGAATATGAACTCTGGTCCAGTGCCTGCCTGATGGGTCTCGCTCACCTGCTGAGGCTGTCACTGATCCTCAGGTGCAGGGCTAGGAGGACATTTTCCTTCCTTGGGCTTCTCTGGCTAGGAGGTAAAGCCACAGGAGCAGTCATGGCTCCCACCATGAGCCCCCTTCTCCAACACTGCTCATTGCTGGACACTGAGGGAAGAGTAAGAGCTGGACAAGCAGCTGGGCTACGTCTCCTGAATACTCACTGCTGTGTCCCGTTCAGTTTCAGTGGCTCAGGGTCGTTCCTGAGTCTGCTGTGGCAATGCGGCCTCGTGGCAAGGAAGGCCAACAGCATCCTGGGCTGCAGTAGGAAGAGCGTTGCCAGCAGGACAAGGGACCTGACCCTTCCTCTCTACTCAGCGCCGGTGAGGCCACGTCTGGAGTGCTGGCTCCAGTTCTGGGCTCCCCAGAAACTGTGACCCTTACTGTGTTGCAGGTTTGCAAGGGCTAAAGGCTGGTTTTACAGCACTGGGTCGTCCTTTTTGGGGCAGTGAGGCCACAGCTGGGCTTCTCACCGCCCTCCCAGTCAGAAGGTGCTTGAGCATCCTCTCAGGCAGACATACCCTGGTGTCGAAGCGCTGCCTCTCAGCTCCAGGTCTCATGGCCAAAGACGCCTGGGGCACCTGAGAATTCCTGTAGGAGCCTGAAGGAAGAGATCAAGCAGCCTGCTGTCAGGCAATAGGAGGCTGCAGGCTCTTCTCCTGCTTTTGGCTCCTCCTGGACATTACAACCAGCGCAACCAGCCCCCAGCAAGGGAGCAGTGTCCATGCTGAACTTCTCCTGCCATTCAGTGCTCAGCCAGAGACAGGGGCCTGCACCCACCTTTCTCGAGGATGGAGACAGACCCCCTTGAAGCCTCCGACATGCTCCCTGTCCCCATAGGGGATTCCTCTCCCCACTTAAACCTCTCAACTCTGAGCCACTGTGGCACTGAGCACTTGAAGGCCTGTGACCTCGACATCCCCTTCTCCTGTCAGTCTGGAGCCTGAACTCCTGACTCCACGGGATGACTTTGTGACGCGAGCAGGATCCTTTTGAAAGCTCCGGGAAAGCCTGTAGCTGGAGGACTCCGTTTTAAACAGTATATCCGAGCTCTTACAAAGTAACCAAATGTGAATCCCCTTCTGGATGGTCTTTCCTAAGTCAAGCTTTGCATTAGCAACTCAGCCCTGGAGTCCCTGAGTTTCCAGAGCAGAGGAAAGCACCTGCTCAGGGCTCCCTTAGCTGAGCCAGTGGGGAAAGGCAGCAGGCCGAGCAGAGGCCCTGTATGCTCCATGCCAGCAGTGGCCGGTCCCTGCAGCAGGACCGAGGGCTGCCCGGCTGCCCGGGGGCAGGAGGAGCTCTGCTGCCCGCCTCCCTGTGCAGAGCAGAAAGGCGCTGCTCCTCTCCGGGAGCCAGCTGGGGCGGCGGCTGCACTCACTCCTGCCCGGGCACCGCCGGACACCGCCACCGCTCCACTCGCGATTCCTGCCTGCCGCCGCCTCTGCCAGTGTGGCAGGGGATTTCTGTCTGCGTGCCGCTGGGAGTGCGGGCATTTCCTAATTGCGCCATTCCTAATTGTCTACTTCAAAAGCCCAGAGAGCCTGTTAGCGGTAATAGCAGCCTTGGGTGGAGATCGTGGTGCAGGTCCTTGGGAAGGGCAAAACCACTGGGCATCTGTCCCCTCTGAGACGCCTTTCTGAGACACTGCTGGCAGGCCTTTCCAGCCAGGCCAGAGGATGCCACGTTACCCAGAAGGCTCGGAGCCCTTTGTGGGGAAGCAAGAGAGCCCTGCGGGAAACCCCCTACTCCCCTCCCTGCCTGGCACAGACCGTCTGGGTCTGCGTTGGCAGCGCTGCCCGAGGGGGGCTCTTTGGTGCCTTCAGGAGCACGGATCCGCAGCAGCCCTCAAGGAGAAGAGGTGCTGAGCCCCGGCACTGGCTCCAAGGAGGACCTGGCGGTGGCGGTGGCGGTGGCGGTCGGGCGGGGGAAGCGTCCCGGGGCCCGGGGCCCGGGGCCGGGCGGGGCCGGGCGGGGCCGGGCGGGGCGAGGCGGGGCCGGCGGGCGGAGCGGCAGCGCCCCCTGGCGGGCCCGGCCGGGGCTGTCCCCCCGCCCCCGCCGGGCCCGCCCGGCCCCGCCCGCGCCGGTTCGTGCCCGGCCGCAGCCCCGGCTCCTCTCCCCGTGGCTCTCATGGCGCAGTAATACACCGCCGCGTCCCCGCGCCGGGGCCGGGCGAGCCTCAGGGCGCTGGACCGGCGGTCTGTTGCCACCGACATCCGCCCCGGCGGGTTCTCCACTGCTTTCTCTCCAGTGACACCTGTTACAATGTGATGCGGTGCCTGGTCTGGAAGCTGACGGTACCACTGAACACTCCTGGTCCCCTGAAAGTTAGGGAGTGAGCAGTTGATGCTGATGGCGGTGCCCTCGGAGGTCTCTGCCGACGGCTCCTGCTGCACCTGGGCTCTGCCCGCAGCCACTGCCGAGAAAGGAGAAGGAAAGGCCAAAGATCACCAAAGGTCGCCGAGCTCCGATGCCTGTTTTCCCCGTTGGACGGTCAGGAAGAGTGGCCGTGAGACACAGGCAGAGCAGAACGGTTGGGTATAAAGGAAAGAAAGAAGGAAAGCAAGAAAGAAGGAAAGCAAGAAAGCAAACAAGCAAGCAAGAAAGCAAGAAAGCAGGCAAGCAAGCAAGAAAGTAGCAAGAGGGAAGGAACCACTAAATATTTTGTATGGAAAGACACAGAGGAAAGGAAGGAAATGGGAAGGGCTGATGAAGGAAGAGAGCGATGTGTTTGCTGAGGGAATGTGGGATGGCAGCAGAGGGAGGGAGGGACGGGAGGGTGGCTCGGGGGCAGAGGTCCGTGAAGAAGCCAGAGGGGACGGCAGTCTCGAGGGACCTGCGGGGGCCACCCCAGGCTCAGCCCCGGCCCCGCGCAGCCCCCGGCCCGGTCCCCCCCAGCCCCGCCAGCCCCGCGCACCCAGCAGCACCGCGGCCAGCCCCGCCAGCCCTGCGCCCCGCCACCGCCGCATCCCGCCGCTGCGCCGCCCGCGCCTCGCTGCCCCCCGCCAGCCCCGGCTCTCGGCTCCGGCCCGGGCGCCTCCTTTCCGCCGCCTCCTCCCTCCCCCTCCCCTCCCCTCCCCTCCCCTCCCCTCCCCTCCCCTCCCCTCCCCTCCCCTCCCCTCTCCGCCGCCGCCAGCTCCGTCCCGGGGCTGAGCCCTGCGCCGCCGCCGCTCGTGGGCTCGCCCGGCCTCTGACGGCGCAGGGGCTCTGCACGCCCACCGCTTTGCCTCCTGCCAAATGCACTCTCCCCGGCCTCCAGCAAGGACGCCCCAGCCACAAGAAGCCTGCCCAGCGCCACCTGCAGCCTGGGGCAGCCCCAGGGCCTTGGCCCAGCACATGGAGCAGCTTCCCAGAGCTGTCTCCGAGCTGCGGGGCTGGAAAGAGCAGCCACTGCTTTCCTGCGGATGGCAATGAGCAGCTTGAGAGCCTCCCTTCAGCTGCCTCTCTGCAGTCCCAGCACGATGCTGAAAAGTTGTGTTGTGGCAGAGGGGGTGTGAAGACAAATGTGAGGGACCTCCAGAGGTCATCTAGATCAACCTCCAATCGGAACAGATCCTATTAGATAAGGTTGCTCAAGGTCACATTCAGTCCAACCTTGAACAGCTCCCGGGATGGAGATTGCACAGCCTCCCTGGGAAACCCGGTCCAGGTCTTCTGATTTCTTTTAGCCTACTGCTTAATCAGATTTTTGCATGTTCTAGTTGCTGTCCTTTGCCTCTGCTTCTTGAAGGGACTCCGTGTCGGCTGGACCAGAGTCTAGGTCCATCGTCTCTGTCTCCTCTGAACAAGTAGTTGGAGAAAGCAAGAAGGTCTCCCCTGAGCCTTCCCTTCTCCAAGATGAGCAGGCCCAATTGTCTTGGCTCTTCTCGCATTGCCAGACCCCTGTCCACCTTGGTGACCTTTGTTGGTCTCGCTTCAGTATGTTGATAGCCTCCTTGGACAGGGGAGCCCCAGCCTGGATGCAGTACTGCAGATGTGGTCTCACGAGGGCCAGAGGGGCAGGGTCACTTTCCTGGACCTGCTATCAGCGCTTTGGCTACCACAGCTCAGGATGCAGTTGGCTGCCTTTGCTGCAAGGGCAGGCTGCTGTTCCATGTGTCTCCTAAAGCCATGCATCCTTTCCTGTGGCTCTGCTCCCTAGGCAGCGAGTCCCCAGCCTGCATGACCAAATGGGCTGGCTCCTCCTCCAAGTGCAAACCCTTGTCCTTGCTCTTTTTGACCTGCATGACGTTCCAGGCAGCTAGTTTCTTCATGGTCACTAGTCTTTGAGCCTGGTAGTCCAGCCAATTTTCCACCCCGCCTTGTCATCCTCTTCATAAGCCCATTCACCACCAGTTTGTTCCTAAAGGAAGTATGGGAAGAGGGTGTCAAAACTCCTTCTGAACTCCAGGTACACAGGTCCCCTGCCCTTCTCTTCTCCACAGTGCCCATAAGCACGGAGGCTGGCCCTCAGCTACACTAGAGCCTCAGCTCAGAAGCAGCTGCATGGAGAGGGGAATCAGCCCTGCCTGAGCTCCCCCAGAAGGCCTCCCTGGCAGGGATCGCACTAAGGTCGCTATGGGGAAGGGCTCAAGTCCTCAGCTGCATTGTCCCAAGTTGTGTCATTGCCACAAAGGCTGAGGAGAAGGCTGAGGTACTTAGTGCCTTCTTTGCCTCAGTCTTTAATAGTCAGACTAGCTATCCTCAGGGTATTCAGGCCCCTGAGCCAGGACGTGGGGATGGGAAGCAGAACGAAGCCCCAGTAATCCAAGAGGTAACAGTTGGCGACCTGCTCCTCCACCTGAATGCCCACAAGTCTATGGGGCCAGATGGGATCCACCCGAGGATACTGAGGGAGCTGGCGGAGTTGCTCACCAAGCCACTTTCCATCATTTACCAGCAGTCCTGGTCAGCCGGGGAGGTTCCTGATGCCTGAAAGTTAGCAAATGTGACACCCATCTACAAGAAGGGTCGGAAGGAGGATCCTGCGTACTACAGGCCGGTTAGCCTGACCTCGGTGCCGGGGAAGGTCCTGGAGCAGATCGTCTTGAGTGCCATCACGCAGCCCGTGCAGGATGACCAGGGGATCAGGCCCTGCCAGCATGGGTTCATGAAGGGAAGGTCCTGCTTGACCAACCTGATCTCCTTCTATGACAAGGTGACCCGCTTGGTGGAGGAGGGGAAGGCTGTGGGTGTTGTCTACCTGGACTTTAGTAAGGCCTTTGACACTGTCTC
Source organism: Nipponia nippon (assembly GCF_047370975.1). NCBI lineage: Eukaryota > Metazoa > Chordata > Aves > Pelecaniformes > Threskiornithidae > Nipponia > Nipponia nippon. Next base: position 936,007 of record NW_028262364.1, read on the forward strand.
CCACAGCATTCTGCTGGGGAAACTGGCTGCTCATGGCTTGGATAAGTGCACTCTTCACTGGGTAACAAACTGGCTGAATGGCCAAGCCCAGAGAGTGGTGGTGAATGGAGTCAAATCCAGGTGGCGACCAGTCATGCGTGGTGTTCCCTAGGGCTCAGTGTTGGGGCCAGTTCTGTTTAATATCTTCATTGAGTGCACCCTCAGTAAGTTTGCAGATGACACCAAGCTGGGTGGAAGTGTCGATCTGCCTGAAGGCAGGAAGGCTCCACAGAGGGACCTGGCCAGGCTGGATGGATGTGCTGAGGCCAACTGCATGAGATTCAACAAGGCTCAGTGCCGGGTCCTGCACTTGGGTCACAACAACCCCAGGCAATGCTACAGGCTGCAGGAGGAGTGGCTGGAGAGCTGCTTGGTGGAAAAGGACCTGGGGGTGTTGGCTGACAGCTGGCTGAACGTGAGCCAGCAGCGTGCTCAGGTGGCCAAGAGGGCCAATGGCATCCTGGCCTGTATCAAGAATAGTGTGGCCAGCAGGACCAGGGAGGTGAGAGTGCCCCTGTACTCGGCACTGGTGAGGCCGCACCTCAAGTACTGTGTTCAGTTTTGGGCCCCTCACTCCAAGAAGGACATCGAGGTGCTGGAGTATTTCCAAAGAAGGACAGCGAGGCTGATGAAGGGTCTGGAGCACAAGTCTTACGAGGAGAGGCTGAGGGAGCTGGGGTTGTTTCGTTTGGAGAAGAGAAGGCTGAGAGGAGACCTTATCACTCTCTACAACTACCTGAAAGGAGGCTGTAGTGAGGTGGGGGTCGGTCTCTTCTCCCAAGTAACAAGTGATATGACAAGAGGAAATGGGCTCAAGTTGTGCCAGGGGAAATTTAGATTAGATACTAGGAAAAATTTCTTCATGGAGAGAGTGGTTGGGCATTGGAACAGACTGCCCAGGGAAGTGATGCAACCACGGTCCCTGGAAGCATTCAAAAACTGTGTGGATGTGGTGCTTAGGGACATGGTTTAGAGGTGAACATGGCAGCTAGGTTAACAGGCTGGACTCGATGATCTCCGAGGTCCTTTCCAACCTTAATGATTCTATGACTCTATGATTCTAAGCTGGACCAGAGCCCAGGCAGACAAACAATCAGGAGGGCAGATGTGCTAAAAAACTTTCAAAATGCACACAGCTCTTCTTGGGGAAAAGGTCTCTTTGGGACACCCCTGTGGGACATCAGCAGGCGTTGGGGGATGCGGTCTCAAATCCAATGTCCCTTCCCTCCCAGGGGCAGTTGCTGGGCACTCGGACCTAGATTGCAATGCAGGGCATGAAGGTCCTTGTGGACTGAAGTCCAAGGCAGGCATCAGCTCTTTGGCTTTCCCTGTGCAAGCCACAGGGTCTGGCCTTCCGCTCACAGCACAGCCACATCAGGCTTCATGTTCCTTCCATTTGGGACCTGTTTGGTCCAAGAGCTCAGCCCCTGCCTGACACAGCACCAGGCCAATGAACCATACAAGTACATTTGGCATTGATAAGGACATGAGAGGGGGCTGTGTTCCAACCCAGGCACCACCGACACTGCACTGCAAACAGATCCACTCAGGGATGGCCAGCACATGGTCAGCAGGATTCCTTAGCCTTTCTCCTTGCCCACAAAGCCAACCCCATCCTTCTGAACTCTCTACGACTGGGGAGAGCAACTGAGTCCTGGCCTGGAGAGGCAGGCAGGGGGCACTGCCAGCCGTGCTGAGGCACTCCCACTATTGTTACACTGAACTAAAAGAAAGGATCCAAGCTGGAGGGAAGCTGTTCTTGCTGGGGTCTGGAATTGACAGCAGCGGAGCCTGAGCTCTGGAGGGGCAGGAAAAGGAGGTGTCAGGAGGCAGGGGCTGCATTTCAGTGCCTCTTCCCTCGACAGATCTCTAGCAGGCTGGTGCCATCACCATTCAGCTGCCCCAGGCATGCCCATGGCATTGCTTGTGTGCTCACAGACTGCACAGAAAAGGGATGAGTCAAAACAAGCCAGAAATTTTTCCTGAGGGCAGTGTTCAGCAGGATGGGGTCAAAACCTGGCAGCACAACACACACACCTGGGGAGGAAAGAAGTGATCATCAGGGTGAGCTGAGGAGGGAGGGAAAGAGATGGATGTGGCATGTCCTCATGCCTGGCAGCTTTGGGCATCCAGCTGAGGATTGCTGGAGCCTCTTCCTTGAGAACACCACTTCAAACTGCCCCACCAGAGTCACCCAGGCTGAGGTCACTTGCCTGCCCTGAAGCCGTCCAGAACTTGAGCTGAGTCGTCTGCCAGCACTGCTGCACTCCTGCCCTAGAAATCCTGGGGCCTTTCCTCCCTGTGCTTGGAAGAAGCCTTCATTGGGGAATGGGCATGGCCCAAATCTGGAAATGAAAAGGCAGCAGTGCTGGAAACCAAAGCACAGCCCATATCATGAGCTGTGATGCTTTGCATTCAAGATGAGCTTGTCAGAAAATTGTTACCTCTGCAAAGGGTGCCTCTGCTCCTGCGGCAATGGAGGGCAGGTATAAAAGCCAGCCCAGGTTCCTGCTCTCTCATCCACTTCTCCTGCCTCCTTCTCCTTGGGAACCAGGTGAGTGCAGAAGCACCTGGGAGGCCAGCAGGCATGGGGAGGAGTAGCAGGGAAAAGTCGCCCATGCTACTGAATGCATCAAACATGGAAATTGGAGCTAAGCATGTGGGAGCTGAGGGAAACGGTGGAAACAGTTCAATGTGATTGGCAAAGTCCCCAAACTGCAGCGCTGTGAAATGCTGGCTGGGGAGCAACAACTTCTAAAGGGCACTTGTTTTCCCCTTCCCATTTTCATTTCAGAACAGATGAATCATGTTCTCCAAGCTCTTCTTTCTGCACACTGACAGCGAAGGGAGCCCGTGTGACCACTTCCGAAGGAGGAGGCATCAACATGGCAGATACACTTCTATGAGCAGTGTGGGATTGATGACACCTGAGTGTAGAGCTCTCCAAGTGAGATGACTGAGTCCAGACTGAACGTCTACTCCTCCCTTCTGGAAGCAGTGGTGCTTCTGGAGCTGATTCACCAACCTCCTGCATCCACCTGCTGACAGCCAGATGCAGGGCAAGGAAGGGCTCCTCCCTTCTTGGGCTGCTATGGCCACCTGGCAAAACCATAAGAGCAGTTGTGCCTCCTGCCACAAGCTTTGTTCTCCAGCTGTGGCCATCAGTGGAGGCAGAGGGAAAGGGAACAAGCAAACAAGCTGATAGGTCACTTGCCCTGAGTACTCACTCCAGTGTCCCAGCTCTTTTAAGCAGAGGGCATTTACAAGCCTGGCTTGGCTTGTTTAGGGTGCAGACACCAAGTCAGCTTTCTTGGACTCTTTTCATCATCAAAAACCCTGGATATAGATGCAGCCATGAAAGTCACGGTGGCACGTGCTTCAGAGCAGCAGAGGCTGAGGAGGCAGAGGCCCAGCCTCACCACAGCCCCCAGGTGCCACCGCTGGGCAGGCTGAGCTCAGAGCTACAGGCAAGCAGTGGCAGGGAGGGAACCGCTCCGCACAGCACCCCCACCTTTCTGCGCAGTGCTGCAAGCTGTGGGCACCAGTGTGGGCTCAGTGCACAGAAATAGGCAGCGCTGTCCTGGAGCTCGGCATCCCGCACTTGCAGAAGCACCTGGGAGGTCTCCACAGACAGCACGGAGGAGAACCTCCCTGAATCCACCCGAGGGTTCCGTTTGTCCACCCGCAGCAGCATCTGAGGGGAGTGGGTCTGGCGCTGCTGGTACCAGAGGATGTAGGGATTGCTATAGCTGGTGGTGAAATTGCAGTGCAGAGTTGCCTTGTGTCCCACCTGGATGGTCATTGCTGGTGGGAACTGGAGCACAGAGTCCTTTTGGCCATGACCTGTAAAGCCAGAAAGAGCTTTCAGCTTTGCTTGCCTGTCTACCTGTCCGTCTACCACTTCATCAGCTTTTCCTAGCCTCTGCCAGGCTGAGCTCTTTGTCCCTGCACATTTCTTGCTGCAGCTTCTTGCCACTCCTCACCCCCCCCATCATCCTGCTTTGCAGCCATTCCCACTGCTCTTTCAGTCCACTGATTCTCTCCCTATCTGCCTCTGAGCTGTGTTAACTGCTCGTCTCTCCTTCAGCAGCAGCAGATGGGAGCTGTTCCTCTCCCTCCTCTCACCGTATCTTCTTGCTCTAACAGTTCCTCCATATGGCACACCGCATCCTCTGCCCTTGCCCTGCCCTTGTACGGCATTTCAGCTCTTCTTGCACCCAGTTAGCCTTCTCTGTTTGTCCCCCAAGGTTTACGACCATCCCTACAGAGATTGGCAGCATTGTATCCAATACATCTAAGAGAGACGCTCCTCCTATATGCTGCATCGCTCCATTCCCTGCATCTTTCCCTCTTTCAGGTTTCACCTCTATTAGCAGGACATGCAGGAATGCTCAGGACCTGCAAATTGAAGGTGAGATCTTATTCCTCCTCTGATGCCCATTACTCCTGACATCTCCCAGATTATAACCCGTACCCGCCCGCAGCCCCTGCTCTCCCTACAGAAACACTCCCAGATCCCCCAGGGAGTCAGCACTCACGTCTGCCCGCTTCCCCACCACCAGCTGCGCAAACTCTTGCCTCATTCTCCCCAGCCTGAAAGTCGCATCTCACCAAAGTCTGCCAGTGCCACCAGAGCTGCCAGGAAAATCAGGACCATGTCACGCTGTTCCTTCATGGGGTGCCCAGGGACCTGCCAGCAGGAGGGACCTGATGCTTGTAAATTCACCTCTTCTTCTGCCTCTGCCAGATCAAAGAGGCCTCCAAAGCACAGCCCAGAGGGTGGAGCAAACCCCTCTCCCTGCTGCTCCAAGGACTGCAAACCTGCCAGCACTTCCCTTGCAATACAACTCCAGCTGCCACAACGGTCCCCAGCTGGGGCAGGGAAGAGGCCTGAGCCTTTCCTCTCTGCCTCTGAAGCCTGTGAACATGGACTTTCACAGCTGTCTCAGCTCCTACAGCCTCCCTGGGGCCACGCTGGGCCCAGGACCTCATGCCCAGAGGCCTCCTTCCAGCTCTCGCTCACCTCAGACCTTCAGCCCCGCAGGCCAACTTAGCACATCTCTTGGTGCCTCACTCCTGAGCTCTGACCTTGACTCGCACCTCTGCCTTGCAGCAAGTGCCCAGCTCAAGCTTCTCTCCTGTCTCCTGCACTTCACTCCAACACCAAAGGCTCTCAGGCTGAGGTTAAGGGCAATCCTCTGCAACAAGCTCCATGTCCCGAACACTACCCGCTGTGGGATACACTTGAAGGTGCCTGTGACAATCAGTATCTCCTCCTCACGGTGGTGCCGAGGCAGAACTGCTGGCTCTGCAGGATGCCTGTCCAACACCAGCAGGAGCGCCTTGGAAGTGGGCTGTGGAGCTGGAGGGTTCAGTTTGTAATTGTGTATCTGAGCCTGCTTACAAAGTTCCCAGTGAAAAGGGGCTTTAGAGTGTAACTATAAAGGTTGTAACTCTTATACAAAAGTCTTGAAGTAAGGAGTCTTGCAATCTCTCAGCAAAGGACAGTTCCTGATAAGAACAGAAACTTGTCCTAAAAACCAGCTGAAACCGACCCTGCAGTTTGGACAAGAGTCAAGGAGCAGCTGAGTCTGCACAAGAACAAGGGGTTACTAGCGGTGACGAAGAAGAGTCATCAGCCTTCATCCCCACGACCCCCTGCGACCACCACCAGAAGGCACCGCGCAAGCGCAGTTGTGAGGGGTTTATGGAAATGACCTCTTGGGGCTAATTTTAATACGAAGCGGGACAGGTCATGCATATGTATAGACGTATTGGGAAACCTTATGTATATGTAACACTTTATTGTATAAATCCAAGATAAGCCACCGCGTGTGCGCGCACGACTTTGGCGGGATGACCCCCCGTGCTGCCCAGCGCTGAATAAACATACCTACTTTACAACCTAACGGGTTGTGGAGTCTGTTTCCGCACGTCACCAGCAAGAAACCACTTCTGGTGGTGGTTTCAAAGCAAGGGCTTGGATTAGTGCTGAATGGGTTGGGTGTTTGTGTCCTGCCAGGGCCTGGCTATGTGCGTGGGGTGAAAGAGATGCCCAGCCGCTGCTGGTGGAGCAGCAGCAGTGGCTGGTCCCTGCGGCAGGACCGAGGGCTGCCCGGCTTCCCGGGGGCAAGAGGAGCTCTGCTGCCCGCCTCCCTGTGCAGAGCAGAAAGGCGCTGCTCCTCTCCGGGAGCCAGAGGGGCCGGCGGCTGCACTCGCTCCTGCCCGGGCACCGCCGGACACCGCCACCGCTCCACTCGCGATTCCTGCCCGCCACTGCCTCCGCCAGTGTGGCAGGGGATTTCTGTCTGCGTGCCGCTGGGAGTGCGGGCATTTCCTAATTGCCCCATTCCTAATTGTCTACTTCAAAAGCCCAGAGAGCCTGTTAGCGGTAATAGCAGCCTTGGGTGGAGATCGTGGTGCAGGTCCTTGGGAAGGGCAAAACCACTGGGCATCTGTCTCCTCTGAGACGCCTTTCTGAGACACTGCTGGCAGGCCTTTCCAGCCAGGCCAGAGGATGCCACGTTACCCAGAAGGCTCGGAGCCCTTTGTGGGGAAGCAAGAGAGCCCTGCGGGAAACCCCCTACTCCCCTCCCTGCCTGGCACAGACCGTCTGGGTCTGCGTTGGCAGCGCTGCCCGAGGGGGGCTCTTTGGTGCCTTCAGGAGCACGGATCCGCAGCAGCCCTCAAGGAGAAGAGGTGCTGAGCCCCGGCACTGGCTCCAAGGAGGACCTGGCGGTGGCGGTGGCGGTCGGGCGGGGGAAGCGTCCCGGGGCCCGGGGCCGGGCGGGGCCGGGCGGGGCCGGGCGGGGCGAGGCGGGGCCGGCGGGCGGAGCGGCAGCGCCCCCTGGCGGGCCCGGCCGGGGCTGTCCCCCCGCCCCCGCCGGGCCCGCCCGGCCCCGCCCGCGCCGGTTCGTGCCCGGCCGCAGCCCCGGCTCCTCTCCCCGTGCCTCCCACGGCGCAGTAATACACCGCCGCGTCCCCGCGCCGGGGCCGGGCGAGCCTCAGGGCGCTGGACCGGCGGTCTGCCGACACCCACAGCCGCCCCGGCGGGTTCTCCACTGCTTTCTCTCCAGTGACACCTGTTACAATGTGATGCGGTGCCTGGTCTGGAAGCTGACGGTACCAGTGGATGGAGTCGGTGTTTTTTATGTTGGGGTGTGAGCAGTTGATGCTGATGGCGGTGTCCTCGGAGGTCTCTGCCGACGGCTCCTGCTGCACCTGGGCTCTGCCCGCAGCCACTGCCGAGAAAGGAGAAGGAAAGGCCAAAGATCACCAAAGGTTACCCAGCTCAGATTTTCCCCAAGAAATGGTTAGGAAGAGTGGCAGTGAGAGAGCGCTGGACTGGAACGGCTGGGGAGATGTGCCCGTGACCAGGGATGGAGAATGATCGTGGTGTGAGTGTGAGGAGTGAAGGGAGAAGGTTGTGGAGAATGTTAAACTGATGCATGCAGAAATGGGATGAAAGTGATATTCACGGACGGATGGATGAAGAGGGGACGAGGAAACAGGAGAATGCATGTGTGACAGTGAATTATGGAGAGCTGAATTCGGGAAAAGAATAAATGCTGAATGCGCAGGGGGATGAGTGGATGTGTGGAATAATGGAGAGGTGCAGGAAGGCGAACTTGTGCCTACAGGTATGAAGGAAGCAGAGGGAGAGATGAGAGAGGGATCTCAGGGAGCAGGAAGATGGGGTAGAATTGGTAGGGGCCTGGAGGGACGGGTAAAAAGAGGGGTGGACAGGCGAAGGAAGAGAGGAAGATTAGGCAGGGAGAGTGGGTGTTACAGTGAAAGAGGGCTGAAATCAGGGCAATAACAACTGCAGAATGCACAGAAAAGAGTGGGTGCATGGAAAAGCAGGGCTACGTGCAAGCACACTGGTAATGGTAGAGACTATGGGAACGAAGGAGACTAGCTGGAGTGGACACAAGAGAGCTGGGAAAGGGGAATGAGAGATGGCAGAGAGGCAGGGAGAGGGAAAGACACGTTGAAGAAGGAGAGGGACGAGTTGGCGCTGGGCTCCCTGGGGAACAGCCCGGGCCCAGCCCCGCCCCCCCCCCAGCCCTGCCAGCCCCGCGCACCCAGCAGCACCGCGGCCAGCCCCGCCAGCCCTGCGCCCCGCCACCGCCGCATCCCGCCGCTGCGCCGCCCGCGCCTCGCTGCCCCCCGCCAGCCCCGGCTCTCGGGGAACAGCCCGGGCGCCTCCTCTCCTCCGCCTCCTCCCCTCCCCTGCCCTCCCCTGCCCTCCCCTGCCCTCCCCTCCCCTCCCCTCCCCTCCCCTCCCCTCCCCTCTCCTCTCCTCTCCTCCGCCTCCTCCCCTCCCCTCCCCTCCCCTCCCCTCCCCTCCCCTCCCCTCCCCTCCCCTCCCCTCCCCTCCCCTCCCCTCTCCTCTCCTCTCCGCCGCCGCCAGCTCCGTCCTGGGGCTGAGCCCTGCGCCGCCGCCGCTCGGGGGCTCGCCCGGCCTCTGACGGCGCAGGGGCTCTGCACGCCCACCGCTTTGCCTCCTGCCAAATGCACTCTCCCCGGCCTCCAGCAAGGACGCCCCAGCCACAAGAAGCCTGCCCAGCGCCACCTGCAGCCTGGGGCAGCCCCAGGGCCGTGGCCCAGCACATGGAGCAGCTTCCCAGAGCTGTCTCCGAGCTGCGGGGCTGGAAAGAGCAGCCACTGCTTTCCTGCGGATGGCAATGAGCAGCTTGAGAGCCTCCCTTCAGCTGCCTCTCTGCAGTCCCAGCACGATGCTGAAAAGTTGTGTTGTGGCAGAGGGGGTGTGAGGACAAATGTGCCCATGGGCGTGCGGGGGTCAGGGAGGGCAGTGGTGAGGGGGAAATCACAGAGTCAGAATGCAGATGAGAAAGGACCTCCAGAGGTCATCTATATCAGCCCCCACTCAGAACGGTTCCCATTAGATCAGGCCACTCCAGGATGGAGATTGCAGGAACTCCCAGGGGAATCCATTCCAGTTCCCATTATTTCTTTTGGCCTGTTGCTTAACTACAACTCCCCATGTTCCAGCCGCTGTTCATTGCCACTACTCCTGTCGCAGAGCACTCCCACAGTCTAGTCCATCTTCTCTCTTTCCTTTGAACAAGTAGTTCCTGGACCTGCTGGGAACAATGTGCCCAACAGAGATCAGCGTACCGCCTGTTCCCTGTGGTCGAGAGTCATCCCCAAACTTGCAGGAAGTGCCAACCTTCCCACTGGTCCTGGCGTTCATGAAAACGTTCAAGAGTATTTTTCCTACTGCTGATCCCCGAGCCCACTCTTGGCTGCCAGCTGGGCTTTGCACCCCTGCTCACAACTCTTTGAGCCTGGCAGTCCAGCCACGTTTCCACTGACCTTAGCATCCTCTTCCTGAACCCGTTTGTCACCAGTTGCATCATAGAGGAAGTAGGGGAGAGGATGCCACTGCAGGTGTGGCCCACCAGTGCTGAATAAAGGGGAGCAGTCACCCTGCTTGACCTCTTGGCAATACTTCTAAGTCTAAGGGAGCCGAGGATGCCATTGGACTTCTTTGACACAAGGGTATGTTGCTGTCTCATGGCCAACTTGGTGTCCACCAGAACCCCTACGTTGGTTTCTGCGAAGATCTTTTCTAGCTGGGTGACCCCAAGCTGCCCTGGCGCATGCCGTTGATCTTCCCCAGGAGCAGGAATTTCCACTTCCCCTTCTTGAACTTCATGAGGTTCCTATCAGCCCATTTCTCCAGCTTGGCGAGGTCCCTCTGGACGGTGGCCTGACCCGCTGGTGTATCAGCCACTCCTCCCGGTTTGGTCTTGTCTACAAATCTGCTGAGGGTGCACTTGGTCCCATCGTCCGGATCATTAATGAAGGTGTTAAACAGGACCCAGTATTGATCTATGGAGTACACCACTAGTCACTGGCCTCCAGTTAGGCTTTACGCTGCTGATCACCACCCTCTGGGCCTGGCCTTTCAGACAGTTTTCAAGCCCTCACTCTCTGCTCATCCAGCCCTTCCATCCACAGCTTCTCTATGAGAATCCTATGGATGAGAGCATCAAAGGCCTTACTGAAGCTGAGCTAGACAAGATCCACTGCTCTCCCCTCATCTCCCAAGCCATCATTTCAGCATAGAAGCTTATTGAGTTGATCAGGCGTGACTTCCCCTTGGGGAAACCATCCTGACTACTCCTCTTGACTTCCTCATCCTTAACATGCCTGCATTAGGCAGGCTTTCCAGGATTAGCTGCTCCATCGCCTTCCCAAGGTGAGGCTGAAAAGCCCCTAGTTCCCTGGGTTCTCCTTCTTGCCCTTCTTGAAAACAGGAGGGACGTTTGCTTTCCTCCAGTGCTCAGGCACCTCTCCCAATCACCAGGAGCAGCTGAAGAGAATCAGGAGTGACCTGGCAATGACATGAGCCAGCTCCCTCAACACTTGTGGGTGCATCCCATCAGGGCCCACAGACTTCTGTATGTGCAGTTTGCTTCAGCATTCCCACACCTCATCTCCTTCCACCAAAGGTAGGTCTCCCTTGCTCCAGAGTTTCCCTCTGCTCTGCACTTGCGATTCCTGAAGGCCAGTCTTGCTAGTAAGGACTGAGGCAAAGATGGCCTTCAGCACCTCAACTTGTTCTGTATCCTGTGTCACCAAGGCCCCCATCTCATTCAGCAGTGCTCCTCCATTTTCCCTATGCTTCCTTTTGTCACCTGTGTCCTTAGAGAAGCCCTTCCTATTGCCTTTGACATCCCTCACGAGACTTACTTCCAGCTGGGCTTTATCTTTCCTGACCTCATTGGACATTGGCTCTGTATTCCTCCCAGGTTGCTTGTCCTTGCTTCCACCTTCTGTATGCTTCCTTTTTGTGTTTGAGTTTGACCAGGAGCTCCTTCTTCATTCACGCAGGCCTCCCGGCATGCTTTCCGGACTTCCTCCTCGTTGGGACGGGCTGCTCTTGAGCTTGGAGGAGGAGATCCTTGAATATGAATCAGCTGTCTTGGGCCCCTCTTCCCTCTAGGGCCTTATCCCAGGGGACTCTTCCAACTAGATCTTTGAAGAAGCCAAAGCGTGCCTTCCTGAAGGCCAGGGTTGTGAGCTTGCTATTCACCCTCCTCACTGCCCTCAGGATCCTCAACTCCACCATCTCATGGTCATAGCAGCCAAGGCTGCTTTTGCTCTTCACATCCCCAATGAGCCCTTCCTTCTTGGTGTGCATGAGGTCCAGCAGAGCACCTGTCCTCACTGCCTCCATGTTCCTTGTATTCAGTACCTATTTGGTCCAAGGTCTCAGTCCCTGCCTGACACAGCACCAGGCCAATGAGTACATTTGGCATTGGCTTGGACACGAGGTGGGTGTGCGTCCCACCCCAGACACCACCAACACTGCGCTGGAAACAGATCCACTCAGGAACGGCCAGCACATGGTCGGCAGGAGTCCTCAGCATTTCTCCTTGCCCATAAAGCAAACGCCAGCTTTTTGTACTCTCTAACACTGGGGAGAGCAGCTGTGTCCTGGCCTGGAGAGGCCAGGAGCGGGGACCGCCAGCCAAACTGAGGCATTCCCAATGTAGTTACACTGGATTAAAGTAAGGATCCAAACTGGAGTGAAACCATCCTTGTTGTGGCCTGAAATCAGCAGTAAAACAGTGTGAGCCTTGCAGAGGCAGCAAAAGGAGGGCTGAAGGCACAGAAGGTTGCATTTCAGTGCCTGCGCTGTGGGCAGTTCTCTGCCGGGTTTGTTCTGCTGCTGTTCAGCTGCACTCAGGCTCCTTCTGGCCCTGGCTGCTTTGTGGAGCTCATGGACAGAGCAGTGGAGAGTGACCCTGCCGTGAGCAGCGCATTCCCTTGCGATGAGGGACACACAATCATGCACATGCTCACGCGCACCATCCTGGAATCATGCAAATCTCTGCACCCAGAAACACTTGCAGAAATGCAGCATGCAGACAAGTGCAGGCTAGCAAACACAAGCATGAACAGGACCGACTCTGCACTCAACTGGGGACACCCTGGGGATAGCCCCGGCAGGGATCCTGGGGAGCATTCAAGGGAAGGAGGAGCCCCTAAATGTGCTAATGGTGGTGTTTGGGTAGCCAGGGAGACTGCCCAGAGGGGAGTTGTATTGGGAGCTTTGAAGAAAACCTTGTGTTCAAGGAGTCAGTGATCCTGGGCAAGCCATATCTGCTGTCTGGGGCCTCGCGCTAAAGGCTTGAGAGGCCCCTACCTTAGCACGAGTAGCTGCTGCAAGGGAACCTGCTGGAGTGCCCTGTGCCAGCCTGTGCTGCACGTGGGTGTACGTTACAGCAGAAATAACCTTCCAGTGTTTCAGGTGATGTATTATTTCTTTTTTTTTCTTTTTTTTGGCAACACAAAAGAAAAGGCAGCATGGCATGGGAGGGAAGCAGAAGCTCTCCCTGGACAGGATCTGCGCAGTGCATCTTGGGAAAATCTGCCTGGGTCCATGTGATGCTGCACAAATGCAGGCTTCCCAGCACCAGAAGGGATGTAAGGTTTACTTGCTATCTCTGTTCCTCTTTTGATTCTACCTTACTAAACCAGCCATTTTATTATGTGGTTTGCTGTCAAGTCTTTCTTTCTGAGATCTGAAAAGGACCCTGCACCACATCTTCCTCCAGGCCCCCTCCCTGGTGTAGAACAGGAGCAGGCAAAACCAGCCAGCAGAATTTTTCTGGGAGCAGTGTTAGGTGGGATACGGTCAAGCCCAGGCGCTGGGCCAATTCTCGGCAACAGGGCCACCAAGAGCCCCAAAGGAGTGACCCAGGCTGACATCATTTGCCTTTACTGGACTCCTCCAGCAGGTGAGCTGAGTCCTCTGCCCACGCTGATGTGTTTTGCTCTGGAAATGCTTGGGCCGCTCATCCTGTCACGCAAAAGGTGCCTTCCCTGGGGAATGTGCCTGGCGTAAAGCAGGAAACGAAAAGACAGCAATTCAGGAAGCTGAAACACAGCCCATCGCATTAGCTGGGATGCTGTGCATTCAAGATGAGCTTGTCAGAAAATAATGACCGCTGCAAGGGCTGCCTCTGGCAGCCTGGGGCAGTAAAGGTCCATGATAAAAGGCAGCCCAGCTCCTCGCTCTCTCCTCCACTTCTCTTGCCTTCTTCTCCTTGGGAGTCAGGTGAGTCTGAAGACCCTTCTCCTTCTCTGCTTTCCCTAAAAGGAGGTCTCACCTTAATGGACCTCTCAGCTGACACCAGCTTTGTTCTATGCCAGATGGTGGGGCTCTGTCATGAGAGAGGGAAGTGGGGAGAAGGTTAGACATGGAGGGAAGCTGGGACTGTACAGAGATGGCTTCTGGAGGGAGAGGCTAGGCAGCCCCTGAGTGGCTGTCATGACATCTGGTGGCTGTTTTTGGGCCCTGGCAGGATGAGGCCAAGAAGCCCTCATCCATCTCTGCACAGCCTTCACCTCCTGGCCCTGCTTGTTCTTTCGCTCCCTCATGGTGTAGTGACAAGCTGCTCCTCACACATCCCCATGTTTTGCTTCCTCTCTGCCCTCTCTCCCAGGTGCACCTCGGACCCCAAGACATGTCATGCTACGACCAGTGCCTGCCATGCCGGCCCTGTGGACCAACCCCGCTGGCCAACAGCTGCAATGAGCCCTGTGTCAGGCAGTGCCAGAACTCCACCGTCGTCATCGAGCCTCCTGCTGTGGTGGTGACCCTGCCCGGACCCATCCTCAGCTCCTTCCCGCAGAACAATGTTGTGGGATCCTCCACCTCCGCTGCTGCTGGCAGCATCCTCAGCTCTCAGGGAGTGCCCATCACCTCTGGGTGCTGTGACCTCTCCTGCATTACCAGTCACTACTGTGGCAGCAGATGCCCCCCCTGCTAAAAGTGCTTGCAACGGCCTCAGATAAGGACCCGCAAAAGCTCAGAGCATGATGCTGGACAGACGATCAAAGTTTGCGCCGTTGTTTGAAGAGCAGCTGACCATCTCTGGCTTGCCGTGCAAGGGCAGACTGGAAGGGACCAGCCTGGGTTCTCGGAAAACATGGCCAATGTCTACCTTTCCTCTCTTCCTCTCACCCTTTTGCTCACTTACCTTTGTTGTCTTGTGCTCCCCTCAAAGCCTTCTGCGAGGACACCAGAAACCAGCCTTGAATGACCTGCTTGCCTGTCTGCCTTTGCCAGGCACGTCAACAGATGCCCTGTAGGAACTCTGCCAAAGGAAAAGGGCAACAGATTCTTGGCTTCTCCTGCTCCTCCCCACACTGGTGGCCTCCACTTGCAGTGACCTCGTTTCCCTCTTTACACTCATTAAAGAATTGCTGCCACCCCGTCTTTGTCCCGTGGATTGTCTTTCCATCTGCATACTGACTGCTGAGGGAGAAAGCCATTGCTTTGGGGGAAATTAGGAGGGGACACAGGGGGACCCTTCCTCACTCCTAGAGGCATTGGAGGGTGGGACACACTGCAGCGAGTCCTCTGAAAGAGGCGCTGCCTCTTGAAGCTGAGGAAGACATCCCTCCTTACTCCAGAGCCAACGGCCATCAATCCTTGCCTTGCTGCCTGCCTCTCTGCTCAGAAATACCCGCTTGGCCCTGCAGCATGTCATGTGAACAGGAATCCTGACAACTGCTGTCCTCCAGAGAGGAGCCGTGGGCATGTGTGAGTCATAGAATCATAGAATCGTCAAGGTTGGAAAAGACTCTTAAAATCATTGAGTCAAACCGTTAACCTGTCACTGCCAAGGCCATCTTTACCATGTCTTTGAGCACTGTATCCATCCGTTCTTTAAATACCTCCAGGGATGGAGACTCTACCACTTCCCTGGGCAGCCTGTTCCAATGCTTGACCACCCTTTTGGTGAAGAAGTTTTTCCTAATGTTTAACCTAAACCTCCCCTGGCGCAGCTTGAGGCCGTTTCCTCTCGTCCTATCACTTGTTACTAGGGAGAAGAGACCAACCCCCATCTCGCTACAACCTCCTTTCAGGTAGTTCTAGAGAGCAATAAGGTCACCCCTCAGCCTCCTCTTCTCCAGACTAAACAATCCCAGCTCCCTTAGCCGCTCCTTATAAGACTTGTGCTCCAGACCCTTCACCAACTTAGTTGCCCTCCTCTGGACATGCTTCAGCACCTCAATGTCCTTCTAGTAGTGAGGGGCCCAAAACTGAACCCAGTACTCGAGGTGAGGCCTCACCAGTGCCGAGTACGGGGGCACTATCACCTCCCTGGTCCTGCTGGCCACACTATTCTTGATACAGGCCAGGATGCCATTGGCCCCCTTGGCCACCTGAGCACACTGCTGGCTCATGTTCAGGCGGCTGTCAACCAACACCCCCAGGTCCTTTTCTGCCAGGCAGCTCTCCAGCCACTCCTCCCCCAGCCTGTAGCGTTGCATGGGGTTGTTGTGACCCAAGTGCAGGACCCGGCACTTAGACTTGTTGAATCTCATGCAGTTGGCCCCGGCCCATCGATCCAGCCTGTCCAGGTCCCTTTGTAGGTCTTTCCTAACCTCCAGCAGATCAACACTTCCACCCCACTTGGTGTCATCTGCAAACTTACTGAGGGTGCGCTTGATCCCCTCATCCAGGTAATCAATGAAGATATTGAACAGGACCGGCCCCAACACTGAGCCCTGAGGAATGCCACTCGTGACCGGCCGAGTCCCTGGAGTCCCCAGGCAGGTCAGCAGTCCCACAAGCTCTTGGGGAAGAGTGCTCCTCTTGCTCTTGGGTGGAGCTGTGCTGGGCACGGAGGCTCGGAAGACTACGTTGCCAAAGGCTGGCAGGAATTAGGAATGGGTAAATAGCTTTAGGGATGGCCCACAGGCCCTACTGCACCTGCCCCTTCCCTCCATCAGCCGCTTTAGGGGCCATGGGGTGTAGACCTTGGTACAGGCAGCAGGGCCAGCTTCCCCGTGCAGCCCTCTCACCCTTCAGCACAGCATCTGGCATGGCCCACCTCTTGCCTACATGTGTGGAGCTGAGGGGCTCACAAGTCAGGAGTGGAATCAGCTACAGCAGGCCACACACTGGACTCCCCTGTCCCTGTGAACCCAGCACCCCCTTGGGGGAAGGCAGGCCCCGATGCATATTGTGAGTGTGTGTGTGAATCGATTCAAATCTTGTAGTAAATCCTATTTAATCACTTTGGAAATGCGAAGATAACCAATGATTAATTGGTGCTAAAGTCCTGTGATTCTCTCTTTAACTGTGAATAACCCTTAAACTGCTGCTAGGCAGATGTGATCCTTAGACATTACCCGTTGATAAAGTCTAAGGCGAAGTATGGGTCCAGCCCCACCTAGGCTGCTCTCTGAGGGGGTCCATTCTGAACCTTGGGACTCCACGGGAGGGCCTCCTTTACCCCCTTGTCTTTTCAGTCTCTGTATACATCATTCTAATTCTCTTCTGCCTCGATTGTTTTTCCTTATATACATTCCATTCATTGAATAAGTAATAGAGTGAACCTTGCCATTGAACTTTGTTGAATGACACTTTTAGAAATTTCTATTAAAATCGCTTTTTGCAAATATCCGGGACAGTAATTCTTTAAGCGACCTAACCACTCATCCGTGACAGCAGGTCAGAACTACACAGAGATTTTTGACTCCTGGGGTTATCTTCCCAATGGTGCTCTCTTTCCTGAAAGCACCATAGCCTGTTTAAAACACAATGCTACGGATATTGCTTTCCAGAGGAAACAACTGCAGCATCTCCCCCCCTCCATGGCCTATGGACACCACATCACCGTAACAAGGGATTACCTTCTGAACAGATTTCAAAACTCTGTTCTAACAATCGAGGACAGAATGGTCAGATGCTGATGCGTTTGGTCAAATATGAAGATGGAGGTTTCCCCATGACCACAGCTACGCAAAATATGTTTCCAAAGACCCAGACCAGCACCGCTTTTAGCGCTTTTCAGAAATGTGTTCTGTAAGGAAAACTTACAACCCAAGGGCAAGGCTGAGTGTGTGCTCTTGAAGCTCAGCCCAGCCCAGCCTGCCCCAACATGTTGTTGACATGGACCCTACAGAGAGTAAAGTCTCAAGATTTGAGGAATCTAACCACCCCATGGCGGGGGGTGAGGGTGGACTAGATGACCTTTTAAAGGTCCGTTCCAACCTAAACCGTCATATGATTCCATAATTCAATGAATATTTTTGTTTCAATAGTAAACATTTCAGGGTGCGCCAGCGGGTTTTGGGGATCTTCCTCTTATTAGGTGGTGTGTGGGATGCTTCTCAGCCTTCCTCAGTCACTTGCAGTTTTTCCCAGAGAACCTGATTGTTGTCCCAGGACAGAAGATGGCACATTCATCACAGGTTGCCAGAAAAACATTCCAGTCTCTAGGTGTTCTCAGGCTAGATGGGCTGCAAGACTGAAGGATACATTGGATTAAATCAAGCAGGCTGGACCCCTTCATGCCACCTCCTCTGTACACAAAGCGTCTCTGGTTTTCCTACGAAGAAATATGCTTGTGCTGCCCTAGTTGACCTTGGAGCACTTGCACATTCTTCCAGTAGCATGGGTGCCCACTATCAGGCACTTCCTGAACAACATGGCTGGAGTCCTCAGGAGTCTCCAGGGACGTCTCCACCTCTGTCTTGTTTTGCATTGGAAAAGCAGCAGTTATTTTCCTCTCTTCCTGACCACTCTGCTTCTTGTGCACCAAGTGCTTCCGAAGAGCAGCTCTATAGGCGTTGGCTTTCTTGTAGGCCATCAAACGTGGTTTCTGGAGAATGTCCCTCCTTTCAGCATCCCAAGAGTAGACTGTGCCAGCCCTCATGCCTTCCCTGGGTAATGGCAGCACCTGTAGCTGCTCCAGCTGCTTTGCAGGCACCAGATAATTTTTTTCCACAGAGCCCATCCCTGCTTTACCAGAAGCCCCATGCTGAGCAGAGGATCAGGCTGCCATCCAGAGGGACCTCAAGAGGTGGAGAAATGCGCTGACAGGAACCTCCTGCCCTTCAACAAGCAGAAGGGCCAAGTCCTGCACCTGAGGAGGAACAAGCCCATGCATCAGGATGTGCTGGGGACTGCCCAGCTCTTTAAAGCCGCTTTGCAGAAAAAGACCTGGCTTGTCCTGCTGGACACCAAGCTGACAATGAGCCAGCAATGTGCCCTCGCCTCAAAGAAAGCCAGCAGTGTTGTGGGCTGCATGGGGAGGAGTGTTGCCAGAAGGGGGAGGAAGATGATTGTTCCCGTCTCCTGGGCATTGGTGAGGCCACTCCTGGACTACTGGTTCCAGTTCTAGACTCCCCAGTAGAAGGCAGCTATGGAAGTAGTGGAGAGAACCCAGTGAAGGGGCACAAAGATGATGAATGAAGGGGAGCATCTCTGCTAGGAGGAAAGGCTGCGAGAGCTGGGTCTGTTCAGCACAGAGAAGAGAGGTCTCGGGGGGGATCTTATCAACATGTATAAACACCGGAAGGGAGGGTGTGGTTGGGTGACCCTGGCTGGATGCCGGACGCCCACCAAGCCGCTCTGTCACTCCCCTCCCTCAGCTGGACAGGGGAGAGAAAATATAACAAACGGCTCGTGGGTCGAGATACGGACAGGGAGAGATCACTCAGCAATTACTGTCATGGGCAAAAGAAACTCGACCTGGGGAAATTAATTTACTTTATTACCAATCAAATCAGAGTAGGATAATGAGAAATCAAACCAAATATTAAAGCACCTTCCCCCCACCCCTCCCTTCTTCCTGGGCTTAACTTCACTCCCAATTTTCTCTGCCTCCTTCCCCCAAGAAGCACAGGGGGATGGGAAATGGCGGTTGCAGTCAGTTCATAACGCTTCCTCTCTGCCACTCCTTCCTCCTCATGCTCTTCCCCTGCTTCACTGTGAGGTCCCTCCCACGGGAGACAGTCCTCCACGAACTTCTCCAATGTAAGTCCTTTCCAAGGGCTGCAGTTCTTCATGAAATGCTCCAGCGTGAGTCCTTTCCACAGGGTGCAGCCCTTCAGGAACAGACTGCTCCACCTTGGGTCCCCCATGGGGTCACAAGTCCTGCCAGCAAACCTGCTCCAGAGTGGACTCCTCTTTACGGGGTCATAGGTCCTACCAGGAGCCTGCTCCAGCACGGGCTCTCCAGGGGGTCACAGCCTCCTTCAGGCCCATCCACCTGCTCCAGCATGGGGTCCTCCACAGGCTGTAGGTGGATATCTGCTCCACCGTTATCCTCCATGGGCTGCAGGGGAACAGCCTGCCTCTCCATGGACTTCACCACAGACTGCAGGGGAATCTCTGCCCCAGCTCCTGGAGGACCTCCTCCCCCTCCTTCTTCACTGACCTTGGTGTCTGCAGAGTTGCTTCTCTCACATATTCTCACTCCTCTCCTCCAGCTGCTGTTGCACAGCAGGTTTTTTCCCCTTTCTGAAAGATGTTATCCCAGAGGCACTAGCAACATTGCTGATTGGCTCAGCCTTGGCCAGCGGCGGGTCCATCTTGGAGCCAGCTGGCATTGGCTCTCTCAGACATGGGGGAAGCTTCTAGCAGGTTCTCCCAGAAGACACCTCTGTGGCTTCCCTGCTACCAAAACCTTGCCAGACAAACCCAGGCCACAGGCAATGGGCAGCGGCTGAAGCCCAGGAGCCTGTGTCTGAAACTTCAGGAAACACTTTTTTTACTGGTTAGGGTGACCGAGCACTGGCATGCATTGCTCAGAGAGGTTGTGGCTTCTCCCTCCTTGGAGATATTGAAAAGGCGTATGGAGAGCGTTTAGGAGGAAGAGAATTGGAAGCAAGCAGTGCAGCCCACCTGGCTGGGAAGGTGGTTACAAGTGAAGAGTGGAGCAAGTTGGGAGGGAGGGAGGGAAAGAGAAAGACAGGGCACATCCTCAGCCAGGGAAGCCCTTGGGTGACCAGCCAAGGATTGTAGGGCTGGGAGCAGCTGGGCCCCTTCCTGTCAATGTGACCCCAGGCAACCCCACCAGTTTGCCCCAGGCCAACATCACTTCCTTGCATTAGACCCATCCAGGACTTGAGCTGCATCTTCTGCTGGCACTGACACATTCCTGCCCCAGAAAACCTGGGGGCTCTCAAGACCAGCACTCAGAAGAAGCCTCTGTGAGGCAACGAGTATGGCATTAGCCAGGAAATGAAGGGAGCATCCTGGAAAACAACCACCCAGCCCATGTCATTAGCCGGGATGTTTTCCGTTCGTCATGAGCACCTCTAGAAAATTGCCACTTGCGTAGAAGCTACGTGTGGGCCTGGGGCAGGTCAGGGCCACCATAAAAGCCAGCCCAGCTCCTCGCTCCCTCATCCCCTTCTGTCACCTCTTTCTCCTCAGGAACCAGGTGAGTCTGAAGCTCTTGCCCCATCTCCTCTTCTCTTCCTGCAGATGTGTGGTCCCCCATCCTATGCTAGGTTGTCATGAGGGGTTGAAGACAGGTGAAGGTCTGACTCCGAGAGTGATTGGCTGAGTGAGCTCTTAATTGAAGAAGTAGGTAGCAGCCTCATTGGGCCTAGTGACACTTTGACCATGCCTGGGTGAGGCCAAGAAACCCTTCTGCCTCACTGCTTCGTTTCTACCTCCTGGCTCAGCAGGCGACTTTGAAATGCTCGTGGTAGGGAGATGGACTCCTGGCAGACTGCTCCTCACATGTGCCTGTGCTCTGATTCCTCTCTGCCCTCTCTCCCAGGTGCACCTCCACCCTCCAGACATGTCCTGCTACAACCAGTGCCTGCCCTGCCAGCCCTGCGGCCCAACCCCGCTGGCCAACAGCTGCAATGAGCCCTGTGTCAGGCAGTGCCAGAACTCCACGGTTGTCATCGAGCCCTCTCCCGTGGTGGTGATTCTTCCTGGCCCCATCCTCAGCTCCTTCCCACAGAACACCGTTGTGGGATCCTCCACCTCCGCTGCTGTTGGCAGCATCCTCAGCTCTCAGGGAGTGCCCATCACCTCTGGGTGCTGTGACCTCTCTGGCATTTCCAGCCGCTACTGTGGCAGAAGGTGCCCCCCCTGCTAAAGCCACTTGTGACAATCCAGACAAGGACCAAGGAATCCGGGCCTAGATTCTGGACTGAGGACAGAGCTCCTGGCCATCGATTTTGGAGAAGCTGAGCATGCAGTGCTGCCCTTCCGGAGGAGGTGCAGCTGGGCCTCTCTGAAAACATGGAGTAACTTGCTTGCCTTCCACTCTCTCCCATCTCTTTCCTCTCTTCTGTTCTTCTGTTCTTCTATTCTTCTGGTGACCCCTCTCCCTCCATGGGGGACACCGATGGATGCCCTGTGGGATCTCCACTGTGGGTGATGGGCACAGACTTTCGGCAGCTGCCAGTGATCTCCCACCACCACCAGCTTCCTCTCTAAGGGAACTCATTTTCCTCTTCAGAGACATTAAAGTTTTCTGCATCACAGCCTCTGCCTCCACATATTCCTCTTATTGGTGGACGTTGCCTTGAGTTGCCAAGGAAGAAAGGCATTGCCTTGGCTGTCGGGGGGTAAGGTGAGGGAACAAGCAAACACAGGGCAGTGGGTCCCTTCCAGTCCCTGTCTCTTGGAGCTGAGGAAGACGTATTCAGCTCCTCCACAGCCAGTGGCCATCAGGCCCTGCATTCTGGCATCTCTGCTCAGATACGGCCCCTTGGCCTCAGAGCATGTCCTGCAGATGGGGAGCCCAACCACTGCTACCCTGCAGTGAGGAGCTTGGTGCTGCCGGAGGCTCTGAGAGGTCAGCAGTTCACAAACTTGTGCAGAAGGAAGATCCTCCTGCTTTGGACAGCCCTGTGCTGGGAAAAGCAGCTCAGTCAGAAGATGGCCCCAAAGGATGCAGGAGTGGGGATGGTGTGATGGAAAAGCCTTTACAACAGCCCCAGATCTTCTCCTACTCATCCTTCTACCTGTCTCCAGAATGAAGGGGCATGGCCCAAGGGCAAGGGTAGCAAGGAGAGGTCACCGCTCCACCCTCCACCCCCCAAACAGTTCCCTGCACAGCCCAGCAATAACACCGATGGGCAGGGCTAAGGCACCTCCCACTTTGATGTGGAACTCTGCCTGCTCAGGCCACACAGCAGGGCCCTCGTGCCTCCCTCACACACCCCCAGCTCCCACCACTCAGGGCACCCCAAGGACAGCAGCCAGTGTCCAAGCCCCCGCGGCTGCTCGCTGGTGCCTGACCTCTGCCTGGTGGCCTGTTCCCCCATTGAGATCTTGGATAGAGCTGTACAGCGTGGTACCACTGCAGAAGAAATGAGGCAGGGCTGGGGGAAGCCCATTAGGGAGAGAATGAGGAGGGCTCCAAGGATGGACAGAGTGCACTAGGGAGAGCACGTCCTCCACATCCCAGCACACAGCCACGCACCAGCTGGAGGGTCCACAGGTGTTGTGCAGGCTCCAGCCTTGGAAATTTTCAAGCCTTGACAGACACAGCGCTGACCAGCCTGATGTAACTCCCCCTCTCAAAAAAAAGGTAGAGATCAATGGAGTTTCTACTAGCTAAGTAGAATTTCCCAGCTTCCAAATTGCATCTGGAGCCCCGCGACTGCCCTGGAGGCTGCCACTGGACTCACTCCCACATGTCAGTACCTTTCCTCCATACCAAGGAGCCCCAAACTGAACACAGGACCCCAGGCACGGTCTCATGAGTGAATCAAGAGAGGAGAAGGATCACTTCCCTGGGTCTGCTGGCTGCACTTTTGCTAAGAGGTCGCAGAGTGCAGCTGGTCTGCCTTGCCCCAAGGGCACACTGCTGACTCACCTTCAGCCACTGGCCACCAGGCATCCCCTGTAACAGCATGTCTCTGAACAGTCTGATATTGCAGGCTTGACATTCAGCCGATTCCTAGAGGCAAGGAAAGAAAGGGATTTTCCCTCCTTGGGCTAATTTGGTCAGGGAATAAATCACAGGAGCAATCACGTCTCCTGCCAAGAGCCATTCCCTCCAACAACAACCCCCAGTGGATGCTGAGGGAAGCATAGGAGCAAGACAAGCAGGTAGGATACTTCTGCTGAGTATCCACTCCTGTGTCCCAAGTCCATGGGCATGGGCTTGCCTGAAGAAGTCGCACCCATACATGTCTCAACAGCTTTCCTCACTGGCACACAGGCTGGGGAGGCACAGACCAAGCCTAACCATAACCCACAGCATGATGTTGACTCTGCTTTACAGACAGGCTCCATCCATCCCTTTGGGTATCCATGTGGAGAACCCCTGGCTGCTTGTGCTGCCCTGACCTCCAAAGGCACCATCACAGAGGCAAGCATGCAGTCTGGCCAGTTGGAAGCCCATTTGAGGAATACCTGGAGAAGGGATCCTTTGCCAGTTCAAGACAGGGGCCTCTGCCTTTGCAGAAGCCAGGTTTCTCTCTCTGCTTCTGAAGACCAAGAGCATGGACTTTGAACATCTGAGTCAGCTAGTAGAGCTGTGCAGGCTTCCTGGGGACCAGCTGGACAGAAATCTCTCTGGCATAACATAGCAATTCTCTTTCTGACTGCCTCTGAGAGGCGATCTTGGCAAATGTGTCTTTACAAGGTGTGTACAAGCTTTCACCCTGTCTCCAGGACTTCTCCTGCACACCAAAATGCTCTCCATTTGGTGTGGAGGGAAATCCTCTACAACAGCCTACTAGCATAGCTCTGGAACCTATGGAGAGAACCTGAAGGTTTTGGCCACATCTACTTCATCGTCTCATGTCTGTGTTGAACTCGAGCTCCTGACTGTGCGGGATGGCTTCTGAGTACCAGAAGGGATCCCCTTGGGGGAAACGAGGGAGAAGCTTGGAAGAAGCCAAATGCCGTTTCTGATGCCAATGCTTGATGCTGGTGCCAGTACTGATGCTGCTGACAATGCCTGGTGGCAGGGGAACCTCCCTGGGGCCTGTGGCCAGGCAGGGCTGGGTGGGGCAAGGTGGTCCCAGCGAGCAGAGCAGCAGCTCCCCATGGCAGGCCTGGCTGGGGCTGTCATAGAATCATCTAATCATAGATCATAGAATCATAGAATGGCTTGGGTTGGAAGGGACCTCAAAAGACCATCTAGTCCAACGCCCCTGCCATGGGCAGGGACATCTCTCACTCGAGCCGGTTGCTCAAAGCCCCATCCAACCTGACCTTGAGCACTTCCAATGATGGGGCATCCACAACTTCTCTGGGCAATCCGTTCCGGTGTCTTACCACCCTCATTGTAAAAACTTTCTTCCTTCTGTCCAACATAAATCTACCCTCTTCCAGTTTAAAACTGTGTCATGGTTTAACCCTAGCCAGCAACTGAGCACCACACAGACGCTAGCTCCCTCCCCCAGTGGGATAGGGGAGAAAATCTGAAGAGTGAAAGTGAGAAAACGCATAGGTTGAGATAAGAACACTTTAATAATCGAAACTAAGAAAAGTAAAACTATAATAGGAGAAGTAACAATAATAATATTAACAACAACCACAGCAACAACAACAGCATCCAAAGTAAGTGAATCACAATGCAATTGCTCACCACCCATCGACTGATGCCCAGGATGTCCCTGAGCAGCCGTCACTCCCCTCCACTCAACTCCCCCAGCTTATGTACTGAGCATGACCTCCTATGGTATGGAATAGCACTTTGGCCAGACTGGGCCAGCTGTCCTGCCTGTGCTCCCTCCCAGCTTCTTGTGCACCTGGCAGAGTGTGGGAAGCTGAAAAGTCCTTGACCAGTGTAAGCACTGCTTAGCAACAACTAAGACATCAGCGTGTTATCAACATTATTGTATTTGTAAATCCAAAACACAGCACTATACAGCGACTAGGAAGAAAATTAACTCTATCCCAGCCAAAAGCAGGACAAACCATTACCCACTGTCCTGTCCGTACTGGCACCAAGAGTACTGGATATCTTCATTTATATCTTAGACAGTTTGCAGATGACACCAAGCTGAGAGGTGCAGTTGGTACTCTTGAGGAAATGGATGCCATCCAGAGGGACTTGGACAGCCTTGAGGACTGGGCCCACATGAACCTCGTGAAGTTCAACAAGATCAAGTGCAAGGTTCTGCACTTGGTTTGAGGCAATCTCCAATATCAGTACAGACTGGGGGATGAATTGATTGAGAGCAGCCCTGCAGAGAAGGGCTTGGGGGTACCAGTGGTTGACAAATGGGATGTGAGTCAGTAATGCGTGCTTGCTGCCCAGAAACCCTGAGCTACATTCTGAGCTACATCAAAAGACGCGTGGCTAGCAAGTCAAGGGAGCTGATTCTGCCCCTCTCCTCTGCTCTCATGACACCCCACCTGGAGTACTGCATCCAGTTCAGGGCTTCCCAATAAAGACAGACATGGACCTCTTAAAGTGGGTCCTCCAGGGGTTGACCACAAAAAAGAGCCGAAGGCTGGAACACCTCTCCTGTGAAGAAAGGCTGAGAGAGTTGGGATAGTTCAGCCAGAGAGGCTGAAGAGAAGGCTCCAGGGAGACCTCATTGTGGTCTTTCAGTATGGAAAGGCAGCTTCTAAGAAAGACGGAGAAAGACTTTTTACCAGGGCCTGTAGTGAGAGGACAAGGAGTAATGGTCCATCAGAGCAGCAACTGCTGAGCTCACCAGCCAACGATGGAAAATCCTGACACACGCCCATGCTTTTTCCACACACGGTACACATCTATGATGGCTGCCTGGTGGCTAACAACAGCAGCAGCTGCTTTAGCCTAAGCAATGCTGCAGCTGCTTTCTGAGAAGCTTTCTACCAAGCCCATCTGGCTGGCACCTTGCTTCCTGATGCTGCGCTTGCAGAGCACAGCCAGGAGCTGGACTCCTTCCAAGGGAGGCAGGTCACAGGTGGGGGGAGCTGAACGGGAGCTTTCCAGGCCAGGTGAGGACCCTTGGAAAATGCCAGTCCTTCTGGGAGGCTCTCAGGGCACCAGGCTTGTCCTCCTGGTGCCTGTGCAGTGCTGGGCACACCCTCCTGCCAGGACTCCTGTGGCTCTGGAGGCTGCTCCAGTGCTAAAAGCAGATGAGGAGACAGACTTCTCAGCAGTGCTGCTCCATGTGCTCTAATGAGCCAGGTTAACTGACGGATGCCAGGGCTTGGCTCAGGCGGTTTGAAGTCTTCTCCTGATGCCACCTGCTACTTAATATTGGTTTGGCTTTTGAAGAGAGGGTATTTATCTTAAGGCAACTTCATCAGGCCAGCTTCCTTTCTGGCGTCCCGGCCTCAGCCTTTGCAGCTGCAGGGCATGTGGCTCACCCCAGACGCACCACCCTTGGCTCCCGTGTGAGCGTGTCAGGGCAGCACCTCTCCCTGCATTGAAGCTGGAACAGGTCCCAGACCTCCACAACCACCCTACGCTGATCAGCAGGGATGGGCTGCATCTTGTCAGACTTTGGGATTCCTTTGAGTTGTTAGGTGGGAACCCCTGGAGCTGCAGCAAGAGCTTTGTCTCTCATGCACAGACTTTGCAGGTGGCTGGGCTGAATGTTCAAACAAGACCCTGTGGCTTGGGCCCCAGTACACCTTCTCTCTTTCCTGCAATGAGAACACAATCGATTAAACTACTTCTGTCCAACCCCCAAAAGCCCCAAAGCCCTCTGCTGTCATGAAATCCACCATGGATGGCTGGTGCCTGATTTACCTTCTTGGCACTGGGCTTTCAAGGACTTGTGGAAAGTTGTCAGGGGCACAGAGGCAGAGAGGTGGCCGGTGCAGTCCAGGTTTTCAGCGTGTGGGGAGAGGCTGTGCTTCCTCATGTGCATATGCATCTGGCTGTGCCTGTGGGCGTATTTGTGCCTGGGTGCTTGCATTTGTATGTTCATCTGCAAATGCACATGTGAGAGTGAGTGTCTGCCGGGGTGTGTGTGAACAAGTGCATTTCTGTGTGTGTCTGTGCATGTGGTTGTGTACACGCACAGTTTTGCAGGTGAGCAAGTAAGTGTGTGTGGTGTCGGTGCGCACGTGTGTGTATGGGCATCTGTCTGTGCAGACGTGCCTGTGTATGTCTGTGTGCTTGTACATGAGCATGTGCATATGTATCTACATGCAAGTGTGAGTGTGCAAGTGTGTAGAAGCACATGCAACTGCTGGAAGGGATCAGCCTGGAAGCACAGCCCATGTCTGCTTTCCTCTCCTTCTGCTCTCTCCTTTCCCTCCCACCTCCTTGTTGCCTTCTGATCCCCTTTGGCCTACCCACGCCATTCTAGGGGGGATCTGCTGCACCCTTCCCTCCTCAGTGCAAGCCAAGGGACGCCCTGCAGCAACTCTGCTACAGCCAAAGGGCACCACATCTCGACTCCCTGGTGCTCTCTTCACGGTGGCACTCCACTCGGAGTGACTTTGTTTTCGTCCTTTGTGTCATGGAAGTTCTGCTGCAGCCCAGCCTCTTTCTTTGTGGTGTCCTTCCCTCTGTGGACACTCTCCCAAGTGCTCAGTGAGCAAGGTGTTAGTCTAGGGTGATCAGAATAGAGGCAAAATGGAGTTCTTCACCTTTCCGTACTCTGGTACGGGGAGTGTGGGACACAGTGCTGTGGGCCCTTGGAAGGCCCAGCTGAGATGAAGTTAATTTTCCCCATAGACCTCATACTGCTGTGCTTTGTACTGATAGCTGGAAGGGTGTTGGTAACACACCAGTGTTATGGCTGCTGCTGAGCAGTGCTCGCTCAGCATCACGGCTGTATCTTGGGAGAGGATGTAGCCAGGACAGCTGACCCAGACTGACCAAAGGGATATTCCATACCATATGACGTCCACGCAGTGATAAAAGCTACGATAATGGGGGGGGGGGGAGGGCATTCGTTGTTTTACAGTGTTGGTCGTCCCGAGCAACAGCTATGTGTGCTGGGGCCCTGCTTCCCAGGGGTTGGCTGGACATCGCTGCTGATGGGAAGTAGAGAATAAAATCTTTTTGTCTTCCTTTTGCTTTTCTGCACCTGGCCTTTACCAATGCTTTCATTAAACTGTCCGTATCTCCACCCACGAGCCTTTCATTATATTTCCTCTCCCCTGTCCAGCCGAGGAGAGGGAGTGATAGAGCAGCTTTGGCGGTCTCCTGGCGTCCAGCCAGGGTCAACCCACCACAAAGGCACTGTTCCTGGGAAGTGAGGAAGGCTGCTCCAGAGCCAGTGGCCTGCCTTGCTTTGTCTCTCCCTAGAAATGCCTGTCCAGGAATTTGGTCTGGCCAGCGGAAACCAGGGCAGTTACCACCATGCAGAGCGCCTGGGCCTTTGGCAATTGGGGCTGTTCTGTGTGGTTTGCTTTGCCCCTCAGGCACAGACTTTGCACTTGGACTGGCTGAGCATCTGGAGAGAACCTGATGGCTTGACTCAAAGCCTGTTTTTCGCTTGATTGACTAGAGCAAAGAAGCCCACAAATCTCTACTAAAATGTGCTCTAGGGGCCTCTGAATGCGGCTGGCGAGTGCTTGATGTACTTAATTAGTCCTGGGCTCACAGGATTTTACTCACACTGGTTATGCAGGGCTGAGAGCAAGCCCCTGGCATCCTGATTCCCAGCAGGCTCTGCCCTACAGTCAGGATCAGCCATCTCCAGAGCCACCAGCACTGGCAGGTTTCAGAAAGAGGAGCTTGCCCTGCAGATGCCTGGGTGCACAGGGCAAGCAGTGCTGCCAGGGCAGAGCTGAGGGCCCCTGCACCCAGGATCAGCCTTGCACAGACACATCCCCGCCCTCCCCGGCCTTGTTGCACGGCCAAGGAAGCTCCCTGCACCAGGGGGTCTTGCCCAGCACAGAGGTACAAGGCACTGTCAGAGACCTCGACTTCCTCCAGGCTGTATTTCCCCGTGGTGTTCAGCAACGCGGTGAGACGGCCGCTCTGCTTGGAGCCAGCTGCTGCCTGACACGAGACCAGCTGGAAAGTCTGGCCTTTTGTCTGCTGGTACCAGAGCAAACCCCCAGAGCTGGAGGTCTGCTATGTGCGGGTTGTTTGGATGGTGTCTCTCGGCTTCACTGTGACTTGTCCTCCTTGCTGGGTGACGGTGCTCTGCCCCACGGTGCCTGGAAGAAAGCAAGGGTCAGCAGCTGTGCAGGGAAGGGGTCTGGGAAGCAAACCAGGAGTGGATGCAAAACCCTGGTGGAGAAGGCTCCCTGTCCCTTGCCCTGCAGTAAATTCCTGAGGCGTGGGGACAGGCAGGTGGAGAGTTGTTTTGGGCAGGAGCTCAGAGCTCTCAGCCCCGTGTGGACCCTGAGGAGAGCTGTGCTCGCTCCCTGCTCCTGCTCCTGCTCCCTGCTCCTTCTCCTCCCGCCCAGAGAACCAGGGAACAGCCTGTCATGCCTAACATGAGTGTGTGTGCTGGCACCAGCTCCCCTCCAGCTTGTTGAGGTGCCCGTGGAGCTAGGGCAAAAAGATCCATCCTGCTTCCCCAGCCCTGTCATCTCAGAGGGCTCCTAGCTCCCTGAGCATACACACAGCTGAGCTTGAAAAGAGGGAGCCCTGGCTGTTTTGTGAACCAAGAGAAAACTGGAAGCTATGGCAGGTATGTGCCAGGCAGGAGACAGAATGGGACAGCCTATGAATGTCAATGGGATGAGAGCTTTATAGTCCCTGGGGCAGCTTTGACAAACTCTGCTACTTTGCATTGGAAAGGGAGAAATGTGGGGCTGCAGAGACAGCTCAGGTCTCCTGTGGTGACATCCTGTGGATCAGAAGAGAGAGGCAGGGAGAGGTGGACTGAAGGGGAGAGAAAAGCAGGAGAAGGGCTGTGAGGTCTCTCTCCTCTCTCCTTTTGTACAGCAAGAGCGTCTTGAGAGAAGGTGTGCAAAACCACAAATGTGAGGTGACATTTCCCAGCACTTTCCTGTAATTTAAGAGTAGTTCCCTGCATGATCCTGATAAGGCTGGCAAGGGTTTCCTGGGGAAAAGAAGAAGTATGCATTTCTAGGAAGCCAGGACTTACCCAGCAGTTGTCCCAGGAAAGCGGTGAGGACGAGATATCCGAGGTGCATGGCGAGACCGACCCACCTGTTTGTTGAGTGAGAGAGAGTCAGAAAACCACCTCCCAGCCCCGAGGTAACAGAGCTGCCAGAAACGACTCTCTTCCTCTCAAAGGAAGAAGCGGGGAAGAGAAGTGATCTGTTCTTCCTGTGCCTGAAAGGCTCCTCCTGGGTTTCTCCCTCCTCCAGCAGCAACACCTGTGGCTCCCTCAGCCAAAGCCTTTCTCAACATTTCCACAAGGAGGGCTCCTGGGGGCTCCGGGGTCCCAGTCTTGGGAAGAGGCTGTTCCCAGGCAGCTCACAGTGGAGTCCTCACCTCCCCAGCTACAAGCCCCTGCTCTTCTGCACACCCACTGCTGGGCTATTTCGGAGGTCAGGGGTTTCTTCCCCAATGAACTTTCGTAGCTTCCCCTGGGGGCCTCAGCTCTCTGGGGATGTTGCTCTTTCTTCTGGGAACAGAAGTCTCTTCTCTTTCTCTCCCTTCTCCCCTTTCTTTCCTCAGCTGCCTGGGAACAATGTCTCTCCCTGAAATCCCCCCAAATAGGAGAGGAACCCTGCTGTGCAACAGCCCAGGGGTTCTGGCTGTGTCTTGTTCTGCTGGGATAATCCACCGTGCGAGAGAGGAACCTGGCTCCAGCGCTGCTGCTAGATGCCACAAACGCAGAGATGACAAGGCCAACCTGCTCCTACTCTAGGGGAAAGGGTGAGGGGTGTTGTGGTTTAACCCCAGCCAGCAACTAAGCACCACCCAGCCGCTCGCTCACTCCCCCCCCAGTGGGGTGGGGGACACAATTGGAAGGGTGAAAGTCAGAAAACTCGTGGGTTGAGATAAGAACAGTTTAATAATTGAAGTAAAATGAAATAGAATGGTGGTAGTAGTAGTAATAATAATAATAATAATAATAATAATATAATACAAGAATAATATGCAAAGTAAGGGATACACGACACAATTGCTCACCACCCACTGACTGATGCCCAGCCCGTTCCTGAGCAGCGATCACTCCCCCCCTGCCCAACTCGCCCCAGTTATATACTGAGCATGACATCATACGGTATGGAATAGCCCTTTGGCCAGTCTGGGCCAGCTGTTCTTCCTGTGCCCCCTCCCAGCTTCTTGTGCGCCGGGCAGAGCATGGGAAGCTGAAAAGTCCTTGACTGGTGTAAGCACTGCTTAACAACAACTAACACATCAGTGTGTTATCAACATTATTCTCATACTAAATCCAAAACACAGCACTATACCAGAGACTAAGAAGAAAATTAACTCTATCCCAGCTGAAACCAGGACAAGGGGTCAGCAGGGATGAGGGATCAGTGGGTCACCCCCACTCCCGGGGAGCACATGGGGCACCCACTGGAGTGCTGCACTGTGAGGGGTGGGGATAGGGTAGCCCTGCGCCCCGGAGCTGAAAGGGCATGTGAAGGGGTGGGGGTACGGCGGGTGGGGACCCCTACTCCCCTGCCCTTTCCACATGAACTCCAGAGGGATCCCATGCACCAGTCATGGCAGAGATAACAAACTGCTCATTATCGTTAAATCAACCTGACCTGAGTAGGCACAGATCTGTGCTGCGCTGAGCTGTAGATATCACTTGGCAAACTTGGCACCATTGCCACAAACACGTCCACGTGCTAAACCCCATCTCGAGGTCCACCTCATGCTCCATAACTCGGGGTTCCCAGCATCTGAAGGGGCATCACGTCACCCGTGCTGTCCCCTTTTACCTTCTTGTGCGATCTCCAATTAATGGTATTTTAATCAACTCTCTGTGGAGCAAGAGTCCCATTCCTACTGGGATCTATCTACAGTCATGCTCCACCCTCATCATGAAAAAAAACACAATTCCAAATTTCTAATAGGAATTTCTGCTCTTCCAGATTGTGTGCATTGTCTTTCTCTCTATTACTGTGCTCAAGAAGAGTTGGGCTCCATCTGGCTCTTCATCCTCCAGCCAAGTGTCAGAAGCATCAAAAAGCTCTCTCTTAAGCTTCTCTTTGGAAGGCTGAAGAAGGCCAGTTCTCTCAGACCCTCCTCATGCCTCGTGTTCCAGAAACACAGAGCTGGTAAAATTGGAAGGGACCTCTGGAGGTCAGTGGGTCCAAACCCCACCTCAAGAAGGGTGCCCTAGAGCTGGTTGCAAAGGACCACATCCAGGTGGATTTTGAGTATCTCCAAGGATGGAGACTCCACAACCTCTCTGGGCATCCTGTGCCAGTAGTCTCTCACCCTCACAGTGAAAAAGGGTTTCCTGGTGTGCAGACAGAGCCTCCTTTGTTTCAGTTTCTGCCAAATACCTCTTGTCCTGTCACTGGACCCCATGGGGAAGAGCCTGGCTCCGCCTCCTTCACAGCCTCCTGCAGGTGTTTGTACACATTGATGAGATCTCCCCTGAGACTTCTTTTGCCTTTGCTGAACAGGCCCAGCTCTCTCAGCCTTTCTCCAAACCAGGGATGCTCCAGTGTGTTCATCCTCTAAGGGGCTCCTCACTTGACTCTCTCCAGTACGGCAATATTTGGTAATATCAGCCTGTGACATGTTTTTCCTTCCCCAGTTGCTGGCACTCAGACCTTGCTTACACCCCAGTCCCTCCAGCTGCTGGCACTCAGACCAACAGGCCCTGTGACCAGTCACCCCTTCTCCAGTTGCTGATACTGCTAGCACACCCCCTGGCCCATCCAGTTGCTGGCACCCAGCCCTACAATCCCTATGGCCATTGCTTGTTTGCTCACATCTCTCTCTCACACCAGTCTCTCCAGTTACTGGCACTCACAGATGGGAAGTTGCACAGAAGGGTGGTTAGGAAAGGATTTGATAAGAAGGCAGGGGGGACTGTTGCGATCAGGCACAGGGCTCATCCCAACAAGTGCACTGACCAGCCCCTGATTAGGTGCAGGTACCTCTTTTCATCCTTCCTCCTCTCTATTGCCTCCCCTTGCTCCTCCCCAGGCCCCTCTTTCCCCCCACCTTTGACCCTGCCCCTAAGCGGTCCTTAACAGCTCTTGCCTAGTCCTGCAGGATCCCCCTCAAACATCCATCATCCTCCTGTGCCTCTTGTCACTTCCTGCCACTTACAAAGCTCAGCCTGTCCCACTTCAAAGCTACACCTGCACGTTCCTAATGGCCCATCAATTAGCAGCTGCAGAGCTCTGGTCTCCCTCCTTGTCTCCCTTATCACTTACTCAGAGATGGGTGTCCTGGTGTGCTTTCTTTATCACTTGCCCTTTTACTTCTGCTGCCCTTTGAAAGGAAAAGGCACTTGATCTGACAGCCTCAGTGAACCAGCCACTCTCACCTTCCTCATGCCCTGACAGAGGCCTCTGCTCAAGTTCCTCAGGTGAGCGCGTTCCTCAAGGTGCTGAAAGGCTCCTGGCCCCAGAGACAACTGGGTCTTTTGAGTCAAGGCTCTGGGGGGAAGCCCCATGTTGAGCTCAGTCTTTGAAGTGTCTCCCTGCAACCCCTGCAGCAACACTAAGCCATGGCAGTCACTTTTCAGGATGCCCGAGAAGTCACAAACATGAAGGAAAGGGAAAGCTTGGCCAAATGAGCAATCAGTTTCAGATGTAACGTGGGTATGCAAAAGAACTCGGGTCACTTGGAATGTGTGGAATGAGATGGTCTGCACTCCCAAATTCCAGCTTCTTTATTTTTGACCCACCCCATCTGTCCTGCATTTCCTGCAAGACCCTGAAACCTCTCTCACAGGTCTTTGTGCAAATCCCAGCATAAGGATGGAGCTGAAGTGCAAACCATCGCTTTCTTACCCATCCAGGTTGGCATGGGGCTTCTCATCCACCTGCCAGTACCTCACAGAGACACTTGTCGCCAGGTGCCTCACTCTCTTTGCCTCCTTCTCTTTCCTTCTGGCCCATCTCTCCTTTGGACATATTCCTCATCCCCTCGCTTCCACAAAGCCTGAACTTTCTTTGTCACCTCAGAAGGTCTCACTGCCAACACCTGCTGTTGTGGCCTACTGAGGTGACATCACTCCAGTCCTAAGAACATGTTGGCCTGCACATCCCGGGAATGCAGCTACCAGCAGTTTTTGTGGTGGGCAAAGAACCCAGAAGGACTCAGGGCCAGAGGCAGTCCCCCAGGCCAAGCACTGCTGAGTCCTCAGAGCCATGAAAAGCAGGCAGATGGCTCAAGCAGTGGAATATGAACTCTGGTCCAGTGCCTGCCTGATGGGTCTTGCTCACCTGCTGAGGCTGTCACTGATCCTCAGGTGCAGGGCTAGGAGGACATTTTCCTTCCTTGGGCTTCTCTGGCTAGGAGGTAAAGCCACAGGAGCAGTCATGGCTCCCACCATGAGCCCCCTTCTCCAACACTGCTCATTGCTGGACACTGAGTAAGAGCTGGAGAAGCAGCTGGGCTACTTCTCCTGAATACTCACTGCTGTGTCCCGTTCAGTTTCAGTGGCTCAGGGTCGTTCCTGAGTCTGCTGTGGCAATGCGGCCTCGTGGCAAGGAAGGCCAACAGCATCCTGGGCTGCAGCAGGAATAGCGTTGCCAGCAGGACAAGGGACCCGATCCTTCCTCTCTACTCAGCGCCGGTGAGGCCACGTCTGGAGTGCTGGCTCCAGTTCTGGGCTCCCCAGAAACTGTGACCCTTACTGTGTTGCAGGTTTGCAAGGGCTAAAGGCTGATTTTACAGCACTGGGTCGTCCTTTTTGGGGCAGTGAGGCCACAGCTGGGCTTCTCACCGCCCTCCCAGTCAGAAGGTGCTTGAGCATCCTCTCAGGCAGACATACCCTGGTGTCGAAGCGCTGCCTCTCAGCTCCAGGTCTCATTGCCAAAGGGGCCTGGGGCACCTGAGAATTCCTGTAGGAGCCTGAAGGAAGAGATCAAGCAGTCTGCTGTCAGGCAATAGGAGGCTGCAGGCTCTTCTCCTGCTTTTGGCTCCTCCTGGACATCACAACCAGTACAACCAGCCCCCAGCAAGGGAGCAGTGTCCATGCTGAACTTCTCCTGCCATTCAGTGCCCAGCCAGAGACAGGGGCCTGCACCCACCTTTCTCGAGGATGGAGACAGACCCCTTTGAAGCCTCCGACATGCTCCCTGTCCCCACAGGGGATTCCCCTCCCCACTTAAACCTCTCAACTCTGAGCCACTGTGGCACTGAGCACTTGAAGGCCTGTGACCTCGACATCCCCTTCTCCTGTCAGTCTGGAGCCTGAACTCCTGACTCCACGGGATGACTTTGTGACGCGAGCAGGATCCTTTTGAAAGCTCCGGGAAAGCCTGTAGCTGGAGGACTCCGTTTTAAACGGTATATCCGAGCTCTTACAAAGTAACAAACTGTGAAACCCCTTCTGGTTGGTCTTTCCTAAGTCAAGCTTTGCATTAGCAACTCAGCCCTGGAGTCCCTGAGTTTCCAGAGCAGAGGAAAGCACCTGCTCAGGGCTCCCTTAGCTGAGCCAGTGGGGAAAGGCAGCAGACCGAGCAGAGGCCCTGTATGCTCCATGCCAGCAGTGGCCGGTCCAGGCAGCAGGACCGAGGGCTGCCCGGCTGCCCGGGGGCAGGAGGAGCTCGGCTGCCCACCTCCCTGTGCAGAGCAGAAAGGCGCTGCTCCTTGCCGGGAGCCAGCGGGGCCAGCGGCTGCACTCGCTCCTGCCCAGGCACCGCCGGACACCGCCACCGCTCCACTCGTGATTCCTGCCTGCCGCCGCCTCCGCCAGTGTGGCAGGGGATTTCTGTCTGCGTGCCGCTGGGAGTGCGGGCATTTCCTAATTGCCCCATTCCTAATTGTCTACTTCAAAAGCCCAGAGAGCCTGTTAGCGGTAATAGCAGCCTTGGGTGGAGATCGTGGTGCAGGTCCTTGGGAAGGGCAAAACCACTGGGCATCTGTCCCCTCTGAGATGCCTTTCTGAGACACTGCTGGCAGGCCTTTCCAGCCAGGCCAGAGGATGCCACGTTACCCAGAAGGCTCGGAGCCCTCTGTGGGGAAGCAAGAGAGCCCTGCGGGAAACCCCCTACTCCCCTCCCTGCCTGGCACAGACCGTCTGGGTCTGCGTTGGCAGCGCTGCCCGAGGGGGGCTCTTTGGTGCCTTCAGGAGCACGGATCCGCAGCAGCCCTCAAGGAGAAGAGGTGCTGAGCCCCGGCACTGGCTCCAAGGAGGACCTGGCGGTGGCGGTGGCGGTCGGGCGGGGGAAGCGTCCCGGGGCCCGGGGCCGGGCGGGGCCGGGCGGGGCCGGGCGGGGCGAGGCGGGGCCGGCGAGCGGAGCGGCAGCGCCCCCTGGCGGGCCCGGCCGGGGCTGTCCCCCCGCCCCCGCCGGGCCCGCCCGGCCCCGCCCGCGCCGGTTCGTGCCCGGCCGCAGCCCCGGCTCCTCTCCCCGTGCCTCCCACGGCGCAGTAATACACCGCCGCGTCCCCGCGCCGGGGCCGGGCGAGCCTCAGGGCGCTGGACCGGCGGTCTGCCGACACACACAGCCGCCCCGGCGGGTTCTCCACTGCTTTCTCTCCAGTGACACCTGTTACAATGTGATGCGGTGCCTGGTCTGGAAGCTGACGGTACCAGTGGATGGAGTCGGTGTTTTTTATGTTGGGGTGTGAGCAGTTGATGCTGATGGCGGTGCCCTCGGAGGTCTCTGCCGACGGCTCCTGCTGCACCTGGGCTCTGCCCGCAGCCACTGCCGAGGAGAAAAGAAGAATCACTTTGCTTCAGGAGCAAATGTCATGCTGCAGGTGGCAGAAGACAGCAGTGGAGAGACGATGGGGATATGGTCCAAAAACCATTCACGGTCTGAAAACAATGGACGGAGAGATGATTTCTCCAAGGGACAAGAATGGATGAGGGATATTTGCGACAGTCAGAATGAGGAAAAGGAGAAGGGAATGAGGAAAAGAGATTGGGTGGGAGAAATGGATGGATGGATGCACGGATGAAAGATTGTAAGAAATGGAGTAACAGAGTAAGGCAGGCAAGCTGGGAAGGAACGAGCACATTGGGAGCAAAAGGGATGACTGCAGAAGGGAGGAGAGAGAGAAACTGAGGCTCATGAAGGCAAGTTGTGGGCCCAGCCCCGACCCCGCGCAGCCCCCGGCCCGGCCCCCCCCCCAGCCCCACCAGCCCCGCGCACCCAGCAGCACCGCGGCCAGCCCCGCCAGCCCTGCGCCCCGCCACCGCCGCATCCCGCTGCTGCGCCGCCCGCGCCTCGCTGCCCCCCGCCAGCCCCGGCTCTCGGCTCCGGCCCGGGAGCCTCCTCTCCGCTGCCTCGTCCCCTGCCCTGCCCTGCCCTGCCCTGCCCTGCCCTGCCCTCTCCTCTCCTCTCCTCTCCTCTCCTCTCCTCTCCTCTCCTCTCCTCTCCTCCGCTGCCAGCTCCGCCCCGGGGCTGAGCCCTGCACCGCCATGGGCGTGCGGGGGTCAGGGAGGGCAGGGGCAGAGTCAGAATGCAGGTGAGAAGGGACCTCCAGAGGTCATCTAGATCAATCCTGTGTTCGGAACAGGTCCCATTAGATCAGGTTACTCAAGGTCTCATTCAGTCCAAGTTAAACAGTTCCCAGGAGGGAGATTGCACAGCCTCGTTTGCAAACCCGTTCCAGTTCTTTTTACTTCTTTTATCCTGTTGCTTAATTGGATTTTTCCATGTTCCAGCTGTTGTTCATTTCATCTACTTCTTGAAGGGACTCCGTGTCAGCTGGACCAGAGTCTAGGTCCATCTTCCCTGTCTCCTCTGAACAAGTAATTGTAGAAAGTAAGAAGGTCTCCCCTGAGCCATCTCTTGTCCAAGAGGAGAAGACCCAGTTCTCTCAACATCTCCTTGCATGTCATGTTTGTCAGCCCCCTAATCGACTTGGTGGCCTTTGTTGGGCTCGCCTCAATATGTCAATATCTGTGCTGGAGTGGGGAGCCCCAGCCTCGATGCAGGACACCAGAGGAAGTCTCAAATGGGACTGAGGGGCATGGTCACCTTCCTGGACCTGCTGGCAACACTTTGGCTACCACAGTTCAGCATGCAGTTGCCCTATTTTACTGCAAGGGCACACTGTGGTCTCATGTGCAGCTGGGTGTCTACTAAAACCACACATCTTTTTCCTGTGGATCAAAACCTTCCCTTTGCTCTTTTTGGCCTTCATGAAGTTCCAGTCAGCCCATTTCTCTATGTTTACAACTCTTTGAGTCTGGTAGTCCAGCCAAGTTCCCACCCACCTTGTCATCCTCCAACTGAAACCTTTCATCTCCAGTTTGGTCATAAAGGCACTATGGGAGAGGATGTCAAACTTCTGAACTCCAGGTACACACATCCCCTGCCTTTTTGTTGCCCAGAGTGTCCATTACCTCATGAGAAAGCAAGGTGGTCGGCCCTTGGCTACACTAGAGCCTCAGCTCAGAAGCAGCTGCATGGAGAGGGGAATCAGCCCTGCCTGAGCTCTCCCAGCTGAGCTCCCTGGCACTGATCTCACTGGGGACACTAAAGGGAAGGGGGGAAGCCCTCGACTGCATTGCCCCCAAGTTGGACCTGAGCCCAGGCAGACAAACATTCAGGAGGGGAGATGGGCTCAGGAGCTTTGCAAACTGTGCATAGCCCTTGTTTGAACACCATGGGAGACCATCAGGCTTTGGATAAGGTGGCCTCAAGCCCGATGTCCCTTCCCTCCCAGGGGCAGGTGCTGGGCACTCAGACCTAGATTGCAATGCAGGGCATGAAGGTCCTTGTGGGCGGAAGACCAAAGCAGTCATCAGTTCTTTGGCTTTCCCTGTGCAAGCCACAAGCTCTGTCCTTCCTCTCACATAACAGTGACATCAGGCTCCGTGTTCCTTTCGCTCAGGACCTGTTTGGTGCGAGGTCTCAGTCCCTCCCTGACACAGCCAATGGGCTGCACAAGTACATTTGGCATTGATGTGGACACGAGAGGGGGCTGTGTCCCAACCCAGACACCACTGAGACTATGGGAAGCAGATGGCCAGCACTTGGTCAGCAGGATTCCTCAGCCTTTCTCCCTGCCCATACAGCCAACCCCATCCTTTTGAACTCTTTAGCACTGGGGAGAGCTGCCATGTCCTGGCCTGGAGAGGCAGGCAGTAGGCACTGCCAGCCGTGCTGAGGCACTCCCACTATTGTAGACACTGAATTAAACTATGGATCCAAATTGATGTGAAACCACATCTGCTGTGGCCCGAAATCAGCAGCAATGGAGTGTGAGCTTTGGAGGGGCAGGAAAAGGAGGTGTCAGGAGGCAGGGGCTGCATTTCAGTGCCTCTTCCCTCAACAGATCTCTAGCAGGCTGGTGCCATCACTGTTCAAGTGCACTCAGGCTTCTTCTGACTCTGGGAACCTGCTGCTCTGTGGCCATCATGAAGAGAGCAGTGGAGAGTGTCCCTGCCATGAGCAGCACATTCCCTCGTGATGAGGGACACACAAGGTGTCACACACATGCACACGCTCAGATATGGGTGTGGAATCACGCACAGTTTTCTTCTCCCACGTGCATCCACACAAACACAGCTACACACAAGTGCACACAAGACAGGAACACGACCAATCGTGGGCTCTGCTGAGGACAGCCAGGGACAACCATGGCAGGACTAGAGCATTGCGGGGAATGCAGGCCCCAGGCATGCCCATGGCATTGCTTGTGTGCTCACAGACTGCACAGAAAGGGCACGAGTCAAAACAAGCCAGAAATTTTTCCTAAGGGCAATGTTGGGCAGGATGGGGTCAAAACCTGGCAGCACAATGCACACACCTGGGGAGGCAACAACAAGTGACCATTGGGACGGGAAAGAGAGGGACAGGGAACTTCCACATGCACAGGAGAAGCTGGGTGTCCAGCTGAGGATTGCTGGAGCCTCTTCCTGAGAAAGACACTTGAAACAGCCCCACCAGAGTCACCCAGGCTGAGGTCACTTGCCTGCCCTGAAGCCGTCCAGAACTTGAGCTGAGTCGTCTGCCAGCACTGCTGCATTCCTGCCCTAGAAATCCTGGGGCCTTTCATCCCTGTACTCAGAAGAAGCCTTCATTGGGGAATGGGCATGGCCCAAATCTGGAAATGAAAAGGCAGCAGTGCTGGAAACCAAAGCGCAGCCCATATCATTAACTGCGATGCTTTGCATTGAAGAGGAGCTTGTCAGAAAATTGTTACCTCTGCAAAGGGTGCCTCTGCTCCTGCGGCAATGGAGGGCAGGTATAAAAGCCAGCCCAAGTCTCTGCTCTCTCATCCACTTCTCCTGCCTCCTTCTTCTTGGGAACCAGGTGAGTC
Organism: Nipponia nippon; assembly: GCF_047370975.1. NCBI lineage: Eukaryota > Metazoa > Chordata > Aves > Pelecaniformes > Threskiornithidae > Nipponia > Nipponia nippon. The sequence goes on from NW_028262364.1 coordinate 976,017, forward strand.
TGAAGTCCCTTCCCTTCCTCTTCCAAAGTGAGATCTCTCCTCGATGGACATCTCAGGTGATATTGTCTTTGTCCTGGGCTGGGCCGTGGAGCTCCTTGTCATGGCAGAGGGTTGTGGGGAGAAGGTGTGCTAGAGAGAGGCTGGGATGTGGCTGAGGGGGCTTTTGGTTGAAGAACTAGCAGACAGTCAGCCTGGGTTAGGCTGTTCTTTGTAGGAAAATGAAGACCGTGTGTCTCCTGGCACAGTTTCTAGCTCACCATCAGTAGTGGCCTCGGCTGCTCCTCACCCACGCCTGTGCTCTGCTTCTTCCTTGTCCTCTTGCCCAGGTGCACCTGCAACCCAGAGACATGTCCTGCTACAACCCGTGCCTGCCATGCCGGCCCTGTGGCCCGACCCCGCTGGCCAACAGCTGCAATGAGCCCTGTGTCAGGCAGTGCCAGAACTCCACCGTCGTCATTGAGCCTCCTGCTGTGGTGGTGACCCTGCCCGGACCCATCCTCAGCTCCTTCCCACAGAACACCGTTGTGGGATCCTCCACCTCCGCTGCTGTTGGCAGCATCCTCAACTCTCAGGGAGTGCCCATCACCTCTGGGTGCTGTGACCTCTCTGGCATTTCCAGTCGCTACTATGGCAGAAGGTGCCTCCCCTGAAAAAGATGCTGGGAAAGCCTCAGGGAGACGCCTCAAGGAACTCAGAACATGGTGCTGGGCAGAAGACTGAGGTTTTGGATGTGTTTTAAGAATAGCTGAATGGCTTTGCCTTTCTCTCCCTTTTCTTTGTTTGCTTCGGTTCCCCTTGGCAGCAAGGTGCCATCAAGGCCAGCCTGGTGGGGACCATCTGTCTCCTCTCCCTCTATGGGGCAGGCAGACAGACAGACATCATGCAGGAACTTCTGCACAGCAAAGGGCCTCAGACTCTCAGCTGCCCCTGGGACTCTCTGCACTGGCAGCCCCCACTTGAAGTTTTCCTCTTTTGACTCATTAAAGTTCTGCTGCATTCAAGCCTGGCCTCCATGTGCTCCTTCCCTCTCTGGACACTCCCCAAGCTGCCAGGGGAGAAGGGTGCTGGTCAGGGGTGGAAGGGGGTGAGGGCACAAGGAGACCCTTCTCCATTCACAGAGGCATGGGAGGTTTTCACACCCTGCAGCGGCTTCCTCTTTTGGGCACCATGCCTTGGAGCTGAGGAAGTCACCCCTGGCTGCTCTGCTGCCAGTGAGCATCAGGCCTTGCCTTGCCGTGTCTCTGCCCACAAATGCCCAGAAAGGCAGGAGGCCCTGAGGGGTCAGCAGCGCCATGAGCTCTTGAGGAAGGGCGTTCCTCTTGCTATGGCTGGAGCTGCACTGGGGTGGCAGGGAGGGGTTTGTGGGGCTCTGGGAGATGATTTGCTTGGCAGAATGGCAAAAGTGGTATAGCAGGGAAGAGCCTTTGGGATGGCCCATAGCTGCTACTCCTCCTTCATTTCCCCTCCACCACCCAACGCAGAGGCCATGGCCAGCAGGCATGGGCGGGAGTAGCAGGGAAAAGTCGCCCATGCTGCTGAATGTCTTGAGGCTGGAAATTGGAGCTAAGCATGTTGCAGCTGAGGGCTGTCAGCACAGAAATGGGGGCAGGAAAAGGTGTATTTCTGTGGGAGAGCAAATTGCTCTGATACAGAGCATGCAGGAGAACGTGAAGACCAACAGGGATGAGGGTGCTGGGTGCACTTCCCAAGAGAGCTGCAGGCAGGTGCAGAGCTCTTGACTGCTTCATTGGTCTCCCCAGAGTTTGTGCTCAGGAATTGGCTGCCATTCTGTGGGGAGAGGCGTCTTTTACATCTATATCTCATCCCTTCTGATCATTGGAAATGTTTCTTGGCAGCCACTACAGTCTCATATCCTATTTCCTGCATGAAAATCCAGATGGCTTGACAAAAATGTTCCAGTGAAAGAACAGAAATCCCCACAGCACTGTCCTCTACCAAGAGGGAATTATGGCTAACGATGCGTGTCTCAGAATGACTGAAGACCAAAAACTTCAGTCTCTCTTCTCCAGTGTCTTCCTTCCAAAGATGCTGGAGAGCTTCCTCAGACCAGGGGGCATATCCATCTCCTTCCACAGCTGCATGGCCCAGCTGTACTCCTTGCAGTGGCTGGGCAGAGACCAATGCTTCCTCTACACTCTCATGTCCTATGGCCACTGCTTGGCTATCTGCAACCCTCTGTGCTATGGGGCCGTCACACAACGGACTGTGTGTGTCTGGCTGGTGGCAGGGCCATGGCTGGCCAGTTCCCTGCCTCCTGCTCTGCATACAATAATCACCTCCCATTTGATATACTGTGCATCCAGGCACATCGGCCGCTTCTTCAGTCATCCGCCAGATCTCCTGGCCATGGCTTGTGCTGGCACTTCTGCCAACAAGGCTGTGATCACATTCAGTACTGGTGATGTGACCCTGGGCTGCTTCCTTTTCATCCTCACTTCTTACAGGTGCGGAGCAAAAGCCATCCTGGGGCGATGCTGGGCAGAAGGCAGGCACAGAGCTGTCTCAGCCTGTGCTTCTCATTTCACTGCTGTGGCCGGTGTGTGTTCACCTACATGGCAAGTGACCTCAAAAGAGTCACTAGACAGAGCAGTGGCTGTTCTTTACACCGCTCTTACTCCCCTGCTGAACGCCTTGATTTACACCCTAAGAAACAAGGATGTGAAAGCTCCTGGTATTTGTTCACACGCAAGAAACAACTGGCTGGGCTGTAGTGTTTGACAGTAGAAATGATGACTAGAACAGTTTCCTTTGATGAAAATGATCAAAAGCTTGACTGATCAAAATGGGGCAAGTCTTCTGTGAATGGGATCTGCACAGTGTCCTGTGCCCTGTGGAAAGGGCAACACTTTTCTACCGTGGGAGTGACGGAGCACGGGAATATGTTGCGGAGTCTCCCTCCTTAGAGATATTCAAAAAGCACCTAGACACGGTCCTGGGCAAATGGCTCGAGGTGGCCCTGCTTGAGCAGGGGGGTTGGACCAGATGACCTCCAGGGGTCCCTTCCAACCTCAAACACTCTCTGGTTCTTGCATTCTGTGAGAGCTGCTGCTGTAGAGCAGCTCAGGGTTCCCAGCACCTGAAGGGATGTAAGGTTATCTGTACTATCCTCTCCTGCTTTTCTAGTCTTAGTGCTAATAAATGGCATTTTGAGCAATGCTTTGAAGAGCCTGAGTGCCTTTCTTACTGGGATCAGGCAGTACCCTTGCTGGTGCCCCAGCCTCAGTGTTTGCAGCCTGTGGGGAGTGTGGCTTGTCCCAGGCACACCACTCCCTGCAGCCATGTGAATGCATCACTGAGGAACCGCTCCCTTTGCAGAGCTGGACCTGGTCCCACACCCCCATGTCTTCTTAAGGAGATCACTGAGGACAGCTGGGAGCATCTAAGGCTGGAGGAATACTTTTCACTTTTCATGGGGGAATTCTTCCTGTCTGCAGCAATATGGACGTTCTCTAGTTTTTATGTCACCCTTTATACACACAGACCTGGGGCATGGAGAGCCTCCATGTCTGGCAAGCCCGTGGCAGATTTCACTCCACTGTGGTTTCTCTCTCTTTTCGAGCGAGAAAACAGCTGACTGAACCACTGTCAACCTCTTGAGCTCACTAAAGCTGATGGTGCCTGATTCCTTGCCTTAACTGGAGGGTCTGAAGGACTTGGCTAGAGTCATCCTGGGAGGCTGAGAGCTGGCATCAGGCATCCTGGTTCTCAGTGGTGTGTGTGCACGTTCATGCTCACATACATGTTCATCTGGCTGTGGTCACGTGTGCTTTTGCATGTCTGTGTGTGTGTGTCTGGAGTAATGCACATGTAAGTGTGAGCGTGCACAAATGTGTTTGTGTGTCTTTGGCCACATCTCTTCATGGGTGTGTATGTGTTTTAGCACATGCATGTGCCTTCATGCAGGTGAGTATGGACAGGTGTGATGTTGGTTGGCATATATGTAGGAGTGTGGCAGGGTGTGTGTGGATATGTGCTTTTATGCGTGCACATAAATCTGTTTATAGATTTTTTTAAAATCTGTGTAGGAGCACGCATATGTGTAAGCATGTGTGAATATCTGTGCGCACATGTTGGCATGGGGGGTGGCTGTGCCTCTGTCTGCACATGGACACCTTTGGCAACGTGTGTGCACACACCTCTTTGTAAGTGCACACGTATGACTTACTCTTTGGGTGCATGCAAGCTCAGACATGTGGTTGTGCTCGTGTGTGAGATTGTGTGTGCACACATATCTGTATGTGTGCATGCCTGTGAGTGTGCGTACCTACCCCTGTGTGCATACAGGTGTGCGTGTGTGTGCAGCCATGAGGGTACGCCAAAGGTCTTGCTAAAGTCCAGGTACACCACAGCCAGTGCCCCTCCCCTTCCCCACAGCGCCAGTCACCTCCTCATAGCAAGCAGTGACGTTGGTCAGGCATGATTTGCCTTCAGCAAACCCATGTGAGCGGCTCCCAACCCCCTTCTTGCCTTTCATGAGTTTAGAGAGGGCTTCTGAGAGTATTTGCTCCATCTTCCTTCCAGGGACTGAGCAGAGACTGTCCAGTCAGCTCTCTGAATACCCTTGGATGCATCATCCAATGAAGTTGTGTATGTCCAAATGGTAGTAAGAGTTCCTTACTTCTTTCTTGTGTTGTGAGTGCTGTTTCATTCCCAGAGAGTCTGCTGGGAGGCTCAGAGATGCGATGGGCCTGAGGAGAAGCCATACCAATAAAAACTGAGGAGAGATAGGCATCAAGTACGCCAGCCTTTTCCCTAGCATTTCTCACCAGGTCCCCTTCCTCACCGATCAATAAGCCCGCATCTACTTAGCCTTCCTTTGGCTGCCAGTAGACTTGCAGATACCTCTCTTGAGTCCCTTCACCTCTCTTGCAAGTTTCCACTCCGGCTGTGCTTTGGGTTTTCCTGACTCACCTTTCCACATCCTGGAGTGACCACCCACGTGCTCTCAGGAAGCTGTCCTTGAAGGTTAGCCAGCTCTCCTGGGACCCTGTGTGCCCCGGGGCAGTTTCCCATGACATCCTGCCAGGTAAGTAGGTCCCTGACGACACTAAGATGTGCTCTTCTGAAGTGCGGGGCAGTAATCCTCCTGGTTGTCTTGGTCAGTCCTCTGAGGATCTTAAGCTCTGCAGTCTCATGGTCATTGCAGGGGAGGCTCCCCTGGAACTTTACATTGTCCAACACTTCTTCCTTAACTGTGAACAGCAGGTCCAACAGAGACTCTCCCCTAGTCCATTCCTGGATTGCCTGCATCAAAACTTAGTCTTCCGTACACCCCAGAAATGTCCTGGTTTACTCGTGCCCAGCCATTTTCTTCCTGCAGCAGACACTGAGGTGGTAAAAGGCACCCATGAGTACCAGGGCCTGTGACTGTGAGGCTTTCCCCAGCTGCCTGAAGAAGGCATCATCTGCCTCCTCTTCTTGAGCAGGAGGTGTGTAGCAGACACGTAACTCCACCACCACCTGTGCCACAGGGGAAGTGCGAGAGCCTCCTGGGGCATGCTGTCCCCCATGCGTACTGCTTCTACCCTTTGTACCAATCCTGCTCTTCAGACCATGGTAGACCTCTGCCTCCATACCTACTTTAAATTCCTCCTTCCCAGTTTAGCACGCATTTGCAAAGACATTCCTGCCTCACCTTGTCAAACACATTGCACCAGTAGGACCAGTCAGACCCTCCAAGAGGGTCCTGTGGGGACAGAAACCACAGATGCTGAGTGCTGCCGCAGCCCTGCTCCTGCAATGCACACTGCCCAAATGAGCTCTCAATGGAAAGGGATTCTCTTCTGACTTCAGTGCCATGCTTTGTATCACAGGCTTAGTAAATATAGGTAATTAAGGTGTTGTGAGGGAAAGGGAATAAGATCCCTTCAGTGGATATGTCTTTTCAGCCCTGTGGGACCAACTCAGGTTCCAAAGACATCCTCGTGCAGAGGCTCTTTCAGCCCAAACTCGCTGCCCTGGAGGGAAGGACCTCACAGAATGGTCTTTGTTCTCAGCAAAATTCATAGAATCATAGATTCATAGATTCATAGAATGGTTTGGGTTGGAAGGGACCTTGAAAGATCATCTTGTCCAACCCACCTGCCATAGGCAGGGACATCCATCACTGCATCAGGATGCTCAAAGCTCCATCCAACCTGACCTTGAACACTTCTAATGATGAGGCATCCACAACTTCTCTGGGAAACATTTTCAGTGTCTCACCAGCCTCATTCTATAAAACGTCTTGCTTATATCTCATCTAAATCTACCCTGCTTTAGTTTAAAACCATTGTCCCTTGTCCTGCCACTACAGGCCCTGGTAAAAAGTCTCTCTCCATCTTTCTTAGAAGCCCTGTATACTGCAAGGCCGCAAGAAGGTCTCTGCAGGGGCTTCTTTTCCCCAGGCTAAACAGCGCCAACTCTCTCAGCCTTTCTTCACAGGAGAGGTGTTCCAGTCCTCTGATCACTTCATGGCCCTCCTCTGGACTCAGTCTAATGGACTCTGCTGACTCTTCCCACAGTCAGTGAAGAGACATCAGCTCACACACAGGACTTATCCCATCCCAAAGCAGATGTGCACAGTAAACGGGACAAATCATCTTTCTGGAGACACTGATCCTGCAATTGACCACTTGTGGCCTCTGAGCTCCCCAGCTAGCATAAGCTCACAGCAGGGCCTGCATAGCTGCTCACGTGTTCATGGCTTCATCATGCCATCAGAAGTGAATCCACAGGCTGTCCGACCAGCCCCTACAAGCACCTCCATCCCATGCCTAAACCCCATATCCCTGTCCAGGCTGCTCTAGGACAGATGGATGGCAGGCAGAGGACTTCTGTGCCAGCAAATGAGCTCAACCTGGGCACATCACTCTCATCAGCTGCATCTCCCCCTCACACCAGGTGCAGATCAGTTTTCTCTCAACCACACTGAACCCTTGGACACAGGACTTGCAGAAGATGACTCTCTCAATTCCAAAACATGTGCGGTAGCCGTGGACAGCGTAGACCGCCTCTCTTGGGGTGTGAGTCTTCTCAACTAACTCTAGATGCCTAGAGGTCCAGATGGGTGTGCCTGTGTGTGTGTGTGTGTGTTGTTTAAGCCAGCTGTCCAGTTTATCTTGCGAGGTCAACAGAAGAAAAATAGGTGCTTGTGCAGTGCCTCAGTTGTGTGAGGCAGCATCTTTTGAACAGGCTGAACTGAGGCTTGACAGCACCTATTTCTCTCCACTGACAATCAGTGGAGCAAAGATGAGTAGGTCACCTGGAGACACCTGCTCTGGAGGCAGAGGAGATCAATTTCCCCCTACTGAAGTCTTGTCTGACTTTGCACTTAGATCTTTACTTAGATCTTCACTTCAATGAGGCCTGAAGACATAGGCCTTAACTGCGGTTAGAGGCTCAGAAATGAGGTAGGTGAATCCCTTACCTTACTCTCTCTGTAGTCTTGTGTCCATGGTTGCCTTTAGTTCTCTCCCACCCTGGAGGTTTCAAGACCATGTCAGTATCCAGCACCAAATACTTGACACTTCCAGTCTCTTGGGACGTGGCTATTTCAGACATCCTCTGCATGTCAGCAAATGGCTACACAGAGAGCACTGGGTTCCTGACAAGGTCCATATACCACAGCTGCAGGCAGGAGGCAAACACCCAGCCTGACAGCCACTTGAGCGCATTGCATTGCTGTTCTTTAATTGGCCTGTGTGAAGAGAGAGCATTATCTGCCTGCGACAATTCCATGAGATCCCCCAGAGATCAAACTCCCTGTGGCACACAGAGGGAAAACAGAAAACCATCTCCTCAGTGCGGCCAGTTTGAACTTCAGTGTGGTAATGAGGTGGGTGTGGGGATGATTTCGTGCTAATGATGCTGGTGACTCTCTGATGTATGCTCTCACTGTATGGAGCTAATCTGCAGAGACTTTACACTGTGTGTGCACACAAAGCTCCCCTTTGTGGAAGTACAGCGGTGGCCATGAGGGGGAAAGAAAATCGGGAGCACAAGCTGTCAATACCTACCAGGTGGATGGAGAGGAAACAGGTTCAGGCAATTGTGTACAGGCTGAAGTGAGTCGGCAAGCTGAGAGCTGCTCATCCGCACTTCTCCTGACATCACTGCATCCAGAGCTCCTCCAACAAATCAGCCTCTTCCCAACGTTCTCCCTCAGCCAAGGGGACCATGGCTTCATCTGGAGGATGGTGCATGAAGAGAGGTCATTTAGACCATTTCCATTGGCTGAGCTGGTGAGTGAAGCCTGCCCAAGACATAAAGCATAGACTTCTAACGCCTAGCATGGTTAAGGAGAGCTGGATTTAGGGGGATTTCTCTGCTCTTTAGCCACATGAGATTTCTGGTATGGAAATTCCTAAGGAGAAAGAAAGGAGAGAAAGGGGTGCCCTGGGAAGTGATGCAACCACGGTCCCTGGAAGTATTCAAAAAACATGTGGATGTGGTGCTTAGGGACATGGTTTAGAGGTGGACCTGGCAGTTAGGTTAACAGGCTGGACTCGATGATCTCCGAGGTCCTTTCCAACCTTAACGATTCTATGATTCTATGATTCTAAGTTGGACCTGAGCCCAGGCAGACGAACAATCAGGAGGGCAGATGTGCTAAAAAACTTTTCAAAATGCGCACAGCTCTTCTTGGAAAAAAGGTCTCTTTGGGACACCCCTGTGGGACATCAGCAGGCGTTGGGGGATGCGGTCTCAAATCCAATGTCCCTTCCCTCCCAGGGGCGGTTGCTGGGCACTCGGACCTAGATTGCAATGCAGGGCATGAAGGGCCTTGTGGGCTGAAGTCCAAGGCAGGCATCAGCTCTTTGGCTTTCCTGTGCAAGCCACAGGGTCTGGCCTTCCATTCACAGCACAGCCACATCAGGCTTCATGTTCCTTTCATTCGGGACCTGTTTGGTCCAAGAGCTCAGCCCCTGCCTGACACAGCACCAGGCCAATGAACCATACAAGTACATTTGGCATTGATATGGACATGAGAGGGGGCTGTGTTCCAACCCAGACACCACCGACACTGCACTGCAAACAGATCCACTCAGGGATGACCAGCACATGGTCAGCAGGATTCCTCAGGAGTGTGAGCTTTGGAGGAGCAGGAAAAGGAGGTGTCAGGAGGCAGGGGCTGCATTTCAGTGCCTCTTCTCTGGACGGATCTCTAGCAGGCTGGTGCCACCACCATTCAGCTGCACTCAGGTTTCTTCTGACCCTGGCAACCTGCTGCTCTGTGGCGATCATAAACAGAGCAGTGGAGAGTGTTCCTGCCATGAAAAGCACATTCCCTCATGATGAGGGACACATAAGGTCACACACGCTCATGCACATCGGTGTGGAATCATGCACAAATTTGTTCTCCGACGCACGTTCACACAAATCTGGCTGCACACAAGTGCACACAGGACAGGAACACATGTAGGATCACAAGCAACTGTGGACTCTGCTGAGGACTGCCAGGGACAACCATGGCAGGACTAGAGCATTGCGGGGAATGCAGGCCCCAGGCATGCCCATGGCATTGCTTGTGTGCTCACAGACTGCACAGAAAGGGCACGAGTCAAAACAAGCCAGAAATTTTTCCTAAGGGCAGTGTTGGGCAGGATGGGGTCAAAACCTGGCAGCACAATGCACACACCTGGGGAGGCAACAACAAGTGATCATCATGAGCAGAGGAGGGAGGGAAAGAGATGGACGTGGCATGTCCTCATGCCTGGCAGCTCTTGGACATCCAGCTGAGGGCTCCTGGAGCCTCTTCCTTGAGAACACCACTTCAAACTGCCCCACCAGAGTCACCCAGGCTGAGGTCACTTGTCACTTGCCTGCCCTGAACCTGTCCAGCACTTGAGCTGAGTCGTCTGCCAGCACTGCTGCATTCCTGCCCGAGAAATCCTGGGGCCTTTCATCCCTGTACTCAGAAGAAGCCTTCATTGGGGAATGGGCATGGCCCAAATCTGGAAATGAAAAGGCAGCAGTGCTGGAAACCAAAGCGCAGCCCATATCATTAACTGCGATGCTTTGCATTGAAGAGGAGCTTGTCAGAAAATTGTTACCTCTGCAAAGGGTGCCTCTGCTCCTGCGGCAATGGAGGGCAGATATAAAAGCCAGCCCAAGTCTCTGCTCTCTCATCCACTTCTCCTGCCTCCTTCTTCTTGGGAACCAGGTGAGTCTGAAGTCCCTTCCCTTCCTCTTCCAAAGTGAGATCTCTCCTCGATGGACATCTCAGGTGATATTGTCTTTGTCCTGGGCTGGGCCGTGGAGCTCCTTGTCATGGCAGAGGGTTGTGGGGAGAAGGTGTGCTAGAGAGAGGCTGGGATGTGGCTGAGGGGGCTTTTGGTTGAAGAACTAGCAGACAGTCAGCCTGGGTTAGGCTGTTCTTTGTAGGAAAATGAAGACCGTGTGTCTCCTGGCACAGTTTCTAGCTCACCATCAGTAGTGGCCTCGGCTGCTCCTCACCCACGCCTGTGCTCTGCTTCTTCCTTGTCCTCTTGCCCAGGTGCACCTGCAACCCAGAGACATGTCCTGCTACAACCCGTGCCTGCCATGCCGGCCCTGTGGCCCGACCCCGCTGGCCAACAGCTGCAATGAGCCCTGTGTCAGGCAGTGCCAGAACTCCACCGTCGTCATTGAGCCTCCTGCTGTGGTGGTGACCCTGCCCGGACCCATCCTCAGCTCCTTCCCACAGAACACCGTTGTGGGATCCTCCACCTCCGCTGCTGTTGGCAGCATCCTCAACTCTCAGGGAGTGCCCATCACCTCTGGGTGCTGTGACCTCTCTGGCATTTCCAGTCGCTACTATGGCAGAAGGTGCCTCCCCTGAAAAAGATGCTGGGAAAGCCTCAGGGAGACGCCTCAAGGAACTCAGAACATGGTGCTGGGCAGAAGACTGAGGTTTTGGATGTGTTTTAAGAATAGCTGAATGGCTTTGCCTTTCTCTCCCTTTTCTTTGTTTGCTTCGGTTCCCCTTGGCAGCAAGGTGCCATCAAGGCCAGCCTGGTGGGGACCATCTGTCTCCTCTCCCTCTATGGGGCAGGCAGACAGACAGACATCATGCAGGAACTTCTGCACAGCAAAGGGCCTCAGACTCTCAGCTGCCCCTGGGACTCTCTGCACTGGCAGCCCCCACTTGAAGTTTTCCTCTTTTGACTCATTAAAGTTCTGCTGCATTCAAGCCTGGCCTCCATGTGCTCCTTCCCTCTCTGGACACTCCCCAAGCTGCCAGGGGAGAAGGGTGCTGGTCAGGGGTGGAAGGGGGTGAGGGCACAAGGAGACCCTTCTCCATTCACAGAGGCATGGGAGGTTTTCACACCCTGCAGCGGCTTCCTCTTTTGGGCACCATGCCTTGGAGCTGAGGAAGTCACCCCTGGCTGCTCTGCTGCCAGTGAGCATCAGGCCTTGCCTTGCCGTGTCTCTGCCCACAAATGCCCAGAAAGGCAGGAGGCCCTGAGGGGTCAGCAGCGCCATGAGCTCTTGAGGAAGGGCGTTCCTCTTGCTATGGCTGGAGCTGCACTGGGGTGGCAGGGAGGGGTTTGTGGGGCTCTGGGAGATGATTTGCTTGGCAGAATGGCAAAAGTGGTATAGCAGGGAAGAGCCTTTGGGATGGCCCATAGCTGCTACTCCTCCTTCATTTCCCCTCCACCACCCAATCTAGGGGCCATGGCCAGCAGGCATGGGCGGGAGTAGCAGGGAAAAGTCGCCCATGCTGCTGAATGTCTTGAGGCTGGAAATTGGAGCTAAGCATGTTGCAGCTGAGGGCTGTCAGCACAGAAATGGGGGCAGTGAAAGGGTGTACTTCTGAGGGAGAGCAAATTGCTCTGATACAGAGCATGTAGGAGAATGTGAAGATCAACAGGGATGAGGGTGCTGGGTGCACTTCCCAAGAGAGCTGCAGGCAGTTGCAGAGCTCTGGACGGCTTCCTTGGTCCCCCCAGAGAGTTTGTGCTCAGGAATTGGCTGCCATTCTGCGGGGAGACGATTCTTTTACTGTAAATCTCATCCCTTCTGATCATTGGAAATGTCTCTTGGCAACCACTTCAGTCTCATATCCTATTTCCTGCATGAAAATTCAGAAGTCTTGACAAAACTGTACAAGTGGAAGAACGGAAATGCCCACAACTATGTCCTCCATCAAGAGGAAATTATGGCTCGTGAAGCACATGTCAGGATGGCTGAAGGCCAGAAGCTTTATAACGGCATTTCACTTGCATGTCTGAAATCCTTTTTCCCTCATCATGTTATCAATAATCATTGTCAGCATCAGCACAGTTGGACTTCCTAACCCTACTGCACTAAACCTTGTCATAAGCAGAAGGTTCCTCAGGTCCTTTGCAATGATGATACCATCTGCAGTTGTCCTTGTAGAAGAGGGAGGGATGGCATTTCTTCTGACAGACAAGTAAGCCCTTTGGCCAAAGCACTGCCAGAGCTCTGCTTCTGGCTCTTAGCGTGACCTCTCGGTTGGCTGCACAACCAAGGAGGTCTTGGAAAGGTAGGAAGAAGGCACAGGATCCATGCAGGTTTTATACTTCAAAGTAAGGGCATTGTAGCCAGAGGTTATGCTTTTTTAATGGTGATTTAAATCATGCTGTGGCTCTGCTTTGCGGAAGGCAGGCACTGAGCTGTCTCAGCCTGTGCTTCCCATTTCACTGCTGTGGCCTCTTTCTATGGCCCATTCACCTACATGGGAGCCCCCGTCGAAAGGGTCACTACGCAGAGCAGTGGCTACTCTTTCCATTGTTCTCACTCCCCTACTGAATCCCTTGAATCACACCCGAAGAAACAAGGATGCGAAAGCTGCTCTCAGCAGGTTCAAGAGCTGGTGTTTGTTCACATGAAGGAAACAACTGGCAGGGTGCCGTCACCCTAACCCGAAGATCACAGTACATCAAGGAGTTAGTGACCCATGTAAAAGAGAACCTGAGGAGGCCCTGGCCTCTGCTGTGCCGAGCTTGGCCTTCAGGCCCATGGTGTGCTGCACAGACCTCTTGGCCAGAAGACAAACTCAGCCAGTGGATTGTAACCCATGAACCTGTAGGCAGCTTCTGCTTGGTGCTAGTGATGACCTTACTTGTGTGTCCTTGCCTGTGTCTAAAGTGCAGTAAGAGGTTCTCATGTGGACATTGTTTCTGTTTGACAGTAGGAATCCTAGAATACCCTGAGTTGGAAGGGACCCACAAGGATCATTGAGTCCAACTCCTGTCCCTGCATAGGACAACCCCAAAAATCAAACCATATGTCTGAGGGCATTGTCCAATTGCTTCTTGAATGTTGTCAGACTTGGCGCCATGACTACCTCCTGGGGGAGCTTCTTCCAAAGCTCCACTACCCTTTGGGTGAAGAACCTTTTCCTAATGTCCAACCTAAAACGCCCCTGGCATACCTTCCTGCCGTTACCTCGGATCCTGTCATTGGTCACCAGGGAGAAGAGATCAGTACCTGCCCCTCCTGATGAATAGAGCTGTTTTATTTTATGAAAAATCCTCTTAAAGCTTGACTGACCAAAACGGGACAACCTTTCTTGGGCAGGATCTGTGTGGCGTGCTGTGCCCTGATTGGAGCAGCCTTCCCCCCACCTTTCCCTTCTTCCCGGGCTCAGCTTCACTCCTGACTTCTCTACCTGCTCCCCGCGAGTGGCACAGAGGGATGGGTAGTGGGGACTGCGGGCAGTTCATAACACGTTTTCTCTGCTGCTCCTTCCTCCTCATGCTCTTCCCCTGCTTCAGCATGGGATCCTTCCCACAAGCAGCAGTTCTTCACTAACTGCTCCAGCATGGGTCTTTTCCACGGGCTGCAGTCCTTCAGGAAAGGACTGCTCCAGTGCGGGTCCGTCATGGGCCACAGGTCCTGCTAGAAAACCTGCTCCAGCATGGGTTCCTTTCTGTGGGCCACAGTTTCTGTCAGGAGCCTGCTCTAGTGTGGGTTCTCCACGGGCCGCAGCTTCCTTCAGGGCATCTCCACCTGCTGCGGCATGAGGTCCTCCACGGGCTTCAGGGTGGGTGGCTGCTCCATTGTGGACCTCCTCCCCCTCCTTCTTCACTGACCTTGCTGTCTGCATAGTTGTTTCTCTCATGTTTTCTCACTCCACTCTTGCAGCTGCTTCACACCGCTTTTTACGCTTTCTTAAATATGTTATCACAGAGGCACTACCAATGTTGCTGATTGGCTCAGCATTGGCCAGCAGCGGGTCCATCTTTGAGCCGACTGGAACTGTCTCTGTCTGACATGGGGGAAGCTTCTGGTGTCTTCTCACAGAAACCATCCCTGCAGCCCTTTCACTACCAAAACCTTGCCAAGTCAACCAAATACACGTCGTTACTCTTGTAATATTATGTGCTGAAACAGTTTTGCATATAGGAACCTTGGCTGCAAGGGAAACTCAGCCAGCTCAAGGTGACAGAGGAGGCTGCAGGCAGGCAGCTCCCTCTCGCTACAGGCAATTACACCACCTGCACCTGCATGCAAAACACAAGAGGGAAAAAGGCCAGCACATCCATTAAAACTGGGGAAAAAATAAAAAGAGTGCATGAACATTCACAGGGTAGCCAAACCATTTTTTCAGCTGCTCTGTAAATTCATGTTGCTTCTGCATTTCCCTGCCTTTTGAAGAGGGGGTATGTACCTTAAAGTGAGTCTAGTGACAGGTTCACTACAGCCTCACTTCTGATGTCCCAGCCTCAGCGTCTGTAGCCTGAGGGGAGGCTGGCTTGTCCCAGACATACAGCCTTCTGCTGCCACATGAGTTTGTCACTGTGGCACCACTCCCTTTGCAAGGACACGGGCTGCTCCCAGACCCGTGAGGAGATGAGGAAGGTCAGGGAGGAGTTTTTTTCTTTTCCTTGTAATATGGGAATTCTTTGGGGGGCTGCAGCAATGGGGATGTTCTCTAGTTTTTTTATTATCCTTCACACACAGACGTGAGATGCAGAGAGGCTCAACGTCTGGAAAGGCCATGACAGCTTTGACTCCGCTGGGCTTTCTCTGCCTTACAGTGAGAAAACAGCTGACTGAAGCACTGCCAAACCCTTGAGCTTACAAAAGCTGATGGGGCTGGCCAGTGATGGATTCATTGCCTTAACTGCAGGGTCTGAAGGAATTGCCTAGAGCCGTCTAGAGGGGCTGAGAGCTGGTGTTGGGAGTCCTGGTTCTTAGTGGGGTGTGTGCATGATCGCGCTCCTGTACGTGTTCATCTGGCTGTGCTCATGTGTGCATTCGCAAATACATGTGTCTGCTTGTGGTAATATGCATGCAACGGCGGGTGTGCACAAATATTCTGTGTGTCTGTATGTGTGTGTGTTTGGGCAGTTGTGTCCATGAGTGTGTATGTGTTTAAGCACACGCACGTATCTTCATGCAGGAGATCATGAATGTGTATGACCGGTCTGCATATAGGTAATTTTGTGGGCATAGGTGTGTGTAGATGTGTGCTTTTGTGTGGGTACATCTGCATAGAGGAGCATGCGTGGCTATCTGTATGGAAATGCATGCGTGCAGGAGCACGCACATGTGTAGGCATGTGTGTTTGAATATCTGTGTATACCCGCTGTATGGGGGGTGGCTGTGCCTGCTGGTACGCACATGGGCTCCTTCAGAAATGTGCGTGCACACATCTCTTTGTAAGTGCACGTGCATGAGTTACTCTTTGGGTGCGTGTAAGCTTACGTGTGTGGTTGTGCCCATGTGTGTGAATTCTTGTGTGCACTGAAGGGGAAATTCAAACTGTGACTGCTCAGCAGTGGTAATTTGTGCCCAAGGAATGATCTGGCACAGAGGGGAAGGAGGCCCAACTGCAGAAGGGCTTAAAGTGGCTGGCAGCAAGAATGCCAGAGGCAGAAGGACTCCCAGTAAGGGAGTGCAGTTTCCCTTGGTGATGAGAGAAAAAACAGCCCCAGCACTGTCTTGTAGCAATCCTGGAGTGTGAATGCTCAGTGGCCACCTTTGGGCAGCAGAGATGGCGCTGGGGGACAGACCCAATGCCAGGCTGAGGTGCTGCATGCAACTGCTCACAGGATGGGTGCTGGTGCCAGTGATTTTAAGGAATAGGATCATGACACACCTTTGCAGACTCCTCGTAGAACTGCTTATGGTGGTAGGCCTCTGTCCAATACGGTGATCGTTTGGTGGGGTGTGAGTTTTTTTCATATTCAAGCAGAAGCATGTGTTTCATTTGCCTCAAGGGGGACAATACAAATTCCCCAACAGCACACATATCTGTGCGTGTGCATGCCTGTGAGTGTGCGTACCTACCCCTGTGTGCATACAGGTGTGCGTGTGTGTGCAGCCATGAGGGTACGCCAAAGGTCTTGCTAAAGTCCAGGTACACCACAGCCAGTGCCCCTCCCCTTCCCCACAGCGCCAGTCACCTCCTCATAGCAAGCAATGACGTTGGTCAGGCATGATTTGCCTTCAGCAAACCCATGTGAGCGGTTCCCAACCCCCTTCTTGCCTTTCATGAGTTTAGAGAGGGCTTCTGAGAGTATTTGCTCCATCTTCCTTCCAGGGACTGAGTAGAGACTGTCCCGTCAGCTCCTTGGACACCCCTGGGTGCATCCCAAGTGGTCCCACCAATTTGTCTATGTCCAAATGATAGTAAGAGCTCCTTAGTTCTTTCTTCTTCTACTGTGGGTGTTGCATCATTCCCAGAGAGTCTGCTGGGACGCTCAGGGATGTGGTAGGCCTGAGGAGAAGCCATAGCAGTAAAAACTGAGGAGGAACAGGCATTGAGTACATCAGCCTTTTCCCTATCAGTTGTCATCAGGTCCCCGTCCTCACTGAGCAATAAGCCCACATCTACTTAGCCTTCCAAGCACCTCCATCCCCTGGTTAAATCTCATACCCATGTCCAAGGTATTTGAGGACAGATGGATAGGAGGGAGAGGGTTTTTGTGGGGGGGAATGGGCTCAAGCTGGGCATGTTATGCTCATCAGCTGCATAGGCCCTTCACACCAAGTGCAGATCAGTCTCCCCTCAACCACATTGAAGTGTTGGACATGGGACTTGCAGAAGATGTCTCTGTCAAGCCCAACACCTGTGTGGTGGCCCTGGACAATGTAGACAGTCTCTCTGTGGGTGTGAATCTTCTCAACTAACTCAGGATGCCTAGAGGTTGAGACTTGTGCATGTGTGTGTGTGTTGTTTAAGCCAGCTGTCTTGTCTATCTTGAGGGTCAACAGAAGAAAACTAGGTGCTTGTAAGGCATGGATTGCCTGATGTGTATGAGACAGGGTGAACTGAGGCTTGACAGTGCCTGTTTCTCTCTGCTGATGATCAGTGGGGCAAAGATGAGTAACTACTTGGAGACACAGCTGCTCTGGAGACAGGGGAAATTAATTTCCCCCTACTCAAGTCTTGTCTGACTTTGTGCTTTACTTAGATCTTCACTTCAATGAGGCCTGAAGACATAGGCCTTAACTGCGGTTAGAGGCTCAGAAATGAGGTAGGTGAATCCCTTACCTTACTCTCTCTGTAGTCTTGTGTCCATGGTTGCCTTTAGTTCTCTCCCACCCTGGAGGTTTCAAGACCATGTCAGTATCCAGCACCAAATACTTGACACTTCCAGTCTCTTGGGACGTGGCTATTTCAGACATCCTCTGCATGTCAGCAAATGGCTACACAGAGAGCACTGGGTTGCTGTTCTTTGATTGGCCTGTGTGAAGAGAGAGCATCATCCATCTCCAACAAAGCCATTAGATCCCCCAGAGATCAAACTCCCTGTGGCACACAGAGGGGAATCAGAAAACCGTCTCCTCGGGTGGCCACTTTGAGCTCCAGTTTGTTAATGAGGTGGGTGTGGGGATGATTTCATGCTAACGATGCTGGTGACTCTCTGATGTATGCTCTCACTGTATGGAGCTAATCTGCAGAGACTTTACACTGTGTGTGCACACAAAGCTCCCCTTTGTGGAAGTACAGCGGTGGCCGTGAGGGGGAAAGAAAATCGGGAGCACAAGCTGTCAATACCTACCAGGTGGATGGAGAGGAAACAGGTTCAGGCAATTGTGTACAGGCTGAAGTGAGTTGGCAAGCTGAGAGCTGCTCATCTGCACTTCTCCTGACATCACTGCATCCAGAGCTCCTCCAACAAATCAGCCTCTTCCCAATGTTCTCCCTCAGCCAAGGGGACCATGGCTTCATCTGGAGGATGGTGCATGAAGAGATGTCATTTGGACCATTTCCATTGGCTGAGCTGGTGAGTGAAGCCTGCCCAAGACATAAAGCATAGACTTCTAACGCCTAGCATGGTTAAGGAGAGCTGGATTTAGGGGGATTTTTCTGCTCTTTAGCCACATGGGATTTCTGGCATGGAAATTCCTAAGGAGGAAGAAAGGAGAGAAAGGGTTCATTCAGACGGTGGTCCAGTTCTCTCTGTCTTAGACACCTACCTGAGGATGAGATCCGTTCTCCTCTAGAGAACTGATCAAGAATCCTCCCTTGTCTGCAGGGAGAGCATAGATTACACCCTGCATTTTGGCTGGCTTCTCAGCAGAGCTGCCCTGGGTGGGATTCAGGTCAGAGAGTTTTTCCTTCAGCCACTGAGGCATGGATATCTCTGCCCAAGTTGAGATGTCTGACTTATCCTTCTGACCTTCTCGCTAGGCTCCTGCCTTAGACCTCAGAGACAACCTGGCACTTCCAGAGGGCTGTTAGCCATGTACATAAGGGAAGATGAGCCATGTCTCCCCAGTGCCTTTTCTCTGTCCATTGAGAAAGAAGGAGGGTAAGCTGAGGAGCTGAGATAGGAGAATTTCATTGTAGGTCTTTCAACTTGGTCAGCAGAAATCCTTCCCCTGACTCTGAGATGGCAAAATTACAAAGAGGTGAACCCTACCCCTAGGAGCTATGCTGAGAAGCAGATGTCAGTGGCGTAATGCAGGTGTTTCCAAAAGCTTCCTGTGCTGGGACTTGGAAGAAAGCAAATATACAAGACCACGAGTCCTTGAGCAATGACTGTCAGACTAGCCTGCTGTCCTGTGCCACTGCCATTTCAGTCAGAAGCCCTTGTATTGAACTGACCTAGAAGAGGTGAGAAAATCTCTTCCAGTGCCACGTTATCATGACAGTTTTCCAATCCCTCAGTCTCATTTGCTGAAATCACAACTCCATAACTCCTTCCCTGAAGAGTGCAGGTATGTTATTCCCTTCCTCATTGCAAAAGCCTTTCACGTAGCTGGAGACCCTCAGCCTGCTGTCCATAGTTTCCTAAATGGGATTTTCATCTCACAGAAGTGATTGCAGTCACCAGGTTCTAAAGGAGATGCCTGCGCTTGATCTGATAAATAATTCACCACATTCATTTGATGGTGTAGGCCTGACCTTCAGGGTCAGATCCAGCTGTCCAAACATGTTTCTGCAGCAAAGCATTTCCATGACAATTTTAACTTAGGGTAGATGCTCTTTTCCCATGCACTGCACCAACTACTTTCTCACTGATGATGGCTTTGTTTCACTTCTAGTAGCACCTGAAGGACCAGCACAGGCAAGCAAACTCTCACAGAAACTTTCCTGCCTTTGCAGATGAACCTCAACACTTGGGGGCACACTGCAAATGGGACAAGAGTGGAGGAATTAATCCTTCTTGGCTTCCCAGGCACGTGGCATTTCTGAGTCTCCCTGGTGGTGGTATTTGCACAGACGTACTCCCTGACAGTAACAGGCAATGCATCCATCATAGCCCTTGTGCTGACGAACAGGAACCTCCGTACCCCAATGTACTTTTTCCTCTCTAATCTCTCCTTTCTGGAGATCTGGTACACTACGGGTGTTGTTCCCAAAGCCATAGGAGTCATGCTGGGGACTAGCCAGACCATTTCCTTCAGTGTCTGCATCCTCGAGTTGTTCTTTCTTGTCTCCCTAGGCTCCACTGAGTGTTTTCTCCTGTCTGTCATGGCCTATGACCGCTACTTAGCCATATGCTGCCCCTTGACATACAGCTCCCTCATGAGCAGTGTCCTCTCTGCTCGGCTGGCACTCAGCTCCTGGCTGGAAGGTTTTCTGGCCGTCTCACTGCTGGCGTTTCTGACATCCAGGCTGACGTTCTGTGGGCCAGTTGTCATCAATCATTTCCTCTGTGATATAGATTCCTGCCTTGCCCTCTCCTGCAGTGACACGTGGCCCATGGAGCTGGCAACATTCCTAGTCTCCATAATTGTTGTGGTGGCCTCCTGTGTGTTCACCCTGGTCTCCTATGTATACATCATCTCTTCCGTTCTGAGAATCCAGTCAGCCCATGGCCGGAAAAAGGCCTTTTCCACTTGCTCTGCCCATCTCAGTGTCGTCACCATCTGGTATGGCTCCACCATGTTCCTGTACGTCAAGCCATCGGCCCGGAACTCCCTGGATCGGAACAAACTCCTGAGTACCTTGAACACAGTTGTAACTCCTTTGTGGAACCCCTTCATTTACACACTCAGGACCAAAGAAGTGAAGCAAGCTCTTGGGCGGGCTTTCCAGAAAAAGGGAAGTGGCTTTTCAAGGGGCCTCAGTGGGACCAAACAGATGCATCCCCTCCCTCCCACAGCTTCTGCCTTGCAGAAGTTCCTCACCAGAGTGTAAGTGCACCTGGGCATCCCAGGTAGGGAGAAGCCACCAGTTCCCCAGGCAGCTCATTTCACTCACCTCACAGCCATCTTAGGCTGGGCTGAGCCTCGATTCTAAAGCTCCCACCTCCCTCTGTTCACTCCTGGGGAAATTCAGAATGCCTCACAGTGCTCTAAAGACCATCGCTTGGAAAGGGTCACAAACCCCATCCAGAAATGTTCTCCAGCAGAACACTGGAGGAGTGGTCCTCCCACAGGTTTGTATTCCAGCTTCCTAAGTGCTTCACTTTGTCAAGGATTCACCTGACTCCCCCAAAGAAGACCTAGCAGCTGGCTCATTGCTTTAGGAAATGGGCGTGTATTTCTCCATTGAGTCTGATATTTTCTGCATGTATTTATGCCCCATTCTTGCAGGAGTTTCATCAACTCATGCTCTGGTTCAAGATAAAATTTGGCAATGTCTGGCATCTCGACTTATAGCCATTTTTCCTAGCATAAGAGTGACAACGAAGTTTGCACTCCCCTTCCCTCGATCCACTAGCTGAATGTACTTTTTAATTTTTAATTAAAAATCTGAAAATCGCTATGCTTCACACTAGATGCATCAGGGCATTTCCACATCGAAATCCCCACATCAGTTTTTAACAGTCCATCGTTCCACCAATTCTGGGCTTTGTTGTGGAAACACTTCAATGTA
The DNA here is from genome assembly GCF_047370975.1 of Nipponia nippon. NCBI lineage: Eukaryota > Metazoa > Chordata > Aves > Pelecaniformes > Threskiornithidae > Nipponia > Nipponia nippon. The sequence continues at coordinate 997,249 of NW_028262364.1, forward strand.
ATTGGCAAAGTCCCCAAACTGCAGAGATATGAAATGCTGGCTGGGGAGCAAGTCTCTCTTTACACTCATTGGAAGGACATCAGCACTTCCAAAGGGCACTTGCTTTTCCCCTTCCCATTTTCATTTCAGAACAGATGAATCATGTTCTCCAAGCTCTTCTTTCTGCACACTGACAGTGAAGGGAGCCCATGTGACCACTTCCTAAGGAGGAGGCATCAACATGGCAGATAGATACACTTCTATGAGCAGTGTGGGATTGATGTCACCTGAGTGTAGAGCTCTCCAAGTGAGATGACTGAGTCCACACTGAACATCTACTCCTCCCTTCTGGAAGCAGTGGTGCTCCTGGAGGTGATTCGCCAACCTCCTGCATCCACCTGTGCTGGCCACTTGGCTCGTAGACCTGCAGGCAGGCCCAGGCACCAGTGCCCAAGGACAGGCTGAAGCCCACCCTTGTCACCTGTCTCAGTGGCATGTGGGAAAATCCCTGCGCCAGCCCACTGAGGCTGGACAAAGAGCCTGAGCTTAGATCTGTCCTCTGGCAGTCATCACTGCTTGTCATTCCCTGCTTGTGGGGAAGAACTGTGTCTGTGGAGTGTTGAAGCCCTCTGCAGCTCTGGAGAGCAACCCAAAGCAGGAACTGAAACATCCAAGGGACCTGAGACACAGCGGAGTGCAGGACACTGAGGGCTGCCGTCAATTCCCCATCAACGCTGCCTAGAGCCCTCTGAGCTAACTAGGGGCATGCAAAGCCTCCAAGAGGGCTGGCAGAGCAGAGCCACATCACTGGGGAGAGGCAGGCCATCCTGGAGGAGCAGTGGGGCAACAACCAAGTACCCTAGGCTTTCTCAGGGGAAGTGGATGATGCTTCATGAGCAACAGAGTCTAATTCATAGGGTGGGATCCACCCTCCAGCTGAGCCCACATGCAGTGCTGGGGTGGGATTGCCAGAGAAGAGGTCCCCACAACCAGGAAACAAGATCACAGAGATATGATTACCACCTGTTGGACAGACAAACTGGCATGGACTCAGGGCTATAGGGTTTCCTTGCAGCTGAGCACTGGTGATTTCCCTGAGAACGAGATAGGAAGAAGAGTGGGACCACTCTCTGGCAGTGGATGAATGCGGGAAGGGTTTGAGCAGAGAATCTTGTCCAGCATCTGGCTGATGGCTCTTTTTCACTTGCTGACACCCAGATGCAGGGCAAGGAAGGGCTCCTCCCTTCTTGGGCTGCTTCGGCCACCTGGCAAAACCATAAGAGCAGTTGTGCCTCCTGCCACAAGCTTTGTTCTCCAGCTGTGGCCAGCAGTGGAGGCAGAGGGAAAGGGAAGAAGCAAACAAGCTGATAGGTCACTTGCCCTGAGTACTCACTCCAGTGTCCCAGCTCTTTTAAGCAGAGGGCATTTACAAGCCTGGCTTGGCTTGTTTAGGGTGCAGCCACCAAGTCAGCTTTCTTGGACTCTTTTCATCATCACAGACCCTGGATGTAGGCGCAGCTGTAAAAGTCACGCTGGCACGTGCTTCAGAGCAGCAGAGGCTGGGGAGGCAGAGGCCCAGCCTCACCACAGCCCCCAGGTGCCACCGCTGGGCAGGCTGAGCTCAGAGCTACAGGCAAGCAGTGGCAGGGAGGGAACTGCTCCGCACAGCACCCCCACCTTTCTGCGCAGTGCTGCAAGCTGTGGGCACCAGTGTGGGCTCAGTGCACAGAAATAGGCAGCGCTGTCCTGGAGCTCGGCATCCCGCACTTGCAGAAGCACCTGGGAGGTCTCCACAGACAGCACAGAGGAGAACCTCCCTGAATCCACCCGAGGGTTCCGTTTGTCCACCCGCAGCAGCATCTGAGGGGAGTGGGTCTGGTGCTGCTGATACCAGAAGATGTAGGGGTTGGTGTCTCTGGTGGAGAAATTGCAGTGCAGAGTTGCCTTGTGTCCCACCTGGATGGTCATTGCTGGTGGGAACTGGAGCACAGAGTCCTTTTGGCCATGACCTGTAAAGCCAGAAAGGGCTTTCAGCATTGCTTGCCTGTCTACCTGTCCGTCTACCACTTCATCAGCTTTTCCTAGCCTCTGCCAGGCTGAGCTGTTTGTCCCTGCACATTTCTTGCTGCAGCTTCTTGCCACTCCTCACCCCCACATCATCCTGCTTTGCAGCCATTCCCACTGCTTTTTCAGGCCACTGATTCTCTCCCTATCTGCCTCTGAGCTATGGTAACTGCTCGTCTCTCCTTCGGCAGCAGAAGACAAGAGCGGTTCCTCTCCCACCTCTCACCATATCTTGTTGCTCTAACAGTTCCTTCATATGGCACACCGCATCCTCTGCCCTTGCCCTGCACTTGTATGGCATTTCAGCTCTTCTTGCATCCAGTTAGCCTTCTCTGTTTGTCCCCCAAGGTTTACGACCATCCCTACAGAGATTGGCAGCATTGTATCCAATACATCTAAGAGAGACGCTCCTCCTATATGCTGCATCGCTCCATTCCCTGGCATCTTTCCCTCTTTCAGGCTTCATCTCTATTAGCAGGACCTGCAGGAATGCTCAGGACCTGCAAACTGAAGGTGAGATCTCATTCCTCCTCTGATGCCCATTACTCCTGACATCTCCCAGATTCTTTCCCGTACCTGCCAGATCCCCCAGGGAGTCAGCACTCACGTCTGCCCGCTTCCCCACCACCAGCTGCGCAAACTCTTGCCTCATTCTCCCCAGCCTGACAGTTGCATCTCACCAAAGTCTGCCAGTGCCACCAGAGCTGCCAGGAAAATCAGGACCATGTCACGCTGTTCCTTCATGGGGTGCCCAGGGACCTGCCAGCAGGAGGGACCTGATGCTTGCAACTTCACCTCTTCTTCTGCCTCTGCCAGATCAAAGAGGCCTCCAAAGCACAGCCCAGAGGGTGGAGCAAACCCCTCTCCCTGCTGCTCCAGGCAGGCCTCTTTGCATCTGTGCCCCAGCCTCTACCACAAGAAGGTTCTCTAGAGAGACAACATATACATAGTTTAAGTACAGTCCATCAGAGGGACAGGCATCCCTCATGAACTTCTCCTGACACCAACCACCTAGCCAGCTGCACTGGCCTGCACCCAGCTCTGCAGGAGATGGAGAAGGCACCCCTGCACCCACCCATGCCCACCCTGTCCCTGGGACTGCCTGCATGGAGAGAGGAACAGGCATGCACTGAAGTGCCTGGACCCAGGTCTCGCACGCTCTCTCCCTTTGCCTCTGGCTGTAGAGGAGGCACCTGAAGAGAAACATCTCTGGAAAGAGCATCTGCTGCAGAAACCAGCTGCACAGGGACAGACACACTCCCACATTCTGGCAGGGGGAGGACACGGCAACACAGCTCCCTGTTGTACAGGCAGTCCCTCTGTGTCCCCTCACCTACCCCCATTACCCACAACCTCCAGCTGCTTGTCCCACCCTGGGCCCAGAACCCCACTACCTGGGCAAGCAAAAGGGCTACTGGATTTTAATGTCTTGTGCTGTCTGCTGCCTGGAGCAGGGCTCCTCTGCCACTTCTCACCCAGGGCCCTTTGCTCTCACAGCTGGCAGGGACTGCAGGGAGCAGGTTATTAGCACAGCAGCCCCCATTCACAGCCCCACTCCCACAAGGCCTTCAGGGTCCTGTGGTTCAGTCGAGGCCATGGCAGAAGGATGGTGGGCTGCCCTCTGCTCTCCAAGGACTGTAAACCTGCCAGCACTTCCCTTGCAATACAACTCCAGCTGCCACAATGGTCCCCAGCTGGGGCAGGGAAGAGGCCTGAGCCTTTCCTCTCTGCCTCTGAAGCCTGTGAACATGGACTTTCACAGCTGTCTCAGCTCCTACAGCCTCCCTGGGGCCACGCTGGGCCCAGGACCTCATGCCCAGAGGCCTCCTTCCAGCTCTCGCTCACCTCAGACCTTCAGCCCCGCAGGCCAACTTAGCACATCTCTTGGTGCCTCACTCCTGAGCTCTGACCTTGACTCGCACCTCTGCCTTGCAGCACGTGCCCAGCTCAAGCTTCTCTCCTGTCTCCTGCACTTCACTCCAACACCAAAGGCTCTCAGGCTGAGGTTAAGGGCAATCCTCTGCAACAAGCTCCATGTCCCGAACACTACCCGCTGTGGGATACACTTGAAGGTGCCTGTGACAATCAGTATCTCCTCCTCACGGTGGTGCCGAGGCAGAACTGCTGGCTCTGCAGGATGCCTGTCCAACACCAGCAGGAGCACCTTGGAAGTGGGCTGTGGAGCTGGAGGGTTCAGTTTGTAATTGTGTATCTGAGCCTGCTTACAAAGTTCTCAGCAAGAAACCACTTCTGGTGGTGGTTTCAAAGCAAGGGCTTGGATTAGTGCTGAATGGGTTGGGTGTTTGTGTCCTGCCAGGGCCTGGCTATGTGCGTGGGGTGAAAGAGATGCCCAGCCACTCATGGTGGAGCAGGTCCCTGCGGCAGGACCCAGAGCTGCCCAGCTGCCCGGGGGCAGGAGGAGCTCTGCTGCCTGCCTCCCTGTGCAGAGCAGAAAGGCGCTGCTCCTCGCCAGGAGCCAGCTTGGACGGCAGCTGCACTCGCTCCTGCCCGGGCACCGCCGGACACCGCCACCGCTCCGCTCGCGATTCCTGCCTGCCGCCACCGCCAGTGTGGCAGGGGATTTCTGTCTGCGTGCCGCTGGGAGTGCGGGCATTTCCTAATTGCCCCATTCCTAATTGTCTACTTCAAAAGCCCAGAGAGCCTGTTAGCGGTAATAGCAGCCTTGGGTGGAGATCGTGGTGCAGGTCCTTGGGAAGGGCAAAACCACTGGGCATCTGTCCCCTCTGAGACGCCTTTCTGAGACACTGCTGGCAGGCCTTTCCAGCCAGGCCAGAGGATGCCACGTTACCCAGAAGGCTCGGAGCCCTCTGTGGGGAAGCAAGAGAGCCCTGCGGGAAACCCCCTACTCCCCTCCCTGCCTGGCACAGACCGTCTGGGTCTGCGTTGGCAGCGCTGCCCGAGGGGGGCTCTTTGGTGCCTTCAGGAGCACGGATCCGCAGCAGCCCTCAAGGAGAAGAGGTGCTGAGCCCCGGCACTGGCTCCAAGGAGGACCTGGCGGTGGCGGTGGCGGTCGGGCGGGGGAAGCGTCCCGGGGCCCGGGGCCGGGCGGGGCCGGGCGGGGCCGGGCGGGGCGAGGCGGGGCCGGCGAGCGGAGCGGCAGCGCCCCCTGGCGGGCCCGGCCGGGGCTGTCCCCCCGCCCCCGCCGGGCCCGCCCGGCCCCGCCCGCGCCGGTTCGTGCCCGGCCGCAGCCCCGGCTCCTCTCCCCGTGCCTCCCACGGCGCAGTAATACACCGCCGCGTCCCCGCGCCGGGGCCGGGCGAGCCTCAGGGCGCTGGACCGGCGGTCTGCCGACACCCACAGCCGCCCCGGCGGGTTCTCCACTGCTTTCTCTCCAGTGACACCTGTTACAATGTGATGCGGTGCCTGGTCTGGAAGCTGACGGTACCAGTGGATGGAGTCGGTGTTTTTTATGTTGGGGTGTGAGCAGTTGATGCTGATGGCGGTGTCCTCGGAGGTCTCTGCCGACGGCTCCTGCTGCACCTGGGCTCTGCCCGCAGCCACTGCCGAGAAAGGAGAAGGAAAGGCCAAAGATCACCAAAGGTCACCGAGCTCCGATGCCTTTTTTCCCCGTTGGACGGTCAGGAAGAGTGGCCGTGAGACACAGGCAGAGCAGAACGGTTGGGTATAAAGGAAAGAAAGAAGGAAAGCAAGAAAGCAAGAAAGCAAGTAAGCAAGCAAGAAAGCTGGAAAGAAAGGAAGAAAGAAAGTAGCAAGAGGGAAGGAACCACTACATGATTTGTATGGAAAGACACATGAGGAAAGGAAGGAAACAGGAAGGGCTAATAGAACAGAGCGATGAGTTTGCTGAGGGAATGTGGGATGGCTGCAGGAGGATGGAAGGATGGGAGGGTGGCTCGGGGGCAGAGGTCCGTGAAGAAGCCAGAGGGGACGGCAGCCTCGAGGGACCTGCGGGGGCCACCCCAGGCTCAGCCCAGGCCCCGCGCAGCCCCCGGCCTGGCCCCCACCCAGCCCCGCCAGCCCCGCGCACCCAGCAGCACCGTGGCCATCCCCGCCAGCCCTGTGCCCCGCCACCGCCGCACCCCGCCGCTCCGTCGCCCGCGCCTCTCCTCTCCTCTCCTCTCCTCTCCTCTCCTCTCCTCTCCTCTCCTCTCCTCTCCTCTCCTCTCCTCTCCTCTCCTCTCCGCCGCTGCCAGCTCCGTCCCGGGGCTGAGCCCTGCGCCGCCACCGATCGGGGGGCTTCGCCCGGCCTCAGAGGGCGCAGGGGCTCTGCACGCCCACCACTTTGGCTCCTGCCAAATGCACTCTCCCCGGCCTCCAGCAAGGATGCCCCAGCCACAAGAAGCCTGCCCAGCGCCAGCTGCAGCCTGGGGCAGCCCCATGGCCTTGGCCCAGGACGTGGAGCAACTTCCCAGAGCTGTCTCCAAGCTGCGGGGCTGGAAAGAGCAACCACTGATTTCCTGTGGATGGGAAGGAGCAGCTTGAGAGACTCCCTTCAGCTGCCTCTCTGCAGTCCCAGCATGATGCCGAAAAGTTGTGTTGTGGCAGAGGGGGTGTGAGGACAAATGTGCCCATGGGCGTGCGGAGGTCAGGGAGGGCAGGGGCAGAGTCAGAATGCAGGTGCGAAGGGACCTCCAGAGGTCATCTAGATCAATCCTGTGTTCGGAACAGGTCCCATTAGATCAGGTTACTCAAGGTCTCATTCGGTCCAAGTTAAACAGTTCCCAGGAGGGACATTGCACAGCCTCCCTGGGAAACCCGTTCCAGTTCTTTTTACTTCTTTTAGCCTGTTGCTTAATCGGATTTTTCAATGTTCCAGCTGTTGATCATTTCATCTACTTCTTGAAGCGACTCCGTGTCGGCTGGACCAGAGTCTAGGTCCATCTTCCCTGTCTCCTCTGAACAAGTAGTTGTAGAAAGTAAGAAGGTCTCCCCTGAGCCATCTCTTGTCCAAGAGGAGCAGACCCAGTTCTCTCAACATCTCCTTGCATGTCATGTTTGTCAGCCCCCTAATCGACTTGGTGGCCTTTGTTGGACTCGCCTCAATATGTCAATATCTGTGCTGGAGTGGGGAGCCCCAGCCTCGATGCAGGACACCAGAGGAAGTCTCAAATGGGACTGAGGGGCATGGTTACCTTCCTGGACCTGCTGGCAACACTTTGGCTAGCACAGTTCAGCATGCAGTTGCCCTATTTTACTGCAAGGGCACACTGTGGTCTCATGTGCAGCTGGGTGTCTACTAAAACCACACATCTTTTTCTGTGGATCAAAACCTTCCCTTTGCTCATTTTGGCCTTCATGAAGTTCCAGTCAGCCCATTTCTCTATGTTTACAACTCTTTGAGCCTGGTAGTCCAGCCAGTTTCCCACCCACCTTGTCATCCTCCAACTGAAGCCCTTCATCTCCAGTTTGGTCATAAAGGCACTATGGGAGAGGATGTCAAACTTCTGAACTCCAGGTACACATATCCCCTGCCTTTCATTGCCCATACTGCCCATTACCTCATAAGAAAGCAAGGAGGTCGGCCCTTGGCTACACTAGAGCCTCAGCTCAGAAGCAGCTGCATGGAGAGGGGAATCAGCCCTGCCTGAGCTCTCCCAGCTGAGCTCCCTGGCACTGATCTCACTGAGGTCACTAAAGGGAAGGGGGGAAGCCCTCGACTGCACTGCCCCCAAGTTGGACCTGAGCCCAGGCAGACAAACATTCAGGAGGGGAGATGGGCTCAGGAGCTTTGCATACTGTGCATAGCCCTTGTTGGAAGACCATGGGAGACCATCAGGCTTTGGATAAGGTGGCCTCAAACGCAATGTCCCTTCCCTCCCAGGGGCAGTTGCTGGGCACTCAGACCTAGATTGCAATGCAGGGCATGAAGGTCCTTGTGGGCGGAAGACCAAAGCAGTCATCAGTTCTTTGGCTTTCCCTGTGCAAGCCACAAGCTCTGTCCTTCCTCTCACACAACAGTGACATCAGGCTCCGTGTTCCTTTCACTCAGGACCTGTTTGGTCCAAGGTCTCAGTCCCTCCCTGACACAGCCAATGGGCTGCACAAGTACATTTGGCATTGATGTGGACACGAGAGGGGGCTGTGTCCCAACCCAGACACCACTGAGACTATGGGAAGCAGATGGCCAGCACACGGTCGGCAGGATTCCTCAGCCTTTCTCCCTGCCCATACAGCCAACCCCATCCTTTTGAACTCTCTAGCACTGGGGAGAGCTGCTATGTCTGGGCCTAGATAGGCAGGCAGGGGGCACTGCCAGCCGTGCTGAGGCACTCCCACTATTGTTTACAATGAATTCAGCTAAGGATCCAAACTGCTGTGGCCCGAAATCAGCAGCAGCGGAGTGTGAGCTTTGGAGGGGCGGAAAAAGGAGGTGTCAGGAGACAGGGGCTGCATTTCAGTCTCTTCCCTGTACAGATCTCTAGCTGGCTGGTGCCATCAGTGTTCAGCTGCACTCAGGATTCTTCTGACTCTGGGAACCTGCTGCTCTGTGGTTCATGGAGAGAGAAGTGGAGAGTGTCCCTGCCATGAGCAGCACATTCCCTCGTGAAAACTTTTCAAAATGCGCACAGCTCTTCTTGGAAAAAAGGTCTCTTTGGGACACCCCTGTGGGACATCAGCAGGCGTTGGGGGATGCGGTCTCAAATCCAATGTCCCTTCCCTCCCAGGGGCAGTTGCTGGGCACTCAGAGCTAGATTGCAATGCAGGGCATGAAGGTCCTTGTGGGCTGAAGTCCAAGGCAGGCATCAGCTCTTTGGCTTTCCTGTGCAAGCCACAGGGTCTGGCCTTCCATTCACAGCACAGCCACATCAGGCTTCATGTTCCTTTCATTCGGGACCTGTTTGGTCCAAGGTCTCAGCCCCTGCCTGACACAGCACCAGGCCAATGAACCATACAAGTACATTTGGCATTGATAAGGACATGAGAGGGGGCTGTGTTCCAACCCAGACACCACCGACACTGCACTGCAAACAGATCCACTCAGGGATGACCAGCACATGGTCAGCAGGATTCCTCAGGAGTGTGAGCTTTGGAGGAGCAGGAAAAGGAGGTGTCAGGAGGCAGGGGCTGCATTTCAGTGCCTCTTCTCTGGACGGATCTCTAGCAGGCTGGTGCCACCACCATTCAGCTGCACTCAGGTTTCTTCTGACCCTGGCAACCTGCTGCTCTGTGGCGATCATAAACAGAGCAGTGGAGAGTGTTCCTGCCATGAAAAGCACATTCCCTCATGATGAGGGACACATAAGGTCACACACACACATACACACATGCTCTTGCACATTGGTGTGGAATCATGCACAAATTTGTTCTCCCATGTGCATCCACACAAACACAGCTACACACAAGTGCACACAAGACAGGAACACATGTAGGAATACAGCCAGCTACGGCCTCTGCTGAGGAGAGCCAGGGACAACCATGGCGGGACTAGAGCATTGTGGGGAATGCAGGCCCCAGGCATGCCCATGGCATTGCTTGTGTGCTCACAGACTGCACAGAAAGGAGACGAGACAAAACAAGCCAGAAATTATTCCTAAGGGCAGTGTTGGGCAGGATGGGGTCAAAACCTGGCAGCACAATGCACACATCTGGAGAGGCAATAAATGATCATCTTGAGGGAAAGAGAAGGATAGTGAACTTCCTCATGTGAAGGAGCCCTTGAGTGTCCAGCTGAGGATTGCTGGAGCCTCTTCCTGAGAAAGACACTTGAAGCAGCCCCACCAGAGTCACCCAGGCTGAGGTCACTTGCCTGCCCTGAACCTGTCCAGCACTTGAGCTGAGTCGTCTGCCAGCACTGCTGCATTCCTGCCCTAGAAATCCTGGAGCCTTTCCTCCCTGTGCTTGGAAGACGCCTTCATTGGGGACGGGCATGGCCCAAATCTGGAAATGAAAAGGCAGCAGTGCTGGAAACCAAAGCACAGCCCATATCATTAACTGCGATGCTTTGCATTGAAGAGGAGCTTGTCAGAAAATTGTTACCTCTGCAAAGGGTGCCTCTGCTCCTGCGGCAATGGAGGGCAGATATAAAAGCCAGCCCAAGTCTCTGCTCTCTCATCCACTTCTCCTGCCTCCTTCTTCTTGGGAACCAGGTGAGTCTGAAGTCCCTTCCCTTCCTCTTCCAAAGTGAGATCTCTCCTCGATGGACATCTCAGGTGATATTGTCTTTGTCCTGGGCTGGGCGCTGGAGCTCCTTGTCATGGCAGAGGGTTGTGGGGAGAAGGTGTGCCAGAGAGAGGCTGGGATGTGCCTGAAGGGGCTCTTGGTTTAAGAAGTAGCAGACAGTCAGCCTGGGCTAGGCAGTTCTTTGTAGGAAAATGAAGACTGTTTGTCTCCTGGCACAGTTTCTAGCTCACCATCAGTAGTGGCCTTGGCTGCTCCTCACCCACGCCTGTGCTCTGCTTCCTCCCTGTCCTCTCTCCCAGGTGCACCTGCAACCCAGAGACATGTTCTGCTACAACCCGTGCCTGCCATGCCGGCCCTGTGGCCCGACCCCGCTGGCCAACAGCTGCAATGAGCCCTGTGTCAGGCAGTGCCAGAACTCCACCGTCGTCATTGAGCCTCCTGCTGTGGTGGTGACCCTGCCCGGCCCCATCCTCAGCTCCTTCCCACAGAACACCGTTGTGGGATCCTCCACCTCCGCTGCTGTTGGCAGCATCCTCAACTCTCAGGGAGTGCCCATCACCTCTGGGTGCTGTGACCTCTCTGGCATTTCCAGTCGCTACTATGGCAGAAGGTGCCTCCCCTGAAAAAGATGCTGGGAAAGCCTCAGGGAGACGCCTCAAGGAACTCAGAACATGGTGCTGGGCAGAAGACTGAGGTTTTGGATGTGTTTTAAGAATAGCTGAATGGCTTTGCCTTTCTCTCCCTTTTCTTTGTTTGCTTCAGTTCCCCTTGGCAGCAAGGTGCCATCAAGGCCAGCCTGGTGGGGACCATCTGTCTCCTCTCCCTCTATGGGGCAGGCAGACAGACAGACATCATGCAGGAACTTCTGCACAGCAAAGGGCCTCAGACTCTCAGCTGCCCCTGGGACTCTCTGCACTGGCAGCCCCCACTTGAAGTTTTCCTCTTTTGACTCATTAAAGTTCTGCTGCATTCAAGCCTGGCCTCCATGTGCTCCTTCCCTCTCTGGACACGCCCCAAGCTGCCAGGGGAGAAGGGTGCTGGTCAGGGGTGGAAGGGGGTGAGGGCACAAGGAGACCCTTCTCCACTCACAGAGGCATGGGAGGTTTTCACACCCTGCAGCGGCTTCCTCTTTTGGGCACCATGCCTTGGAGCTGAGGAAGTCACCCCTGGCTGCTCTGCTGCCAGTGAGCATCAGGCCTTGCCTTGCCGTGTCTCTGCCCACAAATGCCCAGAAAGGCAGGAGGCCCTGAGGGGTCAGCAGCGCCATGAGCTCTTGAGGAAGGGCGTTCCTCTTGCTATGGCTGGAGCTGCACTGGGGTGGTGGGTGTGAGGGTCCAGGAGATGATTTGCTTTGCAGAATGGCAAGAGTGGTAAAGCAGGGAAGAAAGAGCCTTTGGGATGGCCCATAGCTGATATTCCTCCTTCCTCTCCCCTCCACCACCCAATGGAGAGGCCATGGCCAGCAGGCATGGGCAGGAGTAGCAGGGAAAAGTCGCCCATGCTGCTGAATGCGTTGAGGCTGGAAATTGGAGCTAAGCATGTGGGAGCTGCGGGCTGTCAGCACAGAAATGGGGACAGTGAAAGGGTGTACTTCTGAGGGAGAGCAAATTGCTCTGATACAGAGCATGCAGGAGAATGTGAAGATCAACAGGGATGAGGGTGCTGGGTGCACTTCCCAAGAGAGCTGCAGGCAGGTGCAGAGCTCTTGACTGCTTTATTGGTCTCCCCAGAGAGTTTGTGCTCAGGAATTGGCTGCCATTCTGTGGGAAGAGGCATCTTTTACCTCTAAATCTCATCCCATTTGACCGGTGGAAATGTCACTTGACATGTTTTCTCACATGCACGTGCCTTCATGCAGGTGAGCGTGGATGTGTGTGTGGCATTGGTCTGTATACCCGTAAGTGTGTGGGCATAGGGGTGTGTGGATATGTGCTTCTATGTGTGTACGTCTCTGTACATAAGCGTGCACATGTATCCGTATGCAAATATACATGCGCAGGAGTATGCGTGTGTGTGAACATGTGTGAAGATCTGCGTGTACATGATCGTAAGGGGGTTGACTGTGCCTGTGCCTGCACATGGGCTCAGCCTTCCAAGCGGCTCCTCTGGGGACAGAAGCCAAAGCTGCTGAGTGCTGCCACACCCTGCTCCTGCCATGCCCGCTGCGCAAATGAGCTCTCAAGAAAGAGGGATTCTCTTCTGACTTCGGTGCCATGCTTTGCATCTCGGCTTTAGTAAATATAAGTAATTAAGGGGTTCTGAGTGAAATGGATCAGGGTCCCTTATCTCCATATGTCCTTCCAGCCCTGTGGGACCAACTCAGATTCCAAAGACGTCCTCGTGTAGAGGCTCTTTCAGCCCAAACTCACTGCCCTGGAGGGAAGGTCCTCACAGAGCATTTTTTGTTACCAGAATAATTCATAGAATCATAGAATGGTTTGGGTTGGAAGGGACCTTGAAAGACCATCTAGTCCAACCCCCCCTGCCATGGGCAGGGACATCTCTCACTTGATCAGCTTGCACAAAGACCTATCTAGCCTGACCTTGAACACTTCCTATGACGGGGCATCCACAATGTCTCTGGGCAACCTCTTCCAGTGTCTCACCGCCCACATCATCAAAAATTTCTTCCCTATGTCCAATCTAAATCTACCCTCTTTCAGTTTAAAACCATTGCCCCTTGTCCTGCCACTGCAGGCCCTAGTAAAACATCTTTCTCTCTCTTTCTTATAAGCCCCCTTGAAGTATTGAAAGGACGCAAGAAAGTGTCCCCAGAGCCTTCTCCTCTCCAGGCTGAACAACCCCACCCCTCTCATCCTTTCCTCATAGGAGAGGTGTTCTCAACCTCTGATGATTTTCATGGCCCTCCTCTGGACTCACTCTGACAGACTGCAGACTCTTCCCACAGTCAGAGACGAGACATCAGCTCACACAGGGGAATTATCCCATCCCAAAGCAGACGTGCACAGTAAACGGGACAAATCATCTTTCTGGAGACACTCATCCTGCAATTGACCAATGGTGGCCTCTGAACTTCCTCCCGAGCTAGCATAACCGCACAGCAGGGCCTGCATAGCTGCTCACGTGTGCATGGCTTCCTCCATCATGCAATCAGAAGCGAACCCACAGGCTGTCCCACCAGAGCCTACAAGCACCTCCATCCCATGGCTAAAGCCCATACCCGTGTCCACAGAACTCAGGGACAGAAACGGAGCAGGGAAAGGGCTTTTGTGTGGGTGACTGGGCTCAAGCTCAGCTGCGTCTCCCACTCTCAACAAGCACAGATCCGTCTTCCCTCAGCCACGCTGAACCCTTGGACACAGGACACACAGAAGATATCTCTGTCAAGTCCAACACTTGTGAGGTGGCCTGGACAGTGTAAACAACCTCTGCAAGTCTGCCTTGAGTCTTCTCAATTAACTCTAGATGACTACAGGTCTAGATGTACGTGTGTTTGTATGCATGCGTGTTGTCTAAGCCAGCTGTTTAGTTCATCTTGAGTGTCCTTTACTGGACGCCTCCAGCAGGTGAGCTGAGTCCTCTGCCCACGCTCATGTGTTTTGCTCCGGAAATGCTTGAGCCTCTCATCCTGTCACATAAAAGGTGCCTTCCCTGGGGAATGTGCCTGGCATAAAGCAGGAAATGAAAAGACAGCAATTCAGGAAGCCAAAACACAGCCCATCGCATTAGCTGGGATGTTTTGCATTCAAGATGAGCTTGTCAGAAAATAATCACCTCTACGAGGGATGCCTCTGGCAGCCTGGGGCGGTTAAGGCCCATGATAAAAGCCAGCCCAAGTCCCTGCTCTCTCATCCACCTCTCTTGCCTCCTTCTCCTTGGGAGTCAGGTGAGTCTGAAGAACCTTCTCCTTCTCCACTTTCTCTAAAAGGAGGTCTCACTTCAGTGGACCACTCAGCTGATACCAGCTTTGTTCTATGCCAGATCTTGAGGCTACTTGTCACGGGAAGTGGGGGGAAGGTTAGATATGGAGGGAAGCTGGGACTGTACTGAGGTGGCTTCTGGACTCAGGGGCTAGGCAGTAGCTGCATAACACCTGGTGGCTGTTTTTGGGCCCTGGCAGGATGAGGCCAAGAAGCCCTCATCCATCTCTGCACAGCCTTCACCTCCTGGCCCTGCCTGTTCTTTGGCTTCCTCATGGTGTGGTGACAAGCTGCTCCTCACACATCCCCATGTTTTGCTTCCTTCCTGCCCTCTCCCCCAGGTGCACCTCGGACACCAAGACATGTCCTGCTGCGACCAGTGCCTGCCATGCCGGCCCTGTGGCCCGACCCCGCTGGCCAACAGCTGCAATGAGCCCTGCGTCAGGCAGTGCCAGAACTCCACCGTCATCATCCAGCCCTCCCCCGTGGTGGTGACCCTGCCCGGACCCATCCTCAGCTCCTTCCCACAGAATACCGTTGTGGGATCCTCCACCTCTGCTGCTGCTGGCAGCATCCTCAGCTCTCAGGGAGTGCCCATCACCTCTGGGTGCTGTGACCTCTCCTGCATTACCAGCCGCTACTGTGGCAGCAGATGCCCCCCCTGCTAAAAGTGCTTACAACGGCCTCAGATAAGGACGCCCAGGAACTCAGAGCATGATGCTGGACAGACGATCAAAATTTCTGCTGTATTTTTAAGAGCAGCTGACCATCTCTGGCTTGCCCTGCAAGGGCAGACTGGAAGGGACCAGCCTGGGCTCTCAGAAAACATGGCCAATGTCTACCTTTCCTCTCTTCCACTCACCCTTTTGCTCTCTTCTCTTTGTTGTCCTGTGCTCCCCTCAAAGCCTGCTGCGAGGACCCCAGAAACCAGCCTTGAATGACCTGCTTGCCTGTCTCCCTTTGCTGGGCACGTCAACAGATGCCCTGTGGGAACTCTGCCACAGGAAAAGGGCAACAGATTCTTCGCTTCTCCTGCTCCTCCCCGCACTGGCGGCCTCCACTTGCACTGACCTCATTTCCCTCTTTACACTCATTAAAGAATTGCTGCAACCCCGTCTTTGTGGATTATCTTTCCATCTGCATACTGACTGCTGAGGGAGAAAGCCATTGCTTTGGGGGGAAATTAGGAGGGGACACAGGCGGACCCTTCCTCACTCCTAGAGGCATTGGAGAGTGGGACACACTGCAGCGAGTCCTCTGAAAGAGGCACCGCCTCTTGAAGCTGAGGAAGACATCCCTCCTTACTCCACAGCCAACGGCCATCAATCCTTGCCTTGCTGCCTGCCTCTCTGCTCAGAAATACCCGCTTGGCCCTGCAGCACGTCATGTGAACAGGAATCCTGACAACTGCTCTCCTCCAGAGAGGAACCATGGGCATGTGGGAGTCCCCAGGGAGGTCAGCAGTCCCACAAGCTTTTGGGGAAGAGTACAGAATCATAGAATGATAGAATGATAGAATGATAGAATACCAGGTTGGAAGGGACCTCAAGGATCATCTGGTCCAACCTTTCTTGGCAAGAAAAGAGTGCTCTTCTTGCTCGTGGGTGGAGGTGTGCTGGGCACGGAGGCTCAGAAGACTATGTTGCCAAAGGATGGCTGGAATTGGGAATGGGTAAATAGCCTTGGGGATGGCACACAGTCTTGACTCCACCTGCCCCTCCTCTCCATCAGCCAATCTAGGGGCCATGGTCAGCACCCCTGGGCATGGGCAGCAGGGCCAGCTTCCCCGTGCAGCCCTCTCACCCTTCAGCACAGCATCTGGCATGGCCCACCTCTTGACTGCATGTGTAGAGCTGAGGGGCTCACAAGTCAGGAGTGGAATCAGCTACAGCAGGCCACACACTGGAGTCCCCTGTCCCTGTGAACCCAACACCCCCTTGGATGAGGGCAGCCCCAGGACTGTGACTGGTGTCCAAACACACAACACTACTCTGTGGTGCCTTGTTGTCCTGGTTTCCGCTGGGATACAGTTGATTTTTCTTCCTAGTAGCTGGTATAGTGCTGTGTTTTGGATTTAGTAGGGGAATAAAGTTGATAATACACAGGTGTTTTAGTTGTTGCTAAGCAGTGCTTACACTGGTCAAGGACTTTTTAGCTTCCCATGCTCTGCCCGGTGCACAAGAATCTGGGAGGGGGCACAGCCAGGACAGCTGACGCAGACTGGCCAAAGGGCTACTCCATACTCTATGACATCATGCTCACTATATGAACTGGGGGGAGTTGGCCAGGGGGCAGCGATTGCTGCTTGGGGACAGGCTGGGCATCAGTCAGCAGGTGGTGAGCAATTGTACTGTGTACCACTTGCTTTGTATATTATTATTGTATGATATTATTATTATTATTATTACTACTACTACTACTACTACTACTACTAGTATTCTATTTCATTTTACTTCAATTATTAAACTGTTCTTATCTCAGCCAACGAGTTTTCTGACTTTCACCCTTCCAATTCTCTTCCCCATCCCACTGGGGTGGGGGAGTGAGTGAGCGGCTGTGTGGTGCTTAGTTGCCAGCTGTGGTTAAACCACAACACTTGTCTTCCCCAGGCACAGCTTTCCTCACGCCCAGGAAGTTTACAGCCCCACAAGTGCCACAACCCAACGCCGCTCTGCAAAGGTGCTTCATGAGAGGAGATCCTTCCAGCTCCATGGAGACATGGCAGCGACAGTGGGATTTCATTCTATACTCAGCAGGATCCATGAGCTGTCCCTGAATGGCACAGGGCACACACCAGCCCAACCCTAGAGCACGCTTTGGGCTGCCTTCCCCCAGGTGCCAAGCTGCTTCAGCATTCCCAGAGCTCTGGGGCTGAAGTGGCCCTTGTGCTTTGTGCAGCACCATTGCTCCCCACACACAGGCCAGGGCCTTCCCACATCTGCAGACTGTGGGATCCTGTGGTCTGGGGGTTTATCCTCACACAAACCCCACACGCCACCAGCACCGCAGGACCAGAGCAGAGGACAGGGTCATTCCTGCATGGGGTGAGGACTGGGGGCACTTTTCCCCAGGCCACTTGCTGTGGGAGGCAGTGCTGGCTCAGGTGGTAACACAGGGGTGATGAGCATCAGGACCAAGCCCACCTAGGCCCAATGCAGCCATGGGCCCCAGCTCTGCTGTATCTGTGCCTGTGTCTGGCCTGGGCTACTCTTGTCCTCCTGGCCTAGCCCAGATCCTAGGTAGTCAGATGCTGGGTGAAGCCTTCGCCCTGTCCTCTCTTGAGTCTGGCCTTGGCCTTGGACCCAGCTCTGACCCTGGGACTGAGACCTCCTACACATCTGTTGCCTAGATTATGGTAATAATCACTAGATATTTCTGGGGTAGAATTGTCTCCTGTCTAAGACAGAAGTCTGAGATGGACCAGCTCTCTTGTTTTTTCTCAGCAGAGCCCTACACCATGGAAACATTTCTTGGCACTTACCTGAGCAACTGGCTGCCTAGGGCCCTTGTTTCTTCAAGATGAGTGAGCGTGGTGGTGAATACGCATCCACATAACCAGCCTGGAGAACACTGGCTAGCAATTTTCTTGGCACATCAGAACCACTCAGAGTTTTTTGA
Source organism: Nipponia nippon (assembly GCF_047370975.1). Taxonomy (NCBI): domain Eukaryota; kingdom Metazoa; phylum Chordata; class Aves; order Pelecaniformes; family Threskiornithidae; genus Nipponia; species Nipponia nippon. The sequence continues at coordinate 1,014,894 of NW_028262364.1, forward strand.
CTCCTGGGGTTATCCTCCCAACAGTGCTCTCTTTCCTGAAAGCATCATAGCCTGTTTAAAACACAATGCTACGGATATTGCTTTCCAGAGGAAACAACTACAGCATCCCCCCTCCATGGCCTGCAGATACCACTGTGTCTTTTTTCTACATCACCGTAACAATGGATTACCTTTTGAACGTTTTTTAAAACTGTATTCTAACAATCTAGTACAAAATGACCAGATACTGATGTGTTTGCAAAATATGAAGATGGAGGTTTCCCCATGACCACAGCTACACAAAATATGTTTCAGAAGACCCAGACCAGCACCTCTTTTAGTGGTTTTCAGAAATGTATTCTGTAACTAAAACTTACAACCTAACTGCAAGGCTGAGCGTCTGCTCTTGAATCTCATTTCACCCCAACCCCACCCCAACATGTTTTATAAATGGACACTACAGACAGCAAAGTTTAAAGATTTTATGAATCTAAACACCCCATAGCAGGGAGTCTTGGACTAGATGACCTTTTAAAGGTCCCTTCCTACCTAAACCATCCTATGATTCCATGATTCTATGAATATTTTAGTTTCAACAGTAAAATTTACAGGGTGCGCCACTGGGCGTTAGTGATCTTCCTCTTCCTAGGTGGTGTATGTGAAGTACCCTGCCCCAAAAAACCTGGGGCCGCTCAAGCCCAGCAGTCAGGAGAAGCTTCTGTGAGGGAATGGGTAAGGCATTAGCCAGGAAATGAAAAGGGAGCATCCTGGAAAACAACCACCCAGCCCATGTCATCAATTGGGCTGTTTTCCGTTCATCATGAGCCCCTTAGAAAATTGCCAATTCCATAGAAGTCAAGGCCACCATAAAAGCCAACCCAGCTCCTGCTCCCTCATCAACTTCTCTTGCTTCCTTCTGCTTGGGAACCACGTGAGATTTCAGCCGTTTCCCCATCTCCTTTTCTGTTCATGCAGATGTGTGGTCCCCCATCCTATGCTAGGTTGTGGTGCTGCTTGTCATGAGGGGTTGAAGACAGGTGAAGGTCTGACTCCGAGAGTGATTGGCTGAGTGAGCTCTTAATTGAAGAAGTAGGCAGCAGCCTCTTTGGGCCTAGTGACACTTTGCAGTACCATGCCTGGATGAGGCCAAGAAACCCTTTTGCCTCACTGCTTAGTTTCTACCTCATGGCTCAGCAGGTGCCTTTGAAATGCTCGTGGTAGGGAGATGGACTCCTGGCAGACTGCTCCTCACATGTGCCTGTGCTCTGATTCCTCTCTGCCCTCTCTCCCAGGTGCACCTCCACCCTCCAGACATGTCCTGCTACGACCAGTGCCTGCCATGCCGGCCCTGTGGCCCGACCCCGCTGGCCAACAGCTGCAATGAGCCCTGTGTCAGGCAGTGCCAGAACTCCACCGTCGTCATTGAGCCTCCTGCTGTGGTGGTGACCCTGCCCGGACCCATCCTCAGCTCCTTCCCACAGAACACCGTTGTGGGATCCTCCACCACTGCTGCTGCTGGCAGCATCCTCAGCTGTGATGGAGTGCCCATCACCTCTGGGTGCTGTGACCTCTCTGGCATTTCCAGCCGCTACTGTGGCAGAAGGTGGCCCCCCTGCTAAAGCCACTGGTGACGATCGAGACATGACCCCAGGAATGCAGGCCTAGGTTCTGGACTGAGGACACAGCTCATGGCCATCGATTTTGGAGAAGCTGAGCATGCAGTGCTGCCCTTCCAGAGGAGGTGCCGCTGGGCTCTCTGAAAACATGGCCAAAGTCTAACTTCCTTGACTTCCGCTCTCTCCCCTCTCTTTCCTGTCTTCTGTTCTTCTGGGCCATAAGACCCTCAAAGCCAACGTGGGTATCTGCTGACCCCTCTCCCTCCATGGGGCACGCAGATGGATGCCCTCTGGGATCTCCACTGTGGGTGATGGGCACAGACTTTCAGCAGCTGCCAGTGATCTCCCACCACCAGCAGGCTTCTCTATAAGGAAACACATTTCCCTCTTCAGAGTTATGAAAGCCGCTGCATGCCGCAGGGGCCATGTGGATCGGGCCCCCTGGGTGGGATGGAGTGGCACAGGGAGGTGGGTGAGGAGGAGGAGGGGGAGGCGGTGTGGATCACCCCCCAGCTGCTGAAGGCCAGCACTGGGGAGTTCACCCTGGAGTCCATCCTGCTGCCGAAGCTGCGGGGCTGCGCCATCGCCCACCTGGGCTGCCTTGGTGACTGTGCCAACCTGGAGTGGCTGGACCTCTCCAGCAACGCCATCTCCCAGCTGGGCCCGCTGGCCACCCTCAAGTCCCTCACCGTCCTCAACCTCTCACACAACCGCGTTGCCAGCTTGGAGCCCCTTGGTTCCTGCCACAACCTCCAGAGCCTCAACCTTGCCGGGAACCAGCTGGGCAGCCTGCAGCAGCTGCGCTGCCTGATGGGGCTGTGGTGCCTGGAGAGCCTGTGCCTGCACGACCCGCTCACCCGCCTCAACAACCCGCTCTGCACCGCTCCTGCTTACTGCGCCGCCTTGGCCAACATGTTCCCTGGCCTCAAAACCATCGATGGCGAGAGGGTATCCGGTTGTGGCAGCGAGCTCTACCAGCTCTGCTGGGATCTCGACAGCTCGTTGGGGTGCAGTGGTGGTGGTGGTGCTGGTACTGAGCCGCCCCGCGCAGCTCAGCCCTGGGTGGAGGCGGGTTTTTGAGAGCCGTGGCCGCCGTGGCACAGCTCCATCATGGAGGAGGCCTACAAGCAGTTCAGGGAGGTGCTGCAGGAGTGCTGGGAGATGAGCCGTTGTGCCGATGACACCATCGCCCAGGCGGAGCGGGCGCTGAGCAGCCACCCTGACCCCAACTCCTATGTCTTCTGAGCTGCAAGAGCCCCCCAGTCCAGGGAGAGGAGACCCCCCCAATGCCGCCACCATCCTGGCCTGGCCTCACTGGAGCAATGCCGGAGGAGCCGCGGGGAATCCGGCCTCACCTGCAGCCTGGGGGGCTGCCGGAGCCCAACACCATACTGGAGCAGCATCCCACAGGGCTGGGGGGTCCTGGGTGCTCCATCACCCTGGCGGGCTCCAGGGATGTGAAACGGGGGCTCCCTGTGCCCCGCAGAGCTGCGGCTGGAGCAGAGATGCCCTTCGTGGATTTTTGATCCTGGAGGAGAGAATGCAGGGTTGGGGAGGCTGCACACGGGGACCGGAGGATGTCACGGGGACCAGGGGACATCACGGGGCGATGCAGTAAAGGCACGCTGTCCTCTGAAAAAAAAAAAAATTATTTTGGACCTGGACAGGCTGGAGAGGTGGGCCTGTGTGAACCTCATGAGGTTCAACAAGGACAAGTGCGAGGTCCTGCACCTGCGCTGGGGCAATTCCTGGTGTCAGTACAGGTTGGGGGATGAAGGGATTGGGTGCAGCCCTGCCGAGAAGGACTTGGGGGTACTGGTTGATGAAAAGCTGGACATGAGCCAGCAATGCGCTCTCCCAGCCCAGAAAGGTAACTGTATTCTGGGCTGCATCAAAAGCAGCGTGGCCAGCAGGGCGAGGGAGGTGATTCTGCCCCTCTACTCTGCTCTGGCAAGACCTCACCTGGAGCACTGTGCCCAGCTCTGGGGTCCTCAGTAAAAGAAGGACATAGACCTGTTGGAGAGGGTCCAGAGGAGGGCCACAAAAATGACCAGAGGGATGGAGCACCTCTCTTATGAGGAAAGGCTGAAAGAGCTGGGGTTGTTCAGCCTGGAGAAGAGAAGGCTGCGTGGTGACCTTATTGCAGCCTTTCAGTACTTAAAGGGGGCTTATAAGAAAGATGGGGATGGACTTTTTAGTTAGGGCCAATAGCGATAGGACAGGGGTAATGGTTTTAAACTAAAAGAGGGTAGATTCATACTAGATATAACGAAGAAATTTTTTTACAATGAGGGTAGTGAAACACTAGAATGGGTTGCCCAGAGAGGTGGTAGATGCTCCATCCTTGGAAACATTCAAGACCAGGCTGGATGGGGCTCTGAACAACCGGATCTAGTTGTAGATGTCCCTGCCAATTGCAGGGGTGATGGACTAGATGACCTTTAAAGGTCCTTTCCATCCCAAAGCATTCTATGATTCTATGAAATCTTTCCGCATCACAGCCTCTGCCTCCACATATTCCTTTTATTGGTAGACATTGTCTCATATTGCCAAGGAAGAAAGGCATTGCCTTGGCTGTCGGGGGATAAGGTGAGGGAACAAGCAAACACAGGGCAATGGGTCCCTTCCCGTCCCTGTCTCTTGCAGCTGAGGAAGACGTATTCAGCTCCTCCACAGCCAGTGGCCATCAGGCCCTGCATTCTGCCATCGCTGCTCAGATACGGCCCCTTGGCCTCAGAGCATGTCCTGCAGATGGGGAGCCCAACCACTGCTGTCCCTCAGTGGGGAGCTCAGTGTTACTGGAGGCCCTGAGAGGTCAGCAGTTCACAAGCTTGTGCAGAAGGGAGATCCTCCTGCTTTGGACAGCCCTGTGCTGGGAAAAGCAGCTCAGTCACAAGATGGCCCCAAAGGATGCAGGAGTGGGGATGGTGTGAGGAAAAGCTGTTACAACAGAGCCAGATCTTCTCCTCATCCTCCCACCTGTCTCCAGAATGAAGGGGCATGGCCTGCACCCAAGGGCAAGGGTAGCAAGGAGAGGTCACCGCTCCACCCTTCACCCCCCAAACAGTTCCCTGCACAGCCCAGCAATAACACCGATGGGCAGGGCTAAGGCACCTCCCACTTTGATGTGGAACTCTGCCTGCTCAGGCCACACAGCAGGGCCCTCGTGCCTCCCTCACACACCCCCAGCTCCCACCACACAGGGCACCCCAAGGCCAGCAGCCAGTGCCCAAGCCCCCACGGCTGCTCGCTGGTGCCTGGCCTTCCCCCAGGCATGAAGCAGCTTTCCCCAAGGCCAGCTCTTCTCCTGGCAGGGCCTGTTGACCACCTCTGCCTGGTGGTCTGATCCCCCCATTGAGATCTTGGATAGAGCTGTACAGTGTGGTGCCACTGCATAGGAAATGAGGCAGGGCTGGGGGAAGTCCATGAGGGAGGGAATGAGGAGGGCTCCAAGGGTGGACAGAGTGCACTAGGGAGAGCACGTCCTCCACATCCCAGCACACAGCCACGCACCAGCTGGAGGGTGCACAGGGTGGTTCTGACTATGCTCCAAAACTGTTAGAATCATGCAATTCCAGGAAGGACTCTTGCCAGATGGCATGTTGTTGATGTTTTTCATCTTACTTTGGACTCTGACCTCTGCGGGACACATCCTGGAACAGCTGTTCTAGGAGACAGGCCTGAAGGAATACCTGAAGAAGCAATGTGGAGCAGGGAAAGCCATCAAGCTAAGAGCAACTACAAGGAACCATTGCCCAAACAGACCCAGCCTCCTGCATTGCCCATTTCCTCTCCAAAGCCATTGGCAGATTAACCACGTAACCCATGGTGAAAACGCAGGAACCTGAGGCTCTTTCACCACATTCTTTTTCCTCTCAAGCCACTGACACTTGTCCTCTCCTGGAAGAGGATCTTGGCCTGCAGAGTTCTGGGTGCACAGACAAAACAGCCCTGCTAGGGGACGGCTGAGGGCCCCTTCCCCCGGGATCAGCCTTGCACAGACACGTCCCCTCCATTCCCGGCTTGTTGCACAGCCAAGGGAGCTCCCTGCACCATGATGACTTGCACAGCACGGAGGCAGAAGGCACTGTCAGAGACTTCGACTTCCTCCAGCTGCAGGAGGTTGTATTTCTCTGTGGCGTTCAGCAATGTGGTGAGATGGCTGCTCCACTTGTAGCCAGCTGCTGTGTGATATGATACAAGCTATAAGGCTTGGTCTTTCTTCTGCTGGTACCAGAACAAGCAATACGAGTTAGACACCTGGTATATCCAAACACCTGCAGGTTGTTTGGAAGGTGTTTCTCTCCTCTACTGTGACTTGTCCTTCTTGCTGGGTGGCAGTGGTCTGTCCCATGGTATCTGGAAGAAAGCCAGGGTCAGCAACTGCGCAGGGAATGGCTCTGAGATGCAAACCAAGAGGGGATGCAAAGTGTTGGAGGAGACGGCTCCCTGTACCTTGTGCTGCAGCAAGAGCCCCATGGATGGGAACAGCAAGGCGGTGGGTGTTTTGGGGCAGGAGGTCTGAGACCTCAGCTCAGCGTGGATCCCACAGCACAATAATGTCAATTACCTCCCACAGGGATATCCCCAGAGAGAGCCAGGTCTTCCATGCTGACTCTCAAGCTACCCAGAGTCTCCAGGGAACAGCCTGTAGTACCTGGCTCTCCTGTGCTAGTTTCATCCTACTCCTCATTCCCTGTCCTCTCAGAAGTCTTGGAGGTCATGGGAGGGAAAAGGAAGCACTGGCATTGTGGACATGCAGGAGAAATGGATAGCCAGGGCATGCTGCATGACATGTACCAGCCAGGAGAGACACTGGGACACCCTAACAATGTGAGTGGGATGAGAGAGCTTTCATGTCCCTGCATCAGGTTTCAAAAGTCCTGTGTGTTTGGGTTGCAAGGTCAGAAAATGTGTACTGCGGAGACAGAAAAGGACTTTTGCAATGCTATGTCTGTGGAACACCGGGCCCAGACAGATCAGAAGAGAGAGGCAGGAAGAGATGGAGGACTGGAGAAAGAAAAACAAGAGAAAGGGTCTGAGATGATCAGGAGAGGAGGTGTTTTTTCTCTGTCTCATCTTTTCTTTTCTTTTCAAGATGTAACAGCGTCCTGAGAAAACAGGTTGAAAACAACATGTGTTAACTAATGTTTCCCATCATATGCCCATAATTCAAGAGCAGGTCCCTGCAGAGATCTCTTGAGCGGATGAGAGTCTCCTGGGTAGAAGAGCAATCATGCTGACAGTCAAAGCCAATGCTTACCCAGTGGTTGTCACAAGAAGACAGCGAGGATGAGATACCCAAGGTGCATGCTGAGACCAATCTTCCTGCATTTGTGAGAGAGACTCAAAAAACCACGTCCCCACTGATAGTCCCAAGAGAGCAGAGCTGCCAGAAATTACTCTGCAAGGGCAACAAAGAATGAGATGGGGAGGAGAAAATGCTTGTTCTTAGCATGTCTGAAATACCCCTGCTGTGGTCCTCCCTCCTCCAGGAGTAACATGTGTTGCTGCTGCAGCCAAGATCTTTACAGTGAGGGAACCTGGTGGCTCTGGATTCCCCATGGTGGGAAGGGTCTTTTCCTCATCCGATATCCCAGTGGAGTCCTCCATCCACAGTGAGAAATGCCTGCTTTTCTGCACACCCCTGATAGACCATTTAAGATTTTTAATTTTGCCCCACTGAGTTTTTACACTATTTCTCTGGGGACATTGCTATGTCTTCTGGGAACAGATGGGCCCTATGCTTCTACCACTTCTCCCCTTTCCTTCCTTTGCCACCTATGAATAACACCTGTCTCCCATATCCCCAGAAATACATGAGGAGCCCAGTTGTGCAGCAGCTCCAAGAATCTGGCTGTGTGTCATGTTCTGGAAGGATAACCTGCAACCCCAGAGAGGAACCAGGCTCCAACAGCAACTTTAGAGTCTAAAAGAGATTTCACCAAATCTCTGCAATAATAATAATCATCATCATCTTCAGCAGCAGCAGCATCATCTTCATTTTTCTTATTTCCTAAGAAATAAGGGCACTGCACACCCTCAGAGAGAAAAGGGGATCCCAGGAGATATGGATGGTTCCAAGATGCAGTCAACCTCACCCAGACAAGGCAGTTCTCTCTTGGGAGTCTTCTGGGAGCCTATCACTGCAGACCTGGCTGCAGCTTGTCCTTCCATGCACCCACGTTGGACAGGAAGGGACCATAACACTCTCCCATCCTACACTATGCAACAGAGGAAAAGCAAATGCAGAAAGATTAAGACTTCTGCCTTTCCAAAGTGAGGGGTAAAAGAGGAATAGACTAGCCTCTCTGAAACATCCTCCTGTGCAATATCTTGGGAGTCTCTACTTCCTTGATGATTGTGTCTCCTCTCCCACCAACCTCAAGCCCTTGATGAGGTTGGCCTCTCCTGGCTCCTGCACAGTGCCTAGCCCCAAACTCCTGTCAGCACACTGCAGGGCTGCAGCTCTTACAAACACAGTAGTCAACACCACCAAATCCTGCTGGCACCAACTGTCTCACTCAGCCCCCCAGGCACTGTGGACTTTATCTCTCTGTCCAAAAGGAGATATCTCAGGAATCAATAAATTAAGTTTCCTGCCACACTGTCCCATTCTATCTCATAAATCAGTTTCTTAAAAGTTCATTGGGAAAAAAACAAACAAACAAAAAAACCCAGAGCCGGCCTTTTCACTCAATAATAACCCTTCCATTCTCAGTTTCTTCAAAACAAATTTGATCTGCATTTATCCTCTCCTTACTTCTGTTCTTTAAGAAACAAACCAACTAAACTATTTCTACTTTTTACATAGAATCATCGAATAATTTAGGTTGGACAGGACCTCTGCAGATCACCCATTCCAAGTCCCTGCTCAGAGCAAGTCTCATTAGATCAGGCTGATCAGGGCTGTGCCCAAGTCCTGAAAATTTCCAAGGCCGGAGCCTGCACAACATCTCTAGAAAACCCGTTCCAGTACTTGAGAATTTTCAAGGTCAAAAAAAAAAAGCAGAAAAAAAGTTTCTAATATCTAAATAGAATTTCCCAGGTTCCAAATTGTGTCCATTGCCTCTCATCCTTCCACTGTGCACCTTGAGAAGAGCCTGGTTCCATCTTTTCCATATCCTTGGAGCACATAGACACCCATAAGGTCTTCCTTGAGCCTTCTTTTCCTAAGGCCCTGTTCCCTCAGGCTCTCTTAGTGCGTCATGTCCTCAAGCCCCCGACTGCCTTGGGGGCTTCCGCTGGACTCACTCCCACATGTCAATACCACAAGGGCACATGGCTGACATCTTCAGCATCAAGCATCCCCTGCCTTCCCAGGTGTCTGACCTATAACCTCTGCCTCCAATACGGTCCATCAAGAAGCTGAAGGTGACTGTCCCCAGAGGAACTGGTTGCTTTTGACTCAGGACTTTGGAGGAAGATCTCATGGTGACCAGTCTCTCCCTTTCTTTGAAGACTGGGGCAGAGGCAGCAATGGGCCAGCAATTTTCTCTGCTGATCTGGGATAAGGTCTGGGCAAGACAGGCCATTCATGGCATGAGGCTGTGCCAGAAGTCATGCCAATGAGTGTGCAAAGAACTCTTCCCCAAGCTCCCTGCAGCCACAGAGTGCTTCCAGCCCTCCAGCCCCCAACTGTAGTGAAAGAAACACAGAAATAGTGAGCACATTAACTGAGCACCTTATTTCATGTCTTCTGCCTGCAGTTCTACATGACTGCTCAGACGACAGAACAGCAATGTTGAATATATTAGGGCATAAGGAAGAAGAAAAGGAAGAAGTGCTTGGACTAGTGATTATAAATTATTATAAAATCTAGAGGCAAGATTGGTTGATAGGACAGCATAGCCCACACAGTGATGGATCCTGGGTTCCCAGGACTCATGAGCATGGCCATAGGCAGGGACACAGAAACACAGAATCATAGAATTGTTAAAGGTTGGAAAGGACCTCTGAGATCATCAGGTCCACCCTGTTAACCTAACTGCCTGGTCTGCCTCTAAACCGTGTCCCTAAACACTACATCTACACGTTTTTTGTTCAGTTGCTCAAAGCCTCATCAAACCTAAACTTGTTTTATTCAATAATTATAGAAGAGAAGGTCTATGTGGTCTCTTTTTCTTTCTTCCTCTAAATACCTATGTAAGAATAATATATCAAAAGGGACTTGCAGACATTAAAAAAACCCAAAAAAACAGTGCGGAGTCTTAGTGCTCCTTTTATGCCCATTGGTTTTTACATGAATACAATGTTAGGTTTCAGGAGACCAAGTGAACTCTACAGGGCTATGAGCAGCAGGGGCCCTTCCTGTCAGCAGGCTCATAAAAAAAAAAAACAACCACCCACCAGAGTGCCCCCACCTGACATCACCTGCATCCACTGGAACCCTCTGGCACTCAGTCCGTGTCTTCTCCCCGCACTGACGCATCCTTGCCCCAGAAATTATAAGGCCTGTCACCCCAGGAATACAAGCATCCGTGAGGGAATGAGCATGACAAAACAAGGAAATGCAAAGACAGCGTGGAGGGAAACAGCAACACGTGCCATGTCATTACCTGGGATGTTTCCGTTCATTAGGAGCATACAGGAAAACTGATGCTTAGGCAGCAGCTGCCTTTGGGCCTGAGGCAGTGTGAAGACAATATAAAAGCCAGCCCAACTTGTCGCTCTCTCAACCACTTCTGCCACCTCCTTCTCCTTGGGAACCAGGTGAGTTGGAAGCCCCTTTCTCCTCCACCTCTTCTAGGACGGGGTCATGCCTTCAAGGACAACTCAGCTGATACCTGCTCCTTCATCTTATGTTCGTGCTCTGAGATCGTGGTCACGGCAGAGGGCAGAGGAGAGATGGTCTGGTCTGTCACGGAGAGAGACTGAGGCTGGGATGAGGTGGCTCTTTGCTGCAGGCTAGTCAGGAGCATCCCTGGGCCTGGCTGCTAACCGAAGGGCCCCGCTGGGCTCAGGCAAAGAAGCCCTTGCTCCCCCCTGCGCAGCCTCTACCTGCCTACCCAGCAGATGCTTTGGTTTCCTTTAGGTGGGGTTTCCGGCTGTTCCTCAGGTGTCCCTGTGCTCTGTTTCCTCCCTGCCCTCTCTCCTAGGTGCACCTCTGGCCCAGAGACATGTCCTGCTACAACCAGTGCCAGCCGTGCCAGCCCTGCTGCCCACCCTGTGGCCCGACCCCGTTGGCCAACAGCTGCAATGAGCCCTGCGTCAGGCAGTGCCAGAACTCCACGGTTGTCATCGAGCCCTCTCCCGTGGTGGTGATTCTTCCTGGCCCCATCCTCAGCTCCTTCCCACAGAACACCGTTGTGGGATCCTCCACCTCCGCTGCTGTTGGCAGCATCCTCAGCTGTGATGGAGTGCCCATCACCTCTGGGTGCTGTGACCTCTCCTGCATCACCAGCCGCTACTGTGGCAGCAGAAGGTGCCCCCCTTGCTAAAGCCCCTGCTGACAATCCAGACAAGGAGCCCCGGACACCCAGAAGATGATGCCAGGCTGAATGACGGAGATTGTGGCCATTGCGCTGAGAGGGGCTGAGCAAGCCCCGCTCTTCCTGCAAAGGGTGTCAGCCCTTTGCAAGGGGCCAGCCTGTGCTCTCTGAAAGCATGGCCAATGCCTCTCGTTCCCTTCCTCCCCTTTCTCCTTCCCCTTCTTTTCCTGTGTTGTTTTCTGCTCCCCTGGACCATGAGGCCCACCAAAGCCAGCCTGGGGGGACCTGCCTGCCCCTCTCCCTCTGTGGGGCACTGACTTTTGCCTGCCCATCCTTTCACTGTGGCCTCCTCTCGGAGACATCTTGTTTCCCTCTTTAGACTCATTAAACTCTGCTGCATCCCAGCCTCTGGCTCTGTGTGCTCGTTTCCTCTCTGGATGCTCCTTAAAGCTGTCCAGCGAGAAAGGAGATATGCTGGGAGGGAACAAATGGCTGAGCAAGTGGACCCTTTCTCATTCCTAGAGGAATGCGAGGGCAGGACACACCGTCTGTGCGCCTCCTTCAGTCCCTGTCCCTTGGAGCTGAGGACGACATCTCTGGCTACTCCACAGTCACTGACCATCAGCCCTTCCCTTGCTGCATCTCTGCCCAGAAATATTCCCCTTGGCCTCAGAGCACGCCCTACAGATGGTGGTCCCAACTTGGGCTGTCTTCATGGGAGCACCCCAGTGCTGCAGGAGGCCCTGGGAGGTCAGCAGCCCCACAGGCACTCAAGGCAGTTCCTCTTGCTCTGGATGGAGCTGTGCTGGGCGAGAAGGCCTGGTGGGTGATGTGGTGGTCAGAGGCTGTCTTGGGCTCGGCGACCATGAAATGGTAGCCTTTTCAGTTCTTGGAGAAGTAAGGAAGGGGGTCAGCAAAACCGCTACCCTGAACTTTAGAAAGGCAGACTTTGGCCTGTTTAGGAATCTGGTTAACAGAGTCCCTTGGGAGGCAGTCCTGAAGAGCAAAGGAGTCCAGGAAGGCTCGATGTTATTCAAGAAGGAAGTATTAAAGGCACAGGAGCAGGCTGTCCCCATGTGCCGTAGGATTAGTAGGTGGGGGAGAAGACTGGCCTGGCTAAACAGAGAGCTTTGGCTGGAACTCAGGAAAAAAAGGAGAGCTTACCACCTTCAGAAGAAGGGGTAGGCGACTCAGGAGGACTACAAGGATGTTGTGAGGTTAGACAGGGAGAAGATTAGAAAGGCGAAGGCCGAGCTAGAACTTAAACTGGCCACCACCATTAAAGATAACAAAAAATGTTTTTACAAATGTATCAGTGACAAAAGGAGGGCCAGGGAGAATCTCCATCCTTTTTCGCATGTGGAGGGTAACATTGCCACGAAGGATGAGGACAAGGCTGAGGTACTTAATGCCTTCTTTGCCTCAGTCTTTAATAGTCAGACTGGTCATCCTCGGGGTTTTCAGGCCCCTGAGCTGGGAGCTGGAGATAGGATGCAGAATGAAGCCCCAGTTGTTGAAGAGGTGGCGACCTGCTCCTCCACCTGAATGCCCACAAGTCCATGGGGCCAGATGGGATCCACCTGAGGATACTGAGGGAGCTAGCGGAGGAGCTTGCCAACCCACTCTCCATTATTTATCAGCAGTCCTGGTCAACCAGGGAGGTCCCAGACAAGTAGAAGCTAGCAAACGTGATGCCCCTCTACAAGAAGGGTCGGAAGGAGAATCCGGGGAACTACAGGCCTGTCAGCCTGACCTCGGTGCCGGGAAAGGTCATGGAGCAGATCGTCTTGAGTGCCATTACGCGGCACGTGTGGGACAACCGGGGGATCAGGCTCAGCCAGCATGGGTTTATGAAAGGGAGGTCCTGCTTCACTAAACTGGTCTCCTTCTATGAAAAGGTGACCCGCTTAGTGGATGAGAAGGCCGTGGATGTTGTCTAGTAAGGCCATTGACACTGTCTCCCATAGCATTCTCCTGGAGAAGCTGGCTGCTCACGGCTTGGATAAGGGCGCTCTGTGCTGGGTACAAAACTGGCTGGACAGCCGAGCCCAGAGAGTGGTGGCAAATGGAGTCAAATCCAGTTGGTGGCCAGTCACGAGTGGTGTTCCCCAGGGCTCAGTGTTGGGTGCACCCTCAGTAACTTTGCAGATGACACCAAGTTGGGTGGAAGTGTCGATCTGCTGGAGGGTAGGAAGGCCCTACAGAGGGGTCTGGCCAGGCTGGATCGTTGGGCTGGGGCCAACTGTATGAGATTCAACAAGGCTAAGTGCTGGGTCCTGCACTTGGGTCACAACAACCCCATGCAACGCTACAGGCTGGGAGAGGAGTGGCTGGATAGCTGCCTGGCAGAAAGGGACCTGGGGGTGTTGGCTGACAGCCACCTGAACATGAGCCAGCAGTGTGCTCAAGGTGGCCAAGAAGGCCAAGGGCATCCTGGCTTGTATCAGGAATAGTGTGGCCAGTAGGACCAGGGAGGTGATAGTGCCCCTGTATTTGGCACTGGTCGCACTGGCTGCACCCTGAGTACTGGGTACAGTTTTGGGCCTCTCACTACAAGAAGGACATCGAGGTGCTGGAGCGTGTCCAGAGGAGGGCAACGAAGTTGGTGAAGGGTCTAGAGCACAAGTCTTACGAGGAGCGGCTGAGGGAGCTGGGGTTGTTTAGTCTGGAGAAGTCCAACCGTTAACCTATCACTGCCAAGTCCACCACTAAACTATATCCTTGAGCACCACGTCTACCCGTCTTTTAAATACCTCCAGGGATGTGGACACAAACACTTCCCTGGGCAGCCTCTTCCAGTGCCTGACTACCCTTTCAGTGAAGAAGTTTTTTCTAATATCCAACCTAAACTAACCCTGGCGCAGCTTGACGCCGTTTCCTCTTGTGCTATCACTTGTTACTTGTGAGAAGAGACCGACCCCTACCTTGCTACAACCTCCTTTCAGGTAGTTGTAGAGAGCAGTAAGGTCTCTTCTCAGCCTCCTCTTCTCCAGACTAAACAACCAACGATCCAGCCTGTCATGAATGGACAGGACCCACGCTGGTACTGTGCCCCTCCTCCTACCTCCCACCTCTCCTGAAGCCTACAGCTCATGGGCAACAGCCTTTGGTGCTTGAACCTCTAGAAAGCTGGGACTACAAAGGCAGCTGAGATCTTCTGCACTGACCTGTCTCTGAAACATTGAGAGTGGATGGGCCAGAAAAGAGAGGCAATGAGGGATGGGTGGTTGGGGAAAGAAAAGCTGTAAACCTGCCACTAGTGCAACTTCCCTCCTTCATTCATGGCTCTTCTATGTCCTCCAGCCCCAAGCTGCGTGGTGGGATGCGGGATGGGGGTCGTGGTCAGTACGCAACAGTTCCTTTCTGCCACTGTTTCCTCCTCAGGCTTCTCCTCTGCTCCAGCGTGAGCCCTTCCCATAGGCTGCAGCCTGTCAAGACCAGCTCCAGCGTGGGTCCTGTCCATGGGCAGCAGTCCTTCTGCATAAGACTGCTCCAGTGTGGGTCCTGTCCATGGGCCAAAGTTCCTGCCAGGAGCCTGCTTCAGCATGGGCTCTGCACAGGTCACAGTTCCTGCAGGACATGATATCCACCTGGTCTGGTGTGGGATCCTCCATGAGCTGCAGTGGGGAGATCTGCTCCACCGTGGTCTCTCACACGGGCTGCCTGGGAATCTCTGCACTGCCTCCTGGAGCACCTCCTCAACCTCTTTTTTCTCTGGCCTTGGTGGTTGCAGGATTGTTTCTCACACTTGTTTTTAGTTCATCCCTCACTTCCTGTGCTCCATTTTGCCCTTTCTCAAACGTGTTTTCATGGAGCCACTCCCAGCATTGCTAAGAGGCTCAGCGTTGGGCAGCAGGGAATCTGCTTTGGAGCTGGCTGGAACTGGCTCTGTCAGACGTGGGGGCAGACCCTGGATTCTTCTCGCAGGGACCACCCCTGCAACCTTCCTGCCAAAGCCTTGCCACGTGTGCCAAATAGAGTGGGTCCAACGGAGTATGAGGCACAATTAGATGAATAAAAATTTCAACAGAAAAGAAGCAGTCCAGGCTCCATTAAGGGAGGGATGTTACTTTGAAAACTCTTAAGAAAAATGGTATTACTAGTCACGCTTAGAGATTTGGAATAAATGCTCCAAAAATACAGCCATCTAATGTCCTTGGTAGATCCTTTCGGAAGTGGAGCAGATGGAGCTAATTATGGTGATTTCCTTAATGTTATTAACATCAGATCTTAACTGCAGTATTTCACAGTCTCCCTGGGCCTCTTTGGCAGCTTAAGGCAATTTCCCAGAGGATTCTGCCTGGCCGGTCCCTGAGGCGACAAAAATCTGCTCTCATGGAGTGCGGGGTTGCAATTCTGCCTTCTGTTCTGCACAGCCACTGCACACTCCAGACGTGAGAGCTACCCCAGCTTTTCTCCAAAACCCCAATAAGACCATAGGTCTGCAAGTGTGCACAGAGTTTTATGTCGTCCTGCTTGTGTTCTGCCTCAGGCTCTTGTCTTACATATGATAGTGTGGGGAAAAGGCAGGTCAGTGAGTGTACTGGTTTTGCCTGGGACAGAGCTAAGTTTCTTTGTAGTAGCTCGTATGGGGCTATGTTTTGGATTTGTGCTGAAAATCGTGTTGATAAGACAGGGATGTTTTGGTTGTTGCCGAGCAGTGCTTGCACAGCCTCAAGGCCTTTTCTGTTTCTCAGCCTGCCCCGCCAGCGAGTAGCTGGGAGTGCACAAGAAGTTGGGAGGGGACACAGCTGGGACAGCTGACCCCAACTGACCAAAGCAATATTCCATACTGTATAATGTCATGCTACACAATAAAACTGGGGGGGTGAAGTTGGCAGAGGCTGCCGTTGCTCGGGGACTGGCTGGGCATGAGTTGGTGGTGAGCAATTGTTTTCTTTTGCATCACTTGTTTTTCTTGGTTTTATTTTCCTTTCTTTTTGTTGTTTTGTTTTTCCTTGCAATTGTTTTCTAACTATTAAACTGTCTTTATCTCAACCCATGATTTGTCTTGCTTTTACCCTTCCAATTCTCCCCGCCATGCCACCTGGCGGGAGTGAGTGAGGGGCTGTGTGGTGCTCAGCTGCCAGCCGGGGTTAAACAACAAGAAGAGTGCATCAGTGAGTCAAGGTCAGGATGAGGTCTCATGACAATAATCAGGGTTCAACAAAGTCCAGTGATCACCAGGTGTGTTGATAGAGACGAGGCAGGTCTCAGGTCAAGCCGGGAAGTCACCCACATGTCAGGGTCCACACTGAGACCAGTGGGGTCCATGTCCACACAGAGGCACAGATGTGCCACTGCTAGACATGTAACTCGGGTTGGGGCCAAGCATTAGAACTTAAGCTGAAAAGCTGCTCCCATGGGAAGGGGAGTTGGCTCGCAATGAAGCCTCCCAGCAGCACCATCTGGCAATGATCTCAGCAAGGCCAACAAAGGGAAGGGGGCAGCCCTCAGCTATGCTACCTCTAAGTTGGGTCGGTCCAACTATCCTACCACTCACAGCAGAGCAACATCAGGACCCTGGTACCTTTAGTCCAATACCATCTGGTGTGAGGTCTCGGCCCCTGCCTCACTCAGCACCAGGCAGATGAGCTGCACAAGTGCATCTGCCATTGGCATGTACACGAGGAGCCTGTGTGCCACCCCAGTCACCAGCAACACTGCATCATAAGGGAATCGATTCAGGGACAGCGGCCTGAGAAGGCGGGCAGGCTTTCTTGGCCTTTCTCCCTGTACATAAAGCAAGAAAGGGAGGGCAGAGGAGGCAGAGACTGCATTTCGGTTCTCTGAGCAGCTCTCTGCCAGGCCAAAGGCACCACCACGCCGCTGTAGATTCCTTTCCAACTACCATTCTGCTATGACCTGCACATGCCCTCACGATGAGGGTCACCACAGGCACAGACTGGCACACGTGTTCTCATGCATGCCTGCATGGAACCATGCAAAAATCTATGCGCTCACGTAAAGCCAGGAAAACGTCAGCAACTGTGGGCTCTGCTGAGGACATGCTGGGGACCACCTGTGACATGACCTCTTCAATGGCGGTCCTTGGGCATCTGGAGGAGAAGTATGAGAGCGGTGCCCATTTCCTGACAACTTTGCCACAAACAAGCCCACAGGAATGACCCAGGTGCACACATCACCTGCCTGCAGGGGATGCCACCAGCACTTGATCTGACCCTTCTGCCTGCGCCGACGTGTTTCTGCCCCGGAAATCCTCAGGCCTCTCATCCCAACACTTACAGAAGCCTTCATATGGGAAATGACGTGGCATAAGCCAGGAAAGAAAAAGGCAGCAGTGCAGGAAACCAGGACACGGCCCATCCCATTAGCTGGGATGGTTTGCATTTGACATGAGCTTGTCAGAAAATTAGTACTTCCACAAAGGGTGCCTCTGGGCCTGAGGCAGTGCAGGGCTACTATAAAAGGCAGGCCAACTCTCTGCTCTCTCATCCACTGCTCTCGCCTCCTTCTCCTTGGCAATCAGGTGAGTGTGAAGACTCTTCTCCTTCATGTTTAGGTCTTTCTTCGATGCATGTCTCAGCTGATGTGGGCTGCCCTAGCCCAGGGCTGGGAGCTGCATCTCATGGGAGAGGGAAGGAGAGAGAAGGTCTTCCTTCCGCAGAGAGAGGCTGGGACTTAGTTGAGGTGGCTCCTGGGCCTCGAGCTGGGTAGTGTGTGCTGGGCCACGAGGTGCCTTGGCTCCATTGTGGTTGGATGCAGTGCTGCTCCTCATGTTTCCCTGTGCTCTGCTTCCCCCTGCCCTCTCTTCCAGGTGCACCTCTGTCCCAGAGACATGTCCTGCCAGCCCTGCTGCTCGCCCTGCGGCCCGACCCCGTTGGCCAACAGCTGCAATGAGCCCTGCGTCAGGCAGTGCCAGAACTCCACCGTCGTCATCCAGCCCTCCCCCGTGGTGGTGACCCTGCCCGGCCCCATCCTCAGCTCCTTCCCACAGAACACCGTTGTGGGATCCTCTACCTCCGCTGCCGTTGGCAGCATCCTCAGCTGTGATGGAGTGCCCATCAACTCTGGGTGCTGTGACCTCTCCTGCATTACCAGCCGCTACTGTGGCAACAGATGTCAGCCCTGCTGAAGCTGCTGGCAACGGCCCCAAGCAAGAACCTCCAAGACCTCACAACATGGTGCTGACAGGAAAGAGAGCTTCTTGCCATTGTTTCCTTCTTCCACTCTCCTCTCTCTCTCTCTTTCCTTTGCTGTCGCTGTCTCCCAATGCCAGCCTAGCAGAGACCTCTTGGCCTCCCTCCCTCGGCAGGGCAGGCCAGACGGACACCCTGCAGGAGCTCCACCGCATCTTAGTGGTTGCCCCTGGTGCTCCCTGGGAGCCACCTCCTTTTCTTCCTTAGACTCATTAAAGTTGTGCTGCATCCAAGCCTGAGCCTTCGAGTACTCTTTCCTTCCGAGGCAACTCTTCCGGTCTGCTCAGGAAAAAAGGTGGAGGAAGGGGTGGGTGGGATTCACTGCAGTGGATTTTGTTTTGTGCCCTTTCCCTTGGAGCTGAGGAAGACATCCCTGGCTCCCGCACCTGGCAGGGCCCAGCTGTTCTCCAGATATGCAGGGCTGAGGTAATTCACCAGTTCGGATTGCTATCAGCCACACTCAGCCTTCACTCCATCCACCTCTTTTACACAGACTCATCTTCCCTCCTTCATTCATGGCTCTTCTATTTCCTCCACCCCCAAGCTGCACGGTGGGATGTGGAATGGGGGTGGTGGTCAGTACGCAACAGTTCCTTTCTGCCACTGTTTGCTCCTCACGATTTTCTCTGCTCCAGCATGAGCCTTTCCCATAGGCTGCAGCCTTTCAAGACTGGCTCCAGCGTGGGTCCTGTCCATGGGCCAGGGTTCCTGCCAGGAGCCTGCTTCAGCATGGGCTCTGCATAGGCCACAGTTCCTGCAGGAGATGATATCCACCTGATCTGGCGTGGGATCCTCCATGGGCTGCAGTGGGGAGATCTGCTGCACCGTGGTCTCACCCACGCGTGGCCCAGGAATCTCTGCATCGTTGCCTGGAGCACCTCCTCCTCCTCTTTCTTCTCTGGCCTTGCTGTTTGCAGGATTGTTTCTCACACTTTCTTTTTTCCTCCTTTCCTCCTTTCCTGTGCAGTGTTTTGCCCTTTCTCAAATATGTTTTCACGGAGGCACCTCCAGTGTCGCTCACGGGCTCAACGCTGGGCAGCAGTGAGTCTGTTTTGGAGCCAGTTGGAACTGACTCTGTCAGCCATGGGGGTAGGCACTGGACGCTTCTCACAGAGGCCACCCCTGCAACCTTCTGCCCAGCTACCAACGTCTTGCCACATAGACCCAATAAAAGCAAGTCCAACAGAGTGTGAAACACAATTAGGCAAATAAAAATTTCAACAGAAAAGAACCAGCCCAGGCTTCAGGAAGGGATTGAACTTCAAATAACCTTAAGAAGAATGGTATTATTGGCCAGGCTTTACGGCTTGGAAAGAAATGCTCCAAAAATACAGCCATCTAATGTCCTTGGTGGATCTTTCTGATGCCTTTACCAAGTGGAGCAGATGGAGCTAGTTATGGTGATTGCCTTATTTTTAGTAGCATCAGCTCTTAACTGCTGGATTTCATATTCTCCCTGGGCCTCTTTGACCCCCCAGGGCGCTTTCCCAAAGGATTCTGCCTGGCAGGTCCCCGAGGGGACAAATACCTGCTCTTATGGAGCGCAGGGTTGCAGTTCTGCCTTCTGTTTTGCAAGCCACTGCACACTCCAGACACGAGAGCCATTCCAGTTTTTCTCCAAAACCCCAGTAAGGGCATAGGTCTGCAAGTGTGCACAGAGTTTTAAGTTGTCCTGCTTGTGTTCTGCCTCAGGCTCTTGTCTTCCATATGTCTGGGGTCAGGCTGGAAAGGCGGGTCAGTGAGTCAGTGAGTCAAGGTCAGGAGGAGGCCTCATGGCAGTCATCAGTGTTCCACAATGTCCAGCGATCACCAGGTGTGTTCACAGAGATAAGGAAGGTCCCATGTTAAGCTGGGAAGTCACCTCCATGTCAGGGTCCAAACCGAGATCAGTGGGGTTCATGGTCAGATAGAGGCCCAGATGTGTCACTGCTGGAGCTGTAACTCGGCTTGGGGCCAAGCGCTAGGACTTAAGCTTGAAAGTTGCTCCCATGGGAAGGGGAGTCGTCCCTGGCTGAAGCCTCCCAGCAGAATGATCTCAGGAAGGTCAACAAAGGGAAGAGGGGAGCCCTCAATTGCACTACCTGTAAGCTGGATGAGAGACAAGGCAGACTAGGATGGAGGATGCACTTAGGTTACTGTCCTGGTTTCAGCTGGCATAGAGCTAATTTTCTTCCTAGTAGCTGGTATAGTGCTGCGTTTTGGATTTAGGATGAGAATAATGATGATACCACACTGATGTTTTAGTTGTTGCTAAGCAGTGCTTACACTAGGCATGGACTTTTCAGCTTCCCATGCTCTGCCAGGTGCACAAGAAGCTGGGAGGGAGCACAGCCAGGACAGCTGGCCCAGACTGCCCAAAGGGCTATTCCATTCTTTTGTAGCCACCCCTTATTCTATACCATATACGTCATGCCCAGTCTTTTCAACACATTCCAGTTAATCACCACCACTTTTCCAGTCTTTTGACAGGTAAGATATACACACACAGCTACCATTTCCTTAGTCTGTGGGCTATCCCTCTAAAACGTTCGTTGAGTTCCTTTAGTCCATGACTTTGGGCTTCATCTGTCATAACAGTCTTTCGGGGCAGGAGTGTGTGGTGTTGGGTTGCTGCATGCTGGAGCCAGTTTGGGTTCTATCACCTCTGCACTCTGCTCAGTTTCCTCAATGTTCATTCTTCATTAATTTGGGCGATTCTTACTGTATGCTGTTGACATGGCATATAGTAATCATAGACGTGATGACATACAGTATTATATAGCAACTAACATTACGCAATTCAGTTTGTCGGCTATTTGCACCCAAACCCAAATCCCCTTGAGGTACACATTGGTCTTGCCCATCCTCCCGCATCACCCACCAACTGCACCCAGGTCCTTGAGCAAAAGCAATCCCACAAATGGGTTTACATTTGCCTGAGGCGGGAGTAACCCAGACTGTCTTCCCCATCGTATTTTTTATGTGCACTACAGGGACTTTATCCCCCTCTACAGTACGTAAAAGCTTTGATGGGGCAGGGCCAGCTCGATTGGCAGATCCCCTACTGTTGACTAACGACGCGGCCTATGCTAAATGTGCATCCCAATGTTTGAATGTCCCACCACCCATTGCTCTCAGTATAGTCTTTAACAGTCCATTGTATCGTTTGATTTTCCTGGAGGCTGATGTGTGGTAGGGGATGTGATATACCCGCTCACTGCCGTGCTCTTTGGCCCAGGTGTCTATGAGGCTGTTTCAGAATTGAGTCCCGTTATCTGGCTCAATTCTTTCTGGGGTGCCACGTCGCCATAGGACTTGCTTTTCAAGACCCAGGAGAGCGTTCCGGGCAGCGGCACGGGGCACGGGATGTGTTTCCAGCCATCCGGTGGTTGCTTCCACCGTTGTAAGCACATGGCGCTTGCCTTGGCAGGTTTGTGGGCGTGTGATATAATCGATCTGCCAGGCCTCCCCGGATTTATAGTTCAGCCATCGTCCTCCATGCCACAGAGGCTTTAATCGCTTGGCTTGCTTGATTGCAAGTGCATGTTTCGCATTCATGGATAACCTGTGCAAAAGTGTCCATGGCCAAGTCCACCCATCGTTCACATATAGCCCATCTATATGTTTCATCTCTTCCTTGATGGCCTGAGGTCTCGTGGGCCCGCCGCGCTAGAAGTATTTCACCCCTATGTTGCCAGTCCAGATCCACCTGAGCCACTTCAATCCTAGCAGCCTGATCCACCTGCTAGTTGTTTTGACGTTCTCCTGTGGCCCAACTCTTGGGTACGTGAGCATCTACGTGATGTACTTTTACAACCAGGTTCTCTATCCGGGCAGCAATAGCTTGCCACAATGCGGCAGCCCAGATGGGTTTGCCTCTGCACTGCTGGGTGCTCTGCTTCCATTGCTGCAACCAACCCAACAGGGCATTTGCTACCATCCATGAGCCAGTACAGAGATACAGCATCGGCCGTATTTCTCAGTCAGCAATATCTAAAGCCAGCTGGATGGCTTTCACCTCTGCAAACTGACTCAATTCACCTTCTCCTTCAGCACTTTCTGCAACTTCTCGTACAGGACTCCACAGAGCAGCTTTCCACCTCCGATGCTTCCCCACAAGACAGCAGGACCCATCAGTGAACAGGGCATATTGCTTCTCATTTTCTGGTAGTTTATTATACAGTGGGGCCTCCTCAGCATGTGTCACCTCCTCCTCTGGCGATATTCCGAACTCTTTGCCTTCTGGTCAGTCCGTGATCACTTCCAAGATTCCTGGGTGACTGGGGTTTCCTATTGGAGCCCGTTGCATGATTAGCGTGACCCACTTCCTCCATGTAGCATCAGTTGCATGATGTGTAGACCTGCCTTTTCCCCAGACATATGTAAGACAAGAGCCTGAGGCAGAACACAAGCAGGACGACTTAAAACTCTGTGCACACTTGCAGACCTATGATCTTATTGGGGTCTGGGGAAAAGCTGGGGTAGCTCTCACGTCTGGAGTGTGCAGTGGCTGTGCAGAACAGAAGGCAGAATTGCAACCCCGCACTCCATGAGAGCAGATTTTTGTCGCCTCAGGGACCGGCCAGGCAGAATCCTCTGGGAAATTGCCTTAAGCTGCCAAAGAGGCCCAGGGAGACTGTGAAATACTGCAGTTAAGATCTGATGTTAATAACATTGAGGAAATCACCATAATTAGCTCCATCTGCTCCACTTCCGAAAGGATCTACCAAGGACATTAGATGGCTGTATTTTTGGAGCATTTATTCCAAATCTCTAAGCGTGACTAGTAATACCATTTTTCTTAAGAGTTTTCAAAGTAACATCCCTCCCTTAATGGAGCCTGGACTGCTTCTTTTCTGTTGAAATTTTTATTCATCTAATTGTGCCTCATACTCCGTTGGACCCACTCTATTTGGCTTACGTGGCAAGGCTTTGGCAGGAACTTGCAGGGGTGGTCCCTGCGAGAAGAATCCAGGGGCTGCCCCCACGTCTGACAGAGCCAGTTCCAGCCAGCTCCAAAGCAGATTCCCTGCTGCCCGACGCTGAGCCTGTTAGCAATGCTGGGAGTGGCTCCATGAAAACACGTTTGAGAAAGGGCAAAATGGAGCACAGGAAGTGAGGGATGAACTAAAAACAAGTGTGAGAAACAATCCTGCAACCACCAAGGCCAGAGAAAAAAGAGGTTGAGGAGGTGCTGCAGGCGACAGTGCAGAGATTCCCAGGCAGCCCGTGTGAGAGACCACAGTGGAGCAGATCTCCCCACTGCAGCCCATGGAGGATCCCACACCAGACCAGGTGGATATCATGTCCTGCAGGAACTGTGGCCTGTGCAGAGCCCATGCTGAAGCAGGCTTCTGGTGGGAACTCTGGCCCACGGACAGGACCCACACTGGAGCCAGTCTTGACAGGCTGCAGCCTATGGGAAGGGCTCGTGCTGGAGCAGAGGAGAAGCCTGAGGAGGAAACAGTGGCAGAAAGGAACTGTTGCGTACTGACCACGACCCCCATCCCGCATCCCACCACGCAGCTTGGGGCTGGAGGACATAGAAGAGCCATGAATGAAGGAGGGAAGTTGCACTAGTGGCAGGTTTACAGCTTTTCTTTCCCCAACCACCCATCCCTCATTGCCTCTCTTTTCTGGCCCATCCACTCTCAATGTTTCAGAGACAGGTCAGTGCAGAAGATCTCAGCTGCCTTTGTAGTCCCAGCTTTCTAGAGGTTCAAGCACCACAGGCTGTTGCCCATGAGCTGTAGGCTTCAGGAGAGGTGGGAGGTAGGAGGAGGGGCACAGTACCCTTCTCCTCTCTTGTCGTCCTGGCAGGAGGCCCTTCTGTGCAAGGCGGAGCTCTGGGGAAAGGGGCCTCAGTGCTCCCCTGGCAGCCCTGTTTCCCCTATGCAGCCAGAGACCTGCAGGCAAAGATCCTCTTTCTGTGAGAGGCTGGGGTTAGTGGCCCCAGGGAAAAGGAGAAGGTGGCGAGAGAGCTCCTGCCATGCAACTGTTCTTCCCCTGCGCCCCAGGATGGGATTGCACCTGCCATCAGCTGCAACGAGAGAGCGTGGGCTGTTCTGATCAGTACTCTCTCTAGAGTACCATGGGAGGAACTGTCCGTCGCTCTTCTGTGTCATCTTGCAGGCCCATGCGAATAAGCTTTCTGTCGTGGAGCTGCTGTGTCTGCCGGCAGTTGGGGATGTGCAATCTGTGCGACACCTCAGCCCTGCAAATCTGTGTAACCAGCCGCTGGGCTGCATGGGGCACTGTATGGGTGTGGCAGAAGAACAGGGGACTTGCCTTAGCTGTCATTGCTCTTGGATGGCTGCCATGCCCCGTCCTTCTGGAGAGGGGTGGGAAGGTGAGGAGGAGGAGGCTCTGGGCTCTAGCCAAGGTGATTTCTCCTCCCCTCCCCTCCTTCCATCCTTCACGGCCGTCTTCTCTCTGAGCCTTCTCGCCCAGCACAGCTCCATCCAGAGCAAGAGGAACTGCCTTGAGTGCCTGTGGGGCTGCTGACCTCCCAGGGCCTCCTGCAGCACTGGGGTGCTCCCATGAAGACAGCCCAAGTTGGGACCACCATCTGTAGGGCGTGCTCTGAGGCCAAGGGGAATATTTCTGGGCAGAGATGCAGCAAGGGAAGGGCTGATGGTCAGTGACTGTGGAGTAGCCAGAGATGTCGTCCTCAGCTCCAAGGGACAGGGACTGAAGGAGGCGCACAGACGGTGTGTCCTGCCCTCGCATTCCTCTAGGAATGAGAAAGGGTCCACTTGCTCAGCCATTTGTTCCCTCCCAGCATATCTCCTTTCTCGCTGGACAGCTTTAAGGAGCATCCAGAGAGGAAACGAGCACACAGAGCCAGAGGCTGGGATGCAGCAGAGTTTAATGAGTCTAAAGAGGGAAACAAGATGTCTCCGAGAGGAGGCCACAGTGAAAGGATGGGCAGGCAAAAGTCAGTGCCCCACAGAGGGAGAGGGGCAGGCAGGTCCCCCCAGGCTGGCTTTGGTGGGCCTCATGGTCCAGGGGAGCAGAAAACAACACAGGAAAAGAAGGGGAAGGAGAAAGGGGAGGAAGGGAACGAGAGGCATTGGCCATGCTTTCAGAGAGCACAGGCTGGCCCCTTGCAAAGGGCTGACACCCTTTGCAGGAAGAGCGGGGCTTGCTCAGCCCCTCTCAGCGCAATGGCCACAATCTCCGTCATTCAGCCTGGCATCATCTTCTGGGTGTCCGGGGCTCCTTGTCTGGATTGTCAGCAGGGGCTTTAGCAAGGGGGGCACCTTCTGCTGCCACAGTAGCGGCTGGTGATGCAGGAGAGGTCACAGCACCCAGAGGTGATGGGCACTCCATCACAGCTGAGGATGCTGCCAACAGCAGCGGATGTGGAGGATCCCACAACGGTGTTCTGTGGGAAGGAGCTGAGGATGGGGCCGGGCAGGGTCACCACCACAGCAGGAGGCTCGATGACGACGGTGGAGTTCTGGCACTGCCTGACGCAGGGCTCATTGCAGCTGTTGGCCAACGGGGTCGGGCCGCAGGGCGAGCAGCAGGGCTGGCAGGACATGTCTCTGGGACAGAGGTGCACCTGGAAGAGAGGGCAGGGGGAAGCAGAGCACAGGGAAACATGAGGAGCAGCCGGAAACCCCACCTAAAGGAAACCAAAGCGTCTGCTGGGTAGGCAGGTAGAGGCTGCGCAGGGGGGAGCAAGGGCTTCTTTGCCTGAGCCCAGCGGGGCCCTTCGGTTAGCAGCCAGGCCCAGGGATGCTCCTGACTAGCCTGCAGCAAAGAGCCACCTCATCCCAGCCTCAGTCTCTCTCCGTGACAGACCAGACCATCTCTCCTCTGCCCTCTGCCGTGACCACGATCTCAGAGCACAAACATAAGATGAAGGAGCTGAGTTGTCCTTGAAGGCATGACCCCGTCCTAGAAGAGGTGGAGGAGAAAGGGGCTTCCAACTTACCTGGTTCCCAAGGAGAAGGAGGTGGCAGAAGTGGTTGAGAGAGCGACAAGTTGGGCTGGCTTTTATATTGTCTTCACACTGCCTCAGGCCCAAAGGCAGCTGCTGCCTAAGCATCAGTTTTCCTGTATGCTCCTAATGAACGGAAACATCCCAGGTAATGACATGGCACGTGTTGCTGTTTCCCTCCACGCTGTCTTTGCATTTCCTTGTTTTGTCATGCTCATTCCCTCACGGATGCTTGTATTCCTGGGGTGACAGGCCTTATGATTTCTGGGGCAAGGATGCGTCAGTGCGGGGAGAAGACACGGACTGAGTGCCAGAGGGTTCCAGCGGAGGCAGGTGATGTCAAGTGGGGCACTCTGGTGGTTTTGTTTTTTTTTTTATGAGCCTGCTGACAGGAAGGGCCCAAGCTCCTCTCAGCCCTGCAATTATTGGCTCATCAAACAGGGGCTCCTGTGAGTATGTGGCCTGCCCTCCTCTTTCCTTCCCTCTCGGCTGACTCCAACAGTCAGTGGCTGTTGCCTTCCCAGGCAGGCGTGCTGCACTTCAGGTTTTCACCTCTCTTTCGCCTTAAGCTGCCCTCAGGAGGGAATTGCCAACCTCTTTGGCCTCCTCCTCTCTCTGGACAGTCCCTGAGACTCCTTTAACAGTGCTGCCTGTGCATCTGTCCTGCTTAGAGTGCCCCACCCCTGCTCTGGCAGGGAGGTCCCCAGCAGCTCCTCAGTCACATCCCTTCCCATCACCCCTGCCCCCATGTGCTTAGCTGCAATAACGTGCGTGGGAGCGTGATCGTGTACCAGTCTGTGCGATCATCTGCATGCACATCTATGTGCTTGTATGCTTGTGTGTACACACACCTGCGTGCCTCTGGTGACATCACGTTTCTGTGTAGGTGTGTATTTTTTTGCACGGGTGTCAGTACTTATATGCAACTACACGTGTCTGTGTCCTTGTGCACGTTTGCTTGTGTCTGTGCATCGGTGTGTATCTTTGTGCACGCTTGGGCATGTTGGGCACGTGTTAGTGCATGCGTGAGCGTACATAGTTGTGCGTGACCTCACGCCCAGGCCCAAGCATTCCAAGGCCTGCAGTGACATCCCGCCACGACAGTGCCAGGCACTGACACAGTCTCAGCCCCTCGTTGTCTGAGGGGACACGGACAGGGCCACAGCACTCAGCTCTCACTGAGGACAACCCTGAACCCAGGCCAACTCTTTTCATGCTGCCTCCAGGCAGCCTCGAGGGGCTGAGCTGCTTCCCAGGGCCCTCGCTCCTGACTCATGTAAAAGCTTTGAGGCTACAGGATTCTGCTGGTCTGTAGTCATGGGGTAGCCCTCTCCCCCGCCTGGCTCTTGTCCAGAGCCAGGAGCTATGGGAAAAGGAATGAGAGCCTGGGGAGGCTGGGAGGAGGAAGGTGGTGAACATCAGGGCTGGAGCCAATGGCACCAGAAAACGGCACCAACGTTGGAAAGGCCGAGGATCCCCCCCCCCAGCAGCACTACAGGAATCCAGCCGTGGCGTAAGCTCCCCCTCCAAGCCTCAAATGAGGGACTGCCTGGAAACAGCGGTTCCCAACCGTTTGGCCTTGGCTGAGATGCAGAAGACGTAGTTTCAGGGCCCCATGGCCTCGGGAAGAGAAGGGGAACGCCATCATCACTACACAGGGGAAACCACCCACTGGTTCTGCTCCGATCAGCATTTCCTTATAAGCAAGCATGCTGGCAAAACAGTTTGGCATTTGCCAGATGAAGCCTTTCATCTGGAGAAGCTGCCACGGCATGCTCTGACTTCACTGTGATTCCTGCCAAGTCCAGTTGGCAGTCGGCAGTGTTTTCAGGCTGCCCGCAGCCTCGCCTTCCCAGGAGGCTTGCTTTCCTGGAACCACCACTACCCACATTTGTTTCACGCTGTCCCTAAGCCAGCTCCCTCAGCCCTGCTGCCTCCCTGCTCTGGCAGCACTGAGGTGTACCCCACCTGGGTACCCCTGAGAGCTTCCTGAGGGGTGCAGGGAAGCAGCTGTGTGGCATCAGCCTAGGGGCATGTGCATAAGGGATCCTCTTTCTCTGCCAGTCAGATTCCTCCCTGATGCCTTCAGTCTGCCATCCCAAGCTCTCCATCATTCCTACTGATGTTGCCCCTCCTTTCCAGGCAGCACGTCACCAAAGGGCAGCACAGTGCATCCCCAGCTCCAGGGGGACCAGCGAGTGGAGACCTTCTGTCTTGCGTGGCCAGGCTCTTCTCAAGTAGTGCCCACCGGCAGGGAGAGAGGCAAAGGGCAAAAATTAACACACACAGCGTTCCAGCTGACCACAAAGAGAAACCTTTTTGCTGTGAGGGTGGTCAAACACTGGAACAGGTTGTTCAGAGAGGTCGTGGAGTCTTCATCTGTGGAGCCAGTCAAAACCTGTCTGGACATACTTCTAGACAACATGCTTTAGCTGACCTGAGGGCACAGCAGCAGCACCAGCCCCTGGCCACCAGGAAATTCTGCTTTCCTTCAGGGCCAAGCACACAGCAACCCTGAACTCACTTTTTGCCCATCACCGCAATGGCCTTCTGCACATACCCTCCACAGGGCCATGCTGCAGTCCAGTGCAACCCCTTCAGGAGGCACTGCTCCAGCACTGCCCACCATGTCTCTCCGGAGCTGCTCTCACTTCTTAGCCAAGCACCCTTGACGGGGCGCTCAGGGCACTGTGACTTCTCTCTCCTCCTCTCTCCCACAGATGTTTGGGAAACACCTCTCCCCCTCAGCGAGGACAGACACCATCTTCATGGCCATCCAGGGCATGAGAGACTCCAGGAGCCATGACTCCTCAGTGGTTGCCTGTCTGCTGGCCTTGTCCATGAAAGCTGAAGGAAGTAAGCAGCCTGCAGCTGACGGGCCCAAAGACCCTCCAGCTGCCAAATCTAGGGAGTTTTTCTGAATGCCAGAGGAGCAGGGCCCTCCGTCCCCACTGCTGCTAAGTTAATCACACGTGCAGTAGCCGGAGCTACCTGAATCTCCCTGCGCGCAGCCCCAGAGCCCAGCTGCTGTAATAACTCTGCGTCCCCATGTCTCCTGCCTTCTGGGGCAGGGGCTGCTGGGTGCTCCTCGTGAAGGGGTAAGGGCAGGGGCAGCGCTGCTGGACAGTCAGGGCCCTTGCGGCCTTTCCAGGCCCAAAGTAGCACCCAACCTGCCTGAGTCCAGGGAGGGAGCCAGGAAAGATTCATCCCTGTGCCCTCTGTCAGTTGGGCTTCCCATCCCTTTTGCCACAACCTCAGCTGAGCAACGTGATCCTGAAGGCTATGTGGAAGCAGGGCTGTGAATGGGAGGTGCTGTGCTGACAACTGAAGCTTTACAGCTGCTCTTCACTGTGCTAGCAAAGGTCCCGAGCAGCGTAGTAAAGGAGCGCTGCAAGCTGAATCCTCCTGGCATTCATTGGAAGGGATTAAAAAGGGGTTTTCATTGTGCTTGCCTGGGTAGCGGAGAGCTGAGGTCAGGGTAGCACAGGCTGCCAGAGGTTGTTTACGTGCGTACGTGCACATAAGGGCAGAGAAGGGCTGCTGTATAGCTTAGGGTTGTGTTGGGTTGTCATCCTGCTGCTGGAGTGAGGGACTGTGTCTGTCTCTGGATGGGGGTTTCTGCAGCAGGTGCTGTTCACAGAGATCTTTCTCTTGAAGAACCTCCCCTGTCTGTGGGGAGAAGGGAGAGAAAATGCAGCTGTGGGGAGAGACTGACAGACACCGGGGTTCAGGTGTTCTGTCTGTGCCTGCTCCTGTCTCCATCCAGGCAGTCCCTGGAGCAAAGCAGGCACAGGTGGGTAGCAGGTCCCTCCCCCTCCCTCTGCAGGGGTGGGTGCAGCACTTCTGTCTGGCATAGATGTGGATGGCAGCAGCAGATCATCAGGGACACCTCCTCTTTGCTGAGGGACAGTTGATGTAGTAGTGATCTCAAGGCTGGGCAAAGAGAAGGAGGCTTCCAACGTCCTCCTTCGTGCCTTTTGCTTGACCGCAGCCTGCAATAACTGTCCATTACTTTTCTACAGTCCCTTTGGAGATCTGGCCTGAACTTCAGGGGCAGAAAAGAGCAGCTGTGGCCTGACTGCACAAGTAGGAACTGCCCAATGCTGAAGATCCCGGCCCTGGCCATAAGAAGCCTGGGGAACAGCAAAGGAGGAGGTTTCATTTCTTGCATTGGGACGAATGTTTTAACCGCTGGTCCATTGTCTCTCCAGAGGGCTTCTTCATGGCAGAGGAGCAGGGAGGTTAGGTAGAACACAGCAAACCATCTGAGACATATCAGGAGCAATGGGTATATAAAGATCATAAGACTCTGCACTTTTCTTTTGCAGATACCAAGCGTTCTTACGTGCACTGTTAATACGTAGGTATTTTGGAAGAGCAGTTGGGAACAGACCAGTAGCACATAGAGGAACTTCTCCTCTCCTGGATGTATTGGAGAAAATGTTGCCAATTTACTGAGGGATTGACATAATGCTTGAAGGACATTCAGAGAAGGTGAAGTCAAAAAAAAAACCCAAAACACAAAAAACAAAAAGAAAAACAAACAAACAAAAACAACAAAAAACAACAAGAAGAAGAATGCGCAGATACTCAGCTCAGCATTACGCAGGCTGCATTGTGTAGAAAGGTGTGGAGGGTTCTCTGGGTAGTTGTTCCCTGCCTGCCACTGTAGCTCTGTGATCTGCCCACCCAGGAGTGGCAGCCAGGACCTGTGGTGAGGCTAGATCTCTGTCTCTCCAGCCAGGGCAGTAGGGAGAAATGCTGTGCGGCACGTTCCAGTGTGACTTTTTGCAGCTCAGTCCGGACCAAGAGCCTTGGATGAACAAAAGGGTCCAAAAATCCTAACGTGTACTCAAGGGGAGACTGGACTTGGAGGAAATTGGCATTGTCTCAGAAATGTGTCAAACCCAGAAGGGACAGATTTCCATGCAGCCCATGTCAGGCTGGTTCCCCTGAAGACAAAGCGACAGCTGCGCGTCCTTCACTTGACAACATGCTAAATTAATTTCATGCTTTCACGAATGAACTAATTGCTCCAGGGGGATGCACACCTTCGTGGGTGTCCCACCATAGCTTAGCTCCCTTGGGCAAGGACAATGGCAGCTCTCGCCCAGCGTTCTCTCCTCTTCCCAATGACACTTGATGAGATCCCCACCCGGGCTCTACACTATAGCTAACAGGCACCTTGAACAATTGAAGGAGGCAATTAAGAATGAGGCAATTAAGAAACCAATGCAACCAGGAATTCCCACACATACAGTGAGGTGCAACGGGAGTCAGGCATTTCATGGCAATGGCCAGTTCTGGCCAACGAGAAATGTCATTCAGAAGTCTGCCGGGTCCTCTGTGCTCTGGCCTAGGACCCGCACCTCAGCCCAGGCATGATCAGACCTTCATCTGGGGAAAATGGGTTCTGCCAGTCGGCAACAGGAGCTGGTTTTGTCCCCCTGACAGCAAGAGAAAGAGTAGATTTAACCCACCACAGCTTTGTTCCTTCCCTCTTGTCTGGGCAGCTGATTCCTTCTGGTCATGTACTGGGCCCCGGCAAAGGAGAACAAGACACCTGTAACTGATCTCATTCCCAGGGGGCTTCCCAGACCTCCCTAGCTGAGCACGTGGCCCCATGCACCTTTATCTTTGCCACGTAACTTCTAACCCTGGTGGAGAACGGCCTCCTCTTTGTCCCTGTGTGGAGCAATCAGCACCTGCAGACCTTGCTGCACTTCTTCTTCCTCATCAGGTCTCCTTTGTGGAAATGTGCTACACCACCACCGTTGTGTCAAAAAAGATGACGACTTCCCTTGCCACCAGGAAAACCATTTGTGTTGACCCGCTGGCTGGCACAGTCATTTTTCCCCTGCTTCCAGGCTGTCACTGAGTTCATGATCCGCTCCGTGATGTCGTTTAATGGTGATGCCACCATATGCAAACTGCTCCGTTACACCACTCTCACAAAAAAGAAAATCTGGTAGCATGGGCACTGGGTTTGTCGTCATCTTCAGCCAGGTGGCTCTACTGCTGACTGGCTGTTCTGCACCAAGAAAGCCACCGCAGGGATCCAAGTCCCCTGACTCAGCTTCTGCTGATCCTGGTCCAGTGCCTGCTGCCACCCCGTTGTACCAAAGGGCTGGAGAACGTGTCCTATGAGGAAAGACTGAAGGAGTTAGGTCTTTTTTCCCCAGAGAAGAGACGGCTCGGCGGGAACCTCAGCATAGCATTCCAGTCCATGGAATGTACATAGCATTCCAGTACATAAAGGGTGGCTACAAAGAGGACGGAGTCTCTCTCATCACAAGGAGCCACATGGGGAAGACAAGGGCCAACGAGAACCTGTTGCACCAGGAGAGGTTTCATCTTGACAAAGAAATACATTTTTTACAGTAAGAACAATCATTCACTGCAACAACCGGCCCAGGGATGTGGTAGGGTCCCCACTGCTGGAAGTTTTCAAGATGCGATTGGACAAGGTGGTAGATAACCTCATCTAGGCTCCCTTTCCCATGCAGGAGTGGAGCAGATGATCTTTCATGGCCCCTTCCAACCTGGACTATTCTATGATTCTATGGTCCTCTCAGTGGTGTACTTCAACCGCTATGTGACCATATGCAGACCACTCCACTGCACCACTGTCATGACAAAGAAAATCCGCATTGCAGAAGAGTTGATTGCAATTGAGGCTAGCATTTTTTTCGGAGAAAATGGGATGCTGCATGGGAATGTCCTCTTCCTTTACTAGACTCGTTCACCTAAAGAGACATACACTGCAGGAATGGAATAGCAAACAGGGACTTGAATATTTGAACTTCTTCTCTAGAAGGCTTTTGTTACAATCAAAAGAAATGAGATCCCCCAAAGGGTGAGTCAGCAGGCCCACATTAGACTTCTGTCTAAGGTGGCACATATATGTATCCCGAGGAGTGTACGGATCATCTCGGTCTTCTTGGTGACAGCTCTCTTGTGTGTTGAAGGGCTCCCTCCTGGAGTCCATTGCCTGGGCCCAGGGCAGAGCGGGGCCTTGGACCCATGCAGGGGCTGTGCCTTCCTGGGCTTAGAAGCACTATTCATCCTCCCAGTGTAACTGTCCGGACTGGTCCTGTTCCCTGCAAGGCCCAGCGTGGGGAGAGGTGTCCTACTGTGAGGGCCCAGCCCTGCCCTTCAGCGTGCCCATGTGGCTCCCAGTGGTGTGCAGAGTCTGTTGGAGGACAGATCTCTAACAGCCAGGGACTGCAGTGCTAGGAAGACCCTGGCCTGCATGTGAGGAGCAGCGGTGGTGTGAGCAGAGCTCAGGCTGACCCTGCCTCAGAGCACGTGGGGAGTCAGGGAAGCTGAGTACGAAGAGGTCATCCCCAGAGTTTGTGCTATACGTGGGTCGATGCTTTCCCTGTACCTCTGAAGGTGCCCAGCACCCAGTGAGATGGAGGAAGATGGTGTCCCTGCCCCGAACTGAGGGCAGGAGGAGCATGACTGGAACTTCAGATGGTTCACAGGGTACTGTGTGCCTGAGAGGTTATTTTGAGCCCAGCAGTGCCCTCAGGAGTTCCTTTTCTGCACTCAGGAGACCAAGGACACCAGAGGGGTGTCAGGATTTAGAGCATTGCCCGGGGCTCAACGCCAAGGTCTAAAAGGCAATTTTCAAGTATAATTGAAAATCACACCTATGTGTTGACATTAATAGTGAAGCCACAAGTCGCTTGCACAGGGAAGATGGACACGTGAAGCAAGCAATGAGAGCCTGCTGGGCATGTTGGGTTGAGAGGGAGTGGGGACGGCTTTGCGTAGGCAGAGTGTGGCTGATAGCAATCCAAACTTGTGAATTACCTCAGCCCTGCATATCTGGAGAACAGCTGGGCCCTGCCAGGTGCTGAAGGACTGTAGGAGGTACCTACCTCCTCTGCCTGTGCCCACGTGTGCTGGCCATGGACCCTAGGTGGGTCAATGGAGGGGAGGGGCAGACAGAGACGAGGCAGGTGGCTGTCCCCAGGCATTATTGTCTCCCCACGCCCACTCCTGCCACCCTTTGGAGCCATCCTCTCACTGAAGGCCATTGGCTGTGGAGTAGCCAGGGATGTCTTCCTCAGCTCCAAGGGAAAGGGCACAAAACAAAATCCACTGCAGTGAATCCCACCCTCCCCTTCCTCCACCTTTTTTCCCGGAGCAGACCGGAAGAGTTGCCTCGGAAGGAAAGAGTACTCGGAGGCTCAGGCTTGGATGCAGCACAACTTTAATGAGTCTAAGGAAGAAAAGGAGGTGGCTCCCAGGGAGCACCAGGGGCAACCACTAAGATGCGGTGGAGCTCCTGCAGGGTGTCCGTCTGGCCTGCCCTGCCGAGGGAGGGAGGCCAAGAGGTCTCTGCTAGGCTGGCATTGGGAGACAGCGACAGCAAAGGAAAGAGAGAGAGACAGAGGAGAGTGGAAGAAGGGAACAGTGGCCTGAAGCTCTCTTTCCTGTCAGCACCATGTTGTGAGGTCTTGGAGGTTCTTGCTTGGGGCCGTTGCCAGCAGCTTCAGCAGGGCTGACATCTGTTGCCACAGTAGCGGCTGGTAATGCAGGAGAGGTCACAGCACCCAGAGGTGATGGGCACTCCATCACAGCTGAGGATGCTGCCAACGGCAGCGGAGGTGGAGGATCCCACAACGGTGTTCTGTGGGAAGGAGCTGAGGATGGGGCCGGGCAGGGTCACCACCACAGCAGGAGGCTCGATGACGACGGTGGAGTTCTGGCACTGCCTGACACAGGGCTCATTGCAGCTGTTGGCCAACGGGGTCGGGCCGCAGGGCGAGCAGCAGGGCTGGCAGGACATGTCTCTGGGACAGAGGTGCACCTGGAAGAGAGGGCAGGGGGAAGCAGAGCACAGGGAAACATGAGGAGTAGCACTGCATCCAACCACAATGGAGCCAAGGCACCTCGTGGCCCAGCACACACTCCCCAGCTCAAAGCCCAGGAGCCACCTCAGCTAAGTCCCAGCCTCTCTCTGCGGAAGGAAGACCTTCCCTCTCCTGCCCTCTCCCATGAGATGCAGCTCCCAGCCCTGGGCTAGGGCAGCCCACATCAGCTGAGACATGCATCAAGGAAAGACCGG
Organism: Nipponia nippon; assembly: GCF_047370975.1. NCBI lineage: Eukaryota > Metazoa > Chordata > Aves > Pelecaniformes > Threskiornithidae > Nipponia > Nipponia nippon. The sequence continues at coordinate 1,050,086 of NW_028262364.1, forward strand.
ATCTTGAAGGAGGAGGAGAAGAGTCTTCACACTCACCTGATTGCCAAGGAGAAGGAGGCGAGAGCAGTGGATGAGAGAGCAGAGAGTTGGCCTGCCTTTTATAGTAGCCCTGCACTGCCTCAGGCCCAGAGGCACCCTTTGTGGAAGTACTAATTTTCTGACAAGCTCATGTCAAATGCAAACCATCCCAGCTAATGGGATGGGCCGTGTCCTGGTTTCCTGCACTGCTGCCTTTTTCTTTCCTGGCTTATGCCACGTCATTTCCCATATGAAGGCTTCTGTAAGTGTTGGGATGAGAGGCCTGAGGATTTCCGGGGCAGGAACACGTCGGCGCAGGCAGAAGGGTCAGATCAAGTGCTGGTGGCATCCCCTGCAGGCATGACAGGGAGAGTCAAACTACTGAGGACTCCTTTGGTGTTCAAGCACCAGGACTTCCATGTCCCCTATAAAATACTGAACCCGATTGTCCAGCGACTATATCTAGGAAGGCAGGGATATGTGATTCAAGGCCAAATCACACAAAATCTGCTGCTGTTTCATGAGGGGGGGTCAGGCACATTCCCTCTTTGCAACAGAGGTGGCAGGTATTTTGTAATGGACCTAAGTGCATCCTCCATCCTAGTCTGCCTTGTCTCCCATCCAGCTTACAGGTAGTGCAATTGAGGGCTCCCTTGAAGCTGGGAGGCTTCAGCCAGGGACGACTCGCCTTCCCATGGCAGCAACTTTCAAGCTTCAGGTCTAGCGCTTGGCCCCAAGCCGAGTTACAGCTCCAGCAGTGACACATCGGGGCCTCTCTCTGACCATGGACCCCACTGAAGCGGGGAGGGAGCACAGCCAGGACAGCTGACCCAGACTGGCCAAAGGGCTATTCCATTCCATATAACATCACGCTCAGTATATAAACGGGGGAAGTTGGCAGGGTGCAGCGATTGCTGCTTGGGGACAAGCTGGGCATTGATCAGCGGCTGGTGAGCAATTTTGTATAGTGTATCACTTGCTTTGTGTATTATTATTGTATCATTATTATTATTGCTACTACTACTACTATTACTACTATTACTACTATTCTGTTCTATTTTACTTCAATTATTAAACTGTTCTTACCACAGCCCATGAGTTTTCTCACTTTTGGTTTTTGCGGTTTTCTGTGCTCCGCAGTGATTAGTGATGTTTTGCCTGGAGATTTGTTATTAAAACACTGACCTTGAGCTTCATCTGGTATTTGGGTTCTGTAGTGAAGCCATTACTGTACTTCGGGTACCACCTCATGGAGACAATTAGCCATTATACCTCTTCCTCTGAGAGGTGTTTTAGGGAGGAAATACAGAATGGCACCTTTGCTGCCTTCTTCTGTGGTGTTTCCTCCTTCAATTACAACCACTTTTCAGTTTCTTCAACACCCTTGGGTAGTTAAGATATATCTATTGGTAGTTCTCGGGAATACTGTCTTGGTTTTGTCTAAGGTTAATAAGCACTTTAAGAATATCATCCCGAGATCTGCCCCAAGGCCGGATAGTTATGAATGGCAGGGTGTGCGGAATAGCACGGGCAAAAGCCTAGGACGGTGGGCACCTCCAGTGTTTTGGAACTTCATCCCTGAACAAGTGCAGAGTCCTGAGAAATCAGTAGAATATTTGGAAAAGTATGCTGTCACCCTGGCAATTCTATGGAGACGCACATCACTGCAACGTGCTGGGGCCTGGCCCATGCCTACCGAGCCCTATTCAACACTATTCAGAAGCCTCAAGGGGAAGACATCATCTCTGGATCCGATGACAAAATGACAGGCGCTGCGGCTACGCCAGCCCCTGCGACAGGTGCTGCAGCTATGCCAGAGAACCAGCCTCTGCCAGTATCAGTCACCCCTATACAGAAGAAAAAATACACAAGAAAATCAGCTTGTTTACTAAGGGCTGATGATAAGCCAGGGCCATCACGAGAACAGGAGGAGGAAGAGGCAGAACCCATAAATGAGATGGTAACCACCCAATCCCTGTCCCTGAGTGACCTGCGAGATATGCAAAACGATTTCAGCCATCATCCAGGCGAGCACATTGTCACCTGGCTGCTTCGATGCTGGGATAATGGGGCCAGTAGCCTGGAATTAGAGGGGAGGGAAGCCAACCTGCTGGGATCCCTTTCTAGGGAAGGGGGCATTGAAAAAGCGATTGGAAAAGGGGCAAAAGCCCTCAGCCTCTGGAGGCAACTCCTGTCAGGCGTGAAGGAAAGGTATCCCTTCAAGGAAGATGTTGTATGCCACCCAGGCAAGTGGGCCACCAGGGAGAGAGGTATCCAGTACCTGAGGGAATTAGCCATGCTGGAGGTGATTTATGGTGACCTGGACAACGAGCAGTTATCCAAAGATCCAGATGAAGTCCAGCGCACATAACCCATGTGGCGGACGTTTGGATGGAGTGCACCATCATTGTACGCAAACTCATTGGGAATAATGACCGGGAAAGATGAAGCGGGACCAACAGTGGATGAAGTGGCTGGCCAACTGCGGCAAGACGAAGAAAGTCTCTCTTCCTCCCTACGGGCCTGTGTCTTGGCTGTGGAGAAACTGCCTGACATGCTAGCTGAGAAATTATCTCGGGAGTTCTAGCGACTCAAAGAGGATATGTCCTGCTCCTCACCTGTACGAACCAGTATCTCAGCCATTAGGAGGAAGCACCTCTCTGTTCAAGAGAGAAGATATAGTGGATACACACCACGGGCCACCCTGGGGTATTACCTGCATGACCACGCAGAGGACATGAGGAAGTGGGATGGCAAATCTACCTCGACCCTAGAGGCACGGGTACGTGAGTTGCGAGGCAAAGCAATGACACAAGGGGGTTCTTCCAGGAAAATTGCTACTCCAGTTTCCAGTGAGCACTTCCCCAGACAGAGTAGAAGGGCTGATTTTGCATCCAATCTTAATAAATGGACTTTTGATTCGCATTTACAAGAAGTGAGAAACAAATGCTATGACCGGGACTAGAGGGGCCCTGCCTCCAGCCAGGTGGAGGAAAGGGACAACAGGGTTTACTGGACTGTGTGGATTCAACTGCCTGGCACATCAGACCCACAGAAGTATAAGGCTCTAGTGGACACCGGTGCACAGTGCACCCTCATGCCATCGAGCTATGAAGGGGCAGAACCCATCTGTATTTCTGGAGTGACAGGGGCATCCCAACAGCTGACTGTATCGGAGGCTGAAGTGAGCTTAACCGGGAAGGAGTGGCAGAAGCACCCAGAGGCTCCATGCATCCTTGGCCTAGATTACCTCAGGAGAAGGGATTTCAAGGACCCAAAAGGGTACCGGTGGGCTCTTGCTATAGCTGCCTTGGAGACGGAGGAAATTAAACAGCTGTCTACCCTGCCTGGTCTCTCGAAGGACCCTTCTATTGTAGGGATGTTGAGGGTCAAAGAACAACAGGTGCAAATCGCTACCACAACAGTGCACTGGCGGCAATGTCCCACCAACAGAGACTCCCTGATTCCTATCCATAAGCTGATTCGTCAGCTGGAGAGCCAAGGAGTGATCATCCAGACTCACCCACCCTTTAACAGTCCCATATGGCCAGTGCAAAAGCCTAATGGAGAGTGGAGGCTAACAGTAGACTGAAGGCAGTCATGCTGCCGCTGAGCGCTGCCGTGCCGGACATGCTAGAACTTCAGTACGAACTAGAGTCAAAAGCAGCCCAATGACATGCTACAATTGATATTGCTAATGCATTCTTCTCAATCCCTTTAGCGGCAGAGCGCAGGCCACAGTTTGCTTGCACCTGGAGGGGCGTCCAGTACACCTGGAATTGACTGCCCCAGGGGTGGAAACACAGCCCTACCATGTGCCATGGGCTGATCCAGATGGCACTGAACCAGGGTGGGGCTCCAGAACACCTGCAAGACATTGATGACATCACCATACGGGGCAACGCAGCAGAAGAGGCTTTTGAGAAAGGGAAGCAAATAGTCCAAATCTTTCTGGAGGCCGGCTTTGCCGTAAAACAAAGTAAGGTCAAGGGAACTGTTTTTAGGAACAAAATGGCAAGATGGACGTCGTCAGATCCCAATGGATGTGATCAACAAAATAACACGCCATGTCTCCACCAACCAGCAAAAAGGAAACACGAGCTTTCTTGGGCATTGTGGGCTTTTGGAGAATGCATCCTCCAAATTACAGTCTGATCACAAGCCCTGTCTATCAAGTGACCCAGAAGAATCATAGAATCATAGAATCGTCAAGGTTGGAAAAGACCCTTAAGATCATCGAGTCCAACCGTTAACCTAGCACTGCCAAGTCCATCTATACCATGTCCTCGAGCACCACATCTATCCGTTCTTTAAATACCTCTCGGGAAGGGGACTCAACCGCTTCCCTGGGTAGCCTGTTCCAATGCTTGACCACCCTTTCGGTGAAGAAGTTTCTCCTAATATCTAACCTAAACCTCCCCTGGCGCAGCTGGAGGCCGTTTCCTCTCGTCCTATCAGTCATTACTAGGGAGAAGAGACCGACCCCCACCTCGCTACAACCTCCTCTCAGGTAGTTGTAGAGAGCAATAAGGTCTCCCCTCAGCCTCCTCTTCTCCAGACTAAACAACCCCAGTTCCCTCAGCCGCTCCTCCTAAGACTTGTGCTCTAGACCCTTCACCAGCTTCGTTGCCCTCCTCTGGACACGCTCCAGCACCTCGATGTCCTTCTTGTAGTGAGGGGCCCAAAACTGAACCCAGTACTCGAGGTGTGGCCTCACCAATGCCGAGTACAGGGGCACTGTCACCTCCCTGGTCCTGCTGGTCACACTCTTCCTGATACAAGCCAGGATGCCATTGGCCCTCTTGGCCACCTGAGCACACTGCTGGCTCATGTTCGGGTGGCTGTCAACCAACACCCCCAGGTCCTTTTCTGCCAGGCAGCTCTCCAGCCACTCCTCCCCCAGCCTGTAGCGTTGCATGGGGTTGTTGTGAAGAAATATTTCAAATGGGGCCCTGAGCAATGACAAGCCTTTGAACAAATTAACCAGGAGGTAGTTCATGCAGCAGCCCTTGGGTCAGTCTGGGCAGGACAAGATGTAAAAAATGTGCTCTATAGCGCAGCCGGGGAGAATGGCCCTTTCTGGAGCCTCTGGCAGAAAGCACCAGGGGGGACTCGAGGTCGACCCCTAGGGTTCTGGAGGTGAGGATACAGAGGATCCGAGGCCCGCTATACTCCAAATGAAAAAGAGACACTGGCAGCATATGAAGACGTTTGAGCTGCTTTGGAAGTGGTTGGTAGAGAAGCACAGCTCCTCCTGACACCCCGACTGCTGGTGCTGGGCTGCATGTTCAAAGGGAGGATCCCCTCTACACATCATGCAACTGATGCTACATGGAGGAAGTGGGTCACGCTAATCATGCAACGGGCTCCAATAGGAAACCCCAGTCACCCAGGAATCTTGGAAGTGATCACGGACTGGCCAGAAGGCAAAGAGTTCGGAATATCGCCAGAGGAGGAGGTGACACATGCTGAGGAGGCCCCACTGTATAATAAACTACCAGAAAATGAGAAGCAATATGCCCTGTTCACTGATGGGTCCTGCTGTCTTGCGGGGAAGCATCGGAGGTGGAAAGCTGCTCTGTGGAGTCCTGTACGAGAAGTTGCAGAAAGTGCTGAAGGAGAAGGTGAATTGAGTCAGTTTGCAGAGGTGAAAGCCATCCAGCTGGCTTTAGATATTGCTGACTGAGAAATACGGCCGATGCTGTATCTCTGTACTGGCTCATGGATGGTAGCACATGCCCTGTTGGGGTGGTTGCAGCAATGGAAGCAGAGCACCCAGCAGTGCAGAGGCAAACCCATCTGGGCTGCCGCATTGTGGCAAGCTATTGCTGCCTGGATAGAGAACCTGGTTGTAAAAGTACATCACGTAGATGCTCATGTACCCAAGAGTTGGGCCACAGGAGAACGTCAAAACAACCAGCAGGTGGATCAGGCTGCTAGGATTGAAGTGGCTCAGGTGGATCTGGACTGGCAACATAGGGGTGAATTACTTCTAGCTCGGCGGGCCCACAAGACCTCAGGCCATCAAGGAAGAGATGAAACATATAGATGGGCTATATGTGACCGATGGGTGGACTTGGCCATGGACACTCTTGCACAGGTTATCCATGAATGCGAAACATGCACTTGCAATCAAGCAAGCCAAGCGATTAAAGCCTCTGTGGCAAGGAGGACGATGGCTGAACTATAAATCCGGGGAGGCCTGGCAGATCGATTATATCACACGCCCACAAACCTGCCAAGGCAAGCGCCATGGGCTTACAACGGTGGAAGCAACCACCGGATGGCTGGAAACACATCCCGTGCCTCATGCCGCTGCCGGGAACGCTCTCCTGGGTCTTGAAAAGCAAGTCCTATGGCGACGTGGCACCCCAGAAAGAATTGAGCCAGATAACGGGACTCAATTCTGAAACAGCCTCATAGACACCTGGGCCAAAGAGCACGGCCAGCTGAAACCAGGACAGTAACCTAAGTGCATCCTCCATCCTAGTCTGCCTTGTCTCCCATCCAGCTTACAGGTAGTGCAATTGAGGGCTCCCCTCTTCCCTTTGTTGACCTTCCTGAGATCATTCTGCTGGGAGGCTTCAGCCAGGGACGACTCCCCTTCCCATGGGAGCAACTTTCAAGCTTAAGTCCTAGCGCTTGGCCCCAAGCCGAGTTACAGCTCCAGCAGTGACACATCTGGGCCTCTATCTGACTATGAACCCCACTGATCTCGGTTTGGACCCTGACATGGAGGTGACTTCCCAGCTTAACATGGGACCTTCCTTATCTCTGTGAACACACCTGGTGATCGCTGGACATTGTGGAACACTGATGACTGCCATGAGGCCTCCTCCTGACCTTGACTCACTGACTCACTGACCCGCCTTTCCAGCCTGACCCCAGACATATGGAAGACAAGAGCCTGAGGCAGAACACAAGCAGGACAACTTAAAACTCTGTGCACACTTGCAGACCTATGCCCTTACTGGGGTTTTGGAGAAAAACTGGAATGGCTCTCGTGTCTGGAGTGTGCAGTGGCTCTGCAAAACAGAAGGCAGAACTGCAACCCTGCGCTCCATAAGAGCAGGTATTTGTCCCCTCGGGGACCTGCCAGGCAGAATCCTTTGGGAAAGCGCCCTGGGGGGTCAAAGAGGCCCAGGGAGAATATGAAATCCAGCAGTTAAGAGCTGATGCTACTAAAAATAAGGAAATCACCATAACTAGCTCCATCTGCTCCACTTGGTAAAGGCATCAGAAAGATCCACCAAGGACATTAGATGGCTGTATTTTTGGAGCATTTCTTTCCAAGCCGTAAAGCCTGGCCAATAATACCATTCTTCTTAAGGTTATTTGAAGTTCAATCCCTTCCTGAAGCCTGGGCTGGTTCTTTTCTGTTGAAATTTTTATTTGCCTAATTGTGTTTCACACTCTGTTGGACTTGCTTTTATTGGGTCTATGTGGCAAGACGTTGGTAGCTGGGCAGAAGGTTGCAGGGGTGGCCTCTGTGAGAAGCGTCCAGTGCCTACCCCCATATCTGACAGAGTCAGTTCCAACTGGCTCCAAAACAGACTCACTGCTGCCCAGCGTTGAGCCCGTGAGCGACACTGGAGGTGCCTCCGTGAAAACATATTTGAGAAAGGGCAAAACACTGCACAGGAAAGGAGGAAAGGAGGAAAAAAGAAAGTGTGAGAAACAATCCTGCAAACAGCAAGGCCAGAGAAGAAAGAGGAGGAGGAGGTGCTCCAGGCAACGATGCAGAGATTCCTGGGCCACGCGTGGGTGAGACCACGGTGCAGCAGATCTCCCCACTGCAGCCCATGGAGGATCCCACGCCAGATCAGGTGGATATCATCTCCTGCAGGAACTGTGGCCTATGCAGAGTCCCTGTTGAAGCAGGCTCCTGGCAGGAACCCTGGCCCATGGACAGGACCCACGCTGGAGCCAGTCTTGAAAGGCTGCAGCCTATGGGAAAGGCTCATGCTGGAGCAGAGAAAATCGTGAGGAGCAAACAGTGGCAGAAAGGAACTGTTGCGTACTGACCACCACCCCCATTCCACATCCCACCGTGCAGCTTGGGGGTGGAGGAAATAGAAGAGCCATGAATGAAGGAGGGAAGATGAGTCTGTGTAAAAGAGGTGGATGGAGTGAAGGCTGAGTGTGGCTGATAGCAATCCGAACTGGTGAATTACCTCAGCCCTGCATATCTGGAGAACAGCTGGGCCCTGCCAGGTGCGGGAGCCAGGGATGTCTTCCTCAGCTCCAAGGGAAAGGGCACAAAACAAAATCCACTGCAGTGAATCCCACCCTCCCCTTCCTCCACCTTTTTTCCCGGAGCAGACCGGAAGAGTTGCCTCGGAAGGAAAGAGTACTCGAAGGCTCAGGCTTGGATGCAGCACAACTTTAATGAGTCTAAGGAAGAAAAGGAGGTGGCTCCCAGGGAGCACCAGGGGCAACCACTAAGATGCGGTGGAGCTCCTGCAGGGTGTCCATCTGGCCTGCCCTGCCGAGGGAGGGAGGCCAAGAGGTCTCTGCTAGGCTGGCATTGGGAGACAGCGACAGCAAAGGAAAGAGAGAGAGAGAGGAGAGTGGAAGAAGGAAACAATGGCAAGAAGCTCTCTTTCCTGTCAGCACCATGTTGTGAGGTCTTGGAGGTTCTTGCTTGGGGCCGTGGCCAGCAGCTTCAGCAGGGCTGACATCTGTTGCCACAGTAGCGGCTGGTAATGCAGGAGAGGTCACAGCACCCAGAGGTGATGGGCACTCCATCACAGCTGAGGATGCTGCCAACGGCAGCGGAGGTAGAGGATCCCACAACGGTGTTCTGTGGGAAGGAGCTGAGGATGGGGCCGGGCAGGGTCACCACCACGGGGGAGGGCTGGATGACGACGGTGGAGTTCTGGCACTGCCTGACGCAGGGCTCATTGCAGCTGTTGGCCAACGGGGTTGGGCCGCAGGGCGAGCAGCAGGGCTGGCAGGACATGTCTCTGGGACAGAGGTGCACCTGGAAGAGAGGGCAGGGGGAAGCAGAGCACAGGGAAACATGAGGAGTAGCACTGCATCCAACCACAATGGAGCCAAGGCACCTCGTGGCCCAGCACACACTACCCAGCTCGAGGCCCAGGAGCCACCTCAGCTAAGTCCCAGCCTCTCTCTGCGGAAGGAAGACCTTCTCTCTCCTTCCCTCTCCCATGAGATGCAGCTCCCAGCCCTGGGCTAGGGCAGCCCACATCAGCTGAGACATACATCGAAGAAAGACCTAAACATGAAGGAGAAGAGTCTTCACACTCACCTGATTGCCAAGGAGAAGGAGGCGAGAGCAGTGGATGAGAGAGCAGAGAGTTGGCCTGCCTTTTATAGTAGCCCTGCACTGCCTCAGGCCCAGAGGCACCCTTTGTGGAAGTACTAATTTTCTGACAAGCTCATGTCAAATGCAAACCATCCCAGCTAATGGGATGGGCCGTGTCCTGGTTTCCTGCACTGCTGCCTTTTCACTTCCTGCCTTATGCCACATCATTTCCCATATGAAGGCTTCTGTAAGTGTTGGGATGAGAGCCCTGAGGATTTCCGGGGCAGAAACACGTCGGCGCAGGCAGAAGGGTCAGATCAAGTGCTGGTGGCATCCCCTGCAGGCAGGTGATGTGTGCACCTGGGTCATTCCTGTGGGCTTGTTTGTGGCAAAGAGAGGTCATGTCACAGGTGGTCCCCAGCATGTCCTCAGCAGAGCCCACACTTGCTGACGTTTTCCTGGCTTTACGTGAGCGCATAGATTTTTGCATGGTTCCATGCAGGCATGCATGAGCACACGTGTGCCAGTCTGTGCCTGTGGTGACCCTCATCGTGAGGGCATGTGCAGGTCATAGCAGAATGGTAGCTGGAAAGGAATCTACAGCGGCGTGGTGGTGCCTTTGGCCTGGCAGAGAGCTGCTCAGAGAACCGAAATGCAGTCTCTGCCTCCTTTGCCCTCCCTTTCTTGCTTTATGTACAGGGAGAAAGGCCAAGAAAGCCTGCCCGCCTTCGCAGGCCGCTGTCCCTGAATCGATTCCCTTATGATGCAGTGTTGCTGGTGACTGGGGTAGCACACAGGCTCCTCGTGTACATGCCAATGGCAGATGCACTTGTGTAGCTCATCTGCCTGGTGCTGAGTGAGGCAGGGGCCGAGACCTCACACCAGATGGTATTGGACTAAAGGTACCAGGGTCCTGATGTTGCTCTGCTGTGAGTGGTAGGATAGTTGGACCGACCCAACTTAGAGGTAGCATAGCTGAGGGCTGCCCCCTTCCCTTTGTTGGCCTTGCTGAGATCATTGCCAGATGGTGCTGCTGGGAGGCTTCATTGCGAGCCAACTCCCCTTCCCATGGGAGCAGCTTTTCAGCTTAAGTTCTAATGCTTGGCCCCAACCCGAGTTACATGTCTAGCAGTGGCACATCTGTGCCTCTGTGTGGACATGGACCCCACTGGTCTCAGTGTGGACCCTGACATGTGGGTGACTTCCCGGCTTGACCTGAGACCTGCCTCGTCTCTATCAACACACCTGGTGATCACTGGACTTTGTTGAACCCTGATTATTGTCCTGAGACCTCATCCTGACCTTGACTCACTGATGCACTCTTGTTGCTGTTTAACCCCGGCTGGCAGCTGAGCACCACACAGCCCCTCACTCACTCCCGCCAGGTGGCATGGCGGGGAGAATTGGAAGGGTAAAAGCAAGACAAATCATGGGTTGAGATAAAGACAGTTTAATAGTTAGAAAACAATTGCAAGGAAAAACAAAACAACAAAAAGAAAGGAAAATAAAACCAAGAAAAACAAGTGATGCAAAAGAAAACAATTGCTCACCACCAACTCATGCCCAGCCAGTCCCCGAGCAACGGCAGCCTCTGCCAACTTCACCCCCCAAGTTTTATTGCGTAGCATGACATTATACAGTATGGAATATTGCTTTGATCAGTTGGGGTCAGCTGTCCCAGCTGTGTCCCCTCCCAACTTCTTGTGCACTCCCAGCTACTCGCTGGCGGGGCAGGCTGAGAAACAGAAAAGGCCTTGAGGCTGTGCAAGCACTGCTCGGCAACAAACAAAACATCCCTGTCTTATCAACACGATTTTCAGCACAAATCCAAAACATAGCCCCATACGAGCTACTACAAAGAAACTTAGCTCTGTCCCAGGCAAAACCAGTACACTCACTGACCTGCCTTTTCCCACACTATCATATGTAAGACAAGAGCCTGAGGCAGAACACAAGCAGGACGACGTAAAACTCTGTGCACACTTGCAGACCTATGATCTTATTGGGGTTTTGGAGAAAAGCTGGGGTAGCTCTCACGTCTGGAGTGTGCAGTGGCTGTGCAGAACAGAAAGCAGAATTGCAACCCCGCACTCCATGAGAGCAGATTTTTGTCGCCTCAGGGACCGGCCAGGCAGAATCCTCTGGGAAATTGCCTTAAGCTGCCAAAGAGGCCCAGGGAGACTGTGAAATACTGCAGTTAAGATCTGATGTTAATAACATTAAGGAAATCACCATAATTAGCTCCATCTGCTCCACTTCCGAAAGGATCTACCAAGGACATTAGATGGCTGTATTTTTGGAGCATTTATTCCAAATCTCTAAGCGTGACTAGTAATACCATTTTTCTTAAGAGTTTTCAAAGTAACATCCCTCCCTTAATGGAGCCTGGACTGCTTCTTTTCTGTTGAAATTTTTATTCATCTAATTGTGCCTCATACTCCGTTGGACTCACTCTATTTGGCTTACGTGGCAAGGCTTTGGCAGGAACTTGCAGGGGTGGTCCCTGCGAGAAGAATCCAGGGTCTGCCCCCACGTCTGACAGAGCCAGTTCCAGCCAGCTCCAAAGCAGATTCCCTGCTGCCCAACGCTGAGCCTCTTAGCAATGCTGGGAGTGGCTCCATGAAAACACGTTTGAGAAAGGGCAAAATGGAGCACAGGAAGTGAGGGATGAACTAAAAACAAGTGTGAGAAACAATCCTGCAACCACCAAGGCCAGAGAAAAAAGAGGTTGAGGAGGTGCTGCAGGCGACAGTGCAGAGATTCCCAGGCAGCCCGTGTGAGAGACCACAGTGGAGCAGATCTCCCCACTGCAGCCCATGGAGGATCCCACACCAGACCAGGTGGATATCATGTCCTGCAGGAACTGTGGCCTGTGCAGAGCCCATGCTGAAGCAGGCTTCTGGTGGGAACTCTGGCCCACGGACAGGACCCACACTGGAGCCAGTCTTGACAGGCTGCAGCCTATGGGAAGGGCTCGTGCTGGAGCAGAGGAGAAGCCTGAGGAGGAAACAGTGGCAGAAAGGAACTGTTGCGTACTGACCACGACCCCCATCCCGCATCCCACCACGCAGCTTGGGGCTGGAGGACATAGAAGAGCCATGAATGAAGGAGGGAAGTTGCACTAGTGGCAGGTTTACAGCTTTTCTTTCCCCAACCACCCATCCCTCATTGCCTCTCTTTTCTGGCCCATCCACTCTCAATGTTTCAGAGACAGGTCAGTGCAGAAGATCTCAGCTGCCTTTGTAGTCCCAGCTTTCTAGAGGTTCAAGCACCACAGGCTGTTGCCCATGAGCTGTAGGCTTCAGGAGAGGTGGGAGGTAGGAGGAGGGGCACAAGATTCCTGGGTGACTGGGGTTTCCTATTGGAGCCCGTTGCGTGATTAGCGTGACCCACTTCCTCCATGTAGCATCAGTTGCATGATGTGTAGAGGGGATCCTCCCTTTGAACATGCAGCCCAGCACCAGCAGTCGGGGTGTCAGGAGGAGGTGTGCTTCACTACCAACCACTTCCAAAGCAGCTCAAATGTCTTCATATGCTGCCAGTGTCTCTTTTTCATTTGGAGTATAGCGGGCCTCGGATCCTCTGTATCCCCACCTCCAGAACCCTAGGGGTCGACCTCGAGTCCCCCCTGGTGCTTTCTGCCAGAGGCTCCAGAAAGGGCCATTCTCCCCGGCTGCGCTATAGAGCACATTTTTTACATCTTGTCCTGCCCAGACTGACCCAAGGGCTGCTGCATGAACTACCTCCTGGTTAATTTGTTCAAAGGCTTGTCATTGCTCAGGGCCCCATTTGAAATATTTCTTCACAACAACCCCATGCAACGCTACAGGCTGGGGGAGGAGTGGCTGGAGAGCTGCCTGGCAGAAAAGGACCTGGGGGTGTTGGTTGACAGCCACCCGAACATGAGCCAGCAGTGTGCTCAGGTGGCCAAGAGGGCCAATGGCATCCTGGCTTGTATCAGGAAGAGTGTGACCAGCAGGACCAGGGAGGTGACAGTGCCCCTGTACTCGGCATTGGTGAGGCCACACCTCGAGTACTGGGTTCAGTTTTGGGCTCCTCACTAGAAGAAGGACATCGAGGTGCTGGAGCGTGTCCAGAGGAGGGCAACGAAGCTGGTGAAGGGTCTAGCGGGAACTGGGGTTGTTTAGTCTGGAGAAGAGGAGGCTGAGGGGAGACCTTATTGCTCTCTACAACTACCTGAGAGGAGGTTGTAGCGAGGTGGGGGTCGGTCTCTTCTCCCTAGTAATGACTGATAGGACGAGAGGAAACGGCCTCCAGCTGCGCCAGGGGAGGTTTAGGTTAGATATTAGGAGAAACTTCTTCACCGAAAGGGTGGTCAAGCATTGGAACAGGCTACCCAGGGAAGCGGTTGAGTCCCCTTCCCGAGAGGTATTTAAAGAACGGATAGATGTGGTGCTCGAGGACATGGTATAGATGGACTTGGCAGTGCTAGGTTAACGGTTGGACTCGATGATCTTAAGGGTCTTTTCCAACCTTGACGATTCTATGATTCTATGATTCTTCTGGGTCACTTGATAGACAGGGCTTGTGATCAGACTGTAATTTGGAGGATGCATTCTCCAAAAGCCCACAATGCCCAAGAAAGCTCGTGTTTCCTTTTTGCTGGTTGGTGGAGACATGGCGTGTTATTTTGTTGATCACATCCATTGGGATCTGACGACGTCCATCTTGCCATTTTGTTCCTAAAAACTGGATCTCCTGTACAGGTCCCTTGACCTTACTTTGTTTTACGGCAAAGCCGGCCTCCAGAAAGATTTGGACTATTTGCTTCCCTTTCTCAAAAGCCTCTTCTGCTGCGTTGCCCCGTATGGTGATGTCATCAATGTCTTGCAGGTGTTCTGGAGCCCCACCCTGGTTCAGTGCCATCTGGATCAGCCCATGGCACATGGTAGGGCTGTGTTTCCACCCCTGGGGCAGTCAATTCCAGGTGTACTGGACGCCCCTCCAGGTGCAAGCAAACTGTGGCCTGCGCTCTGCCGCTAAAGGGATTGAGAAGAATGCATTAGCAATATCAATTGTAGCATGTCATTGGGCTGCTTTTGACTCTAGTTCGTACTGAAGTTCTAGCATGTCCGGCACGGCAGCGCTCAGCAGCAGCATGACTGCCTTCAGTCTACTGTTAGCCTCCACTCTCCATTAGGCTTTTGCACTGGCCATATGGGACTGTTAAAGGGTGGGTGAGTCTGGATGATCACTCCTTGGCTCTCCAGCTGACGAATCAGCTTATGGATAGGAATCAGGGAGTCTCTGTTGGTGGGACATTGCCGCCAGTGCACTGTTGTGGTAGCGATTTGCACCTGTTGTTCTTTGACCCTCAACATCCCTACAATAGAAGGGTCTTTCGAGAGACCAGGCAGGGTAGACAGCTGTTTAATTTCCTCCGTCTCCAAGGCAGCTATAGCAAGAGCCCACCGGTACCCTTTTGGGTCCTTGAAATCCCTTCTCCTGAGGTAATCTAGGCCAAGGATGCATGGAGCCTCTGGGTGCTTCTGCCACTCCTTCCCGGTTAAGCTCACTTCAGCCTCCGATGCAGTCAGCTGTTGGGATGCCCCTGTCACTCCAGAAATACAGATGGGTTCTGCCCCGTTAGAGCTCGATGGCATGAGGGTGCACTGTGCACCGGTGTCCACTAGAGCCTTATACTTCTGTGGGTCTGATGTGCCAGGCCGTTGAATCCACACAGTCCAGTAAACCCTGTTGTCCCTTTCCTCCACCTGGCTGGAGGCAGGGCCCCTCTAGTCCCGGTCATAGCATTTGTTTCTCACTTCTTGTAAATGCGAATCAAAAGTCCATTTATTAAGATTGGATGCAAAATCAGCCCTTCTACTCTGTCTGGGGAAGTGCTCACTGGAAACTGGAGTAGCAATTTTCCTGGAAGAACCCCCTTGTGTCATTGCTTTGCCTCGCAACTCACGTACCCGTGTCTCTAGGGTCGAGGTAGATTTGCCATCCCACTTCCTCATGTCCTCTGCGTGGTCATGCAGGTAAAACCCCAGGGTGGCCCGTGGTGTGTTGTAGTAAAGATAAGGGCTGGCGACCGGAAGATCACGTGCTGTACGGAAAGAGTTAAGGGTCGACCCTCCCTTGTCTCCGCCCCTTATAACATGACACACCTACTGCGGGGGGTATAAAGCCCGGGTCGGCTGGAGATCTAGTGGGATAACCTTGATGTGTAGTGTTTGCTACACAGTGGTGACCCCGACGTGATCAGGCAACAGCGATGGAGCTCGAGGAACTCATAAAGGTACTAAAGTCGGTAACGACAAGGGTGCTCAAGAGGGGGTTTGCGGCAAGGCGGCACCGACCTGCTGCACGTGGTGTGCTGATGGGGCAGGAATCTCCTGGGAACGAAAAGCCAACAAGTTTAGTTTCGGAGGGGACACAGGCTGGCTGGGAAGGAGTGGCCTGTGGGACACAGACGGAACCGTTGTTACTGGGGGCTGAGCCAACGGAGGAAGGGGAGGTGCAGGGAGACTATGGTGCAGCGGGAACAAAGGAGTCGGGAAAGGTGTTCCCGATACAAGTGGGGAGTTTAGAGCGGCCGCCCACGGAACCTTCGGCACCTCCTGCACCGGCGGATCTGCCACTTCCTCAATACCCCTGGGGCGAGTTGCAACAATGTGTGGAAAGGGAGCTGACTGATAGGTTGCTGGATTGGGTCCCGGGGGCTGATGTGGGATCCCAGCAGTATCGTGAACTACGTGCAGGAAGATGGCGGGAAGGAGAAAAAGAAGGCAAAACACCTGAGGATGCCCCATTGTATCCCAGTGATTGACGAGTGCTGGACACACAGAGAGCGGAGTGCAGGACATCGAAGGGGGGTGGTAGGGCTCCCCCGGCACTGTCAGTGATACCTGAGCCACCAGAGGGAACCCCTATCCCTGGGGCAATGGGAAATCAAACTGGTATTCCCTCACAGTGGAGGGAGCCTGTACACGATTACCCCATGAGCTCTGATAGCAGTGAGGGCGAAGGGGGTGACGAGGGATCCTCGATTGTTGCTCATCCGCCCCCGCTTCCGAGACGGACTAACGAGGTTTCAAGGGAACTCGAGGCATTGATCAGCCGATTGAGAGGGGTGGTGGCAAATGCGGAAAGTCTTATGCCAGGGGGAATGCCGAAAGAGAGGGCAAACGGGACAGATTGGCAGATGATTGCAAAAAATTGTGTCTTGGAAGGAGTGCGATTCCAGGCCCCTCCGATTCAAGCATTTCCTATCCGAGCAGCCCCAGGTGGAGGATATGAGTGGCAACCGTTAGATGCAAAGTTGGTGAAAGAATTGGTCACAACGGTGAAAAGTCATGGATTAAATTCCCCAGAGACCCAAGTCCTATTAGACTGTGTTTTTGCAACGCCGCTTGCACCTTTTGATATCATTCAGTTGATGCGGGCCGTATTGACCCCCTCGATGATGGTATTGTTTAGGGAGGAGTGGAGGAATGGGTGCACCCAAGTTGTTATCGAGGCGCAACAGGCCAACCATGCCATGGCAGGAGTGACTTTAGAGCAGCTGATGGGTGAAGGGCAGTTCGCAACTCCTCAGGCACAGGCTCAGCGAATGCGGGGGCGCGATTTTGCTGCATCTTCGAAAGCTGCCCAGGAAGGAATACGCATCATCGCAGCTCTTGATAAAAGGGAGCCTCCATGGGTCCAAATACGGCAATCGTTAAGTGAGCCCTTCACAAAGTTTTTAGACCGGCTGCAAGCGGCGCTCCAGGTTGCTCGACTTCCTGAGCAGGCTAAGGAGGCAATATTGCTTGACTGTGCACGTACGCAAGCAAACCCACAAACTGCAGTGTTGCTAAGACAGTTACCCATAGGGACCACGCTTTCACAGATGATTCGTTATGTGCTGGAACAGGAACAGGCGCAAAGTATGCAACCGGTAGTGGCCGCAGTCCATGCGGCCTGCCGCGGCGCACGACTTACGTGCCATAAGTGTGGGGGGCAAGGACACATGGCGCGACAATGCCCTTCAAAAATAAACACCCCCGGAACAGGGGAAGGAGAGAGAGACCTACGATGCTGGCGCTGCGGGCGACTAGGCCACAGAGCTCGACAGTGCAAATCGGGGAGTCAGCAAAGGAGACCAGGCTGGGGAAACGAGAAGAGGGGATGGCTGAGGGCCGTGCCATCCCCACCTGCCCCAGTGATCAGCTCAACAGGCCCGACGACAGCAGCGCAATGTATGGCACAGGGAGCCTCTCCTTCCCCGGGACCAGCACAGTCGCCTGCGGTCCCAATGATGCAATATCCAACTCAGCTGCCTTGGGGAGATGGGAGCGCGCAATAGAGGAGGCTGGGGATAGAGCCTCGCCGTATGTGGCACTCACCCTAAACATGACCACACGACCAGAAGTAGATATTATAGTTACCCCATGGCTCCCAGAGTTGGGGGGAACACCACGCCTCGTGTTAAGAGCCCTTTTAGATACAGGAGCGGATGTTACAGTAATCCCATCACATCTATGGCCAGATGATTGGCCACTTGAACCGACAGGTTCGCTGCAAGGCGTGGGAGGCATGCAGACCTCGCATCAAAGCAGGAACCCAATGCAAATTATGTTGAAGGATCCGGAATCCGGACAAGCTAGGGTAGCATGGTGTAACCCCGTCATTGCTGAGTTACCCATTGTCATCTTGGGACGATGTTGCTTGCAGAAGATGAATATAGTGCTGCGTACAAATTTATCATAATGGCCACTGCCTGTGTCCGCCCATTAAAACTCACCTGGTTGACAGATAAACCAGTGTGGGTAGAGCAGTGGCCATTGACAGAGGAAAAGAGGGCGGCTGTTCGACAATTGGTACAACGAGAACTTGACGCAGGACACATCGAACCCTCTACAAGTCCCTGGAACACCCCCATTTTCGTGATAAAGAAAAAATCGGGAGCGTGGCGACTGCTACATGATCTACGCGCAGTTAATGCATGTATACAAGACATGGGTCCGCTACAAGCGGGCCTCCCTTCTCCGGCCATGATTCCACCTGACTATCAAATAGTGGTTATAGATATTAGAGATTGCTTTTTTAGTGTTCCCTTGCATGAAGAAGATAGAGTACGCTTTGCCTTTACTGTTCCTGAGCCTAACAATCAACACCCGTGTGCCAGATATCAATGGAAGGTGTTACCCCAGGGCATGAAAAACTCACCAGTCTTGTGTCAAATTGCTGTAGCTGCTGCGATACGCCCTATTCGAGAAAATTTCCCTACGGTCATCATTTTCCATTACATGGATGACGTGTTATTGGCGTCCAACCAAGAGGAGTTACTGGAAAAGGCACGCGTGCAGCTGATAGTCAGTTTGGAGCGACATGGATTACACATTGAGCCTCGGAAAACACAGGTAGGGCGTGCAGTAAAGTATTTAGGTACTCAACTGAGGCCACGAAGCGTGACAGCACAATCATTTGAAATTCAGACTACAGTGACAACACTCCATGAGGCACAAAAATTAATTGGACAACTATTGTGGCTTAGAAACTTTATTCCAATATCTGAGGCAGAAATGACTACCTTATATCAACTCCTGAAAGGAGGAGATTCCCCCTAGCTCCAAGGACTCTTTCAAGAAACCATCAGGAGATTCTTAGGACAATTATGGAGCGAGCCCAGCATTGGGGTCTCGCTCGATTTACACCTGAACAACCGGTCACTGCCCTGATTTACATGACCGATACCGCTGGCCATGGTTTACTAATTCAAAATAATGGTGAAAAAGGCTGGCCTTTTGCTTGGTTGTATCAAGGCAAACCAAAGACGGCTTTAATTTCTTGGCCAACATTATTATCCCAGCTTATTCTCCGCTGTCGGAGGCAAACTCAACACTTAACAGGGAAGGACCCGGAGGTCATCGCATTGCCCTGTTCTTTGGCACAGTGGGAGTTGGTACTTCCACAAGTGGGGCTCCTGCAAGCGGCGATAGCTGAATTTACGGGTCGTATTGAAGGTCTAAGACCACACCCCTGTGGGGAGATAATCCAGGTACTCCATTTTTTGCCAGCTAGTGCCATAGTTGAACAACCCACCGGAGGCCGCACGGTTTTTACCGACGCGTCATCGATTACTGGGAAAGCTGTCGTTACATGGCAGGAGGATGGTCAGTGGACCCACATTAGTTATCAAGATCAAGGGCAATCCGTGCAGTATCTTGAGGCCAAGGCGGTATGGATGGCTCTCACTCAATGGCCCGAAGAGGCCTTGGATCTAATCACAGACTCTTGCTATGTATATAAGTTACTGAAGAAGTGCCGATGGGCACTTGGGGCAACGTCAGAGATTGCCGGAATGTTGCTCACCGCACTGCAAATGAGAACCGCTCCTGTCTGTCCTATCCATGTTAATAGTCATAGTTCCATACCGAGTTTTCTTTCTGCTGGGAATGAAATAGCGGACAGCTTAGCAAAGAGCGTACTGGCGGTTGAAGAAACTTCTAACCTAAGGCGAGCTTTCCGCCTGCATGAGCTCCTCCACTGTGGAGCTCGCGGTTTAGCTAGGCTCGCTGGCATTACGTTGCAAGATGCTCGCTCTGTGATTGCTGCTTGTCCTGTGTGTTCCAAAGGTCCCCTCTGGGAGGCAGGGGTAAACCCTCGAGGGTTGCAGCCCAACCAAATATGGCAGTCTGATGTTACGATTTATGAGCCCTTTAATCCACGTAAGTATCTGCATGTCACAGTTGATACCTGCAGTGGAGTTATTTTAGCGACTATGCATGCTAAACAAAATGCTCTCTCAGTTATTTTACATTGGCAGGACTGTATGGCGCAACTTGGCATCCCACAAAAAATTAAAACAGATAATGGAGCGGCATATGTCAGCAAGAAGACAAAGGACTTTTGCGCGCGCTGGGATATTCAGTTGAGTCATGGCATTCCCTATAACAGTACGGGCCAAAGCATTGTAGAACGTGCGCACCGCACATTAAAAGAGTTACTCGACCGACTTAGGGAGGGGGAAAAGATAAGCCCAGGAACAGGGGTTCCCCCTCCCCTTGACCCTCCCTTATTTCGGGCACAGCGTCTGTTGACGACAGCACTAATTACCTTAAATCATACCATTCGAGGGAACACCTATAAAACCCAGACTGCAACCCAGGCACATTTCCGGCTCGATGAGAACGAAGGGCCTTACCCTTTGGTTCAAGTACGGGACCTGCAAACCCGTGAATGGGGGGGCCCTTATTCCCTCCGTTGCTTGGGACGTGGGTATGCGTGTGTGCAAACTGAGAAAGGGACGCTAGAATGGGTACCCAGTCGAAATATTCGACCGTATAGACATTAATCAATCTATTGAGTCTTATCTTGACAGGTTACCATTTCCCTATGCATCCTGATGGTGTGGGGGAGTAATGAGGGAGCCGCGACGAACTACTGGCTGGACTGGGCAAAATCTATGAACGTAACGGATGCGTGTCTGTATAAGTCTTACCATATATCGATTATTTTACACGCAGCTTCCCCAGTAAGATCCAGAACTACTGGAGCTAAGGGAGGGGGAAATGTAGTAAAGATAAGGGCTGGCGACCGGAAGATCACGTGCTGTACGGAAAGAGTTAAGGGTCGACCCTCCCTTGTCTCCGCCCCTTATAACATGACACACCTACTGCGGGGGGTATAAAGCCCGGGTCGGCTGGAGATCTAGTGGGATAACCTTGATGTGTAGTGTTTGCTACAGTGTGTATCCACTATATCTTCTCTCTTGAACAGAGAGGTTCTTCCTCCTAATGGCTGAGATACTGGTTCGTACAGGTGAGGAGCAGGACATATCCTCTTTGAGTCGCTAGAACTCCCGAGATAATTTCTCAGCTAGCATGTCAGGCAGTTTCTCCACAGCCAAGACACAGGCCCGTAGGGAGGAAGAGAGACTTTCTTCATCTTGCCGCAGTTGGCCAGCCACTTCATCCATTGTTGGTCCCGCTTCATCTTTCCCGGTCATTATTCCCAATGAGTTTGCGTACAATGATGGTGCACTCCATCCAAACTTCCGCCACATGGGTTATGTGCGCTGGACTTCATCTGGATCTTTGGATAACTGCTCGTTGTCCAGGTCACCATAAATCACCTCCAGCATGGCTAATTCCCTCAGGTACTGGATACCTCTCTCCCTGGTGGTCCACTTGCCTGGGTGGCATACAACATCTTCCTTGAAGGGATACCTTTCCTTCACGCCTGACAGGAGTTGCCTCCAGAGGCTGAGGGCTTTTGCCCCTTTTCCAATCGCTTTTTCAGTGCCCCCTTCCCTAGAAAGGGATCCCAGCAGGTTGGCTTCCCTCCCCTCTAATTCCAGGCTACTGGCCCCATTATCCCAGCATCGAAGCAGCCAGGTGACAATGTGCTCGCCTGGATGATGGCTGAAATCGTTTTGCATATCTCGCAGGTCACTCAGGGACAGGGATTGGGTGGTTACCATCTCATTTATGGGTTCTGCCTCTTCCTCCTCCTGTTCTCGTGATGGCCCTGGCTTATCATCAGCCCTTAGTAAACAAGCTGATTTTCTTGTGTATTTTTTCTTCTGTATAGGGGTGACTGATACTGGCAGAGGCTGGTTCTCTGGCATAGCTGCAGCACCTGTCGCAGGGGCTGGCGTAGCCGCAGCGCCTGTCATTTTGTCATCGGATCCAGAGATGATGTCTTCCCCTTGAGGCTTCTGAATAGTGTTGAATAGGGCTCGGTAGGCATGGGCCAGGCCCCAGCACGTTGCAGTGATGTGCGTCTCCATAGAATTGCCAGGGTGACAGCATACTTTTCCAAATATTCTACTGATTTCTCAGGACTCTGCACTTGTTCAGGGATGAAGTTCCAAAACACTGGAGGTGCCCACCGTCCTAGGCTTTTGCCCGTGCTATTCCGCACACCCTGCCATTCATAACTATCCGGCCTTGGGGCAGATCTCGGGATGATATTCTTAAAGTGCTTATTAACCTTAGACAAAACCAAGACAGTATTCCCGAGAACTACCAATAGATATATCTTAACTACCCAAGGATGTTGAAGAAACTGAAAAGTGGTTGTAATTGAAGGAGGAAACACCACAGAAGAAGGCAGCAAAGGTGCCATTCTGTATTTCCTCCCTAAAACACCTCTCAGAGGAAGAGGTATAATGGCTAATTGTCTCCATGAGGTGGTACCCGAAGTACAGTAATGGCTTCACTACAGAACCCAAATACCAGATGAAGCTCAAGGTCAGTGTTTTAATAACAAATCTCCAGGCAAAACATCACTAATCACTGCGGAGCACAGAAAACCGCAAAAACCAAAAGTGAGAAAACTCATGGGCTGTGGTAAGAACAGTTTAATAATTGAAGTAAAATAGAACAGAATAGTAGTAATAGTAGTAATAGTAGTAGTAGTAGCAATAATAATAATGATACAATAATAATACACAAAGCAAGTGATACACTATACAAAATTGCTCACCAGCCGCTGATCAATGCCCAGCTTGTCCCCAAGCAGCAATCGCTGCACCCTGCCAACTTCCCCCGTTTATATACTGAGCGTGATGTTATATGGAATGGAATAGCCCTTTGGCCAGTCTGGGTCAGCTGTCCTGGCTGTGCTCCCTCCCCGCTTCAGTGGGGTCCATGGTCAGAGAGAGGCCCCGATGTGTCACTGCTGGAGCTGTAACTCGGCTTGGGGCCAAGCGCTAGACCTGAAGCTTGAAAGTTGCTGCCATGGGAAGGCGAGTCGTCCCTGGCTGAAGCCTCCCAGCTTCAAGGGAGCCCTCAATTGCACTACCTGTAAGCTGGATGGGAGACAAGGCAGACTAGGATGGAGGATGCACTTAGGTCCATTACAAAATACCTGCCACCTCTGTCGCAAAGAGGGAATGTGCCTGACCCCCCCTCATGAAACAGCAGCAGATTTTGTGTGATTTGGCCTTGAATCACATATCCCTGCCTTCCTAGATATAGTCGCTGGGCAATCGGGTTCAGTATTTCATAGGGGACATGGAAGTCCTGGTGCTTGAACACCAAAGGAGACCTCAGTAGTTTGACTCTCCCTGTCATGCCTGCAGGGGATGCCACCAGCACTTGATCTGACCCTTCTGCCTGTGCCGACGTGTTCCTGCCCCGGAAATCCTCAGGCCTCTCATCCCAACACTTACAGAAGCCTTCATATGGGAAATGACGTGGCATAAGCCAGGAAACGAAAAGGCAGCAGTGCAGGAAACCAGGACACGGCCCATCCCATTAGCTGGGATGGTTTGCATTTGACATGAGCTTGTCAGAAAATTAGTACTTCCACAAAGGGTGCCTCTGGGCCTGAGGCAGTGCAGGGCTACTATAAAAGGCAGGCCAACTCTCTGCTCTCTCATCCACTGCTCTCGCCTCCTTCTCCTTGGCAATCAGGTGAGTGTGAAGACTCTTCTCCTCCTCCTTCAAGATCCGGTCTTTCCTTGATGCATGTCTCAGCTGATGTGGGCTGCCCTAGCCCAGGGCTGGGAGCTGCATCTCATGGGAGAGGGCAGGAGAGGGAAGGTCTTCCTTCCGCAGAGAGAGGCTGGGACTTAGCTGAGGTGGCTCCTGGGCTTTGAGCTGGGTAGTGTGTGCTGGGCCACGAGGTGCCTTGGCTCCATTGTGGTTGGATGCAGTGCTACTCCTCATGTTTCCCTGTGCTCTGCTTCCCCCTGCCCTCTCTTCCAGGTGCACCTCTGTCCCAGAGACATGTCCTGCCAGCCCTGCTGCTCGCCCTGCGGCCCGACCCCGTTGGCCAACAGCTGCAATGAGCCCTGTGTCAGGCAGTGCCAGAACTCCACCGTCGTCATCCAGCCCTCTCCCGTGGTGGTGACCCTGCCCGGCCCCATCCTCAGCTCCTTCCCACAGAACACCGTTGTGGGATCCTCTACCTCCGCTGCTGTTGGCAGCATCCTCAGCTGTGATGGAGTGCCCATCAACTCTGGGTGCTGTGACCTCTCCTGCATTACCAGCCGCTACTGTGGCAACAGATGTCAGCCCTGCTGAAGCTGCTGGCAACGGCCCCAAGCAAGAACTTCCAAGACCTCACAACATGGTGCTGACAGGAAAGAGAGCTTCAGGCCACTGTTCCCTTCTTCCACTCTCCTCTGTCTCTCTCTCTTTCCTTTGCTGTCACTGTCTCCCAATGCCAGCCTAGCAGAGACCTCTTGGCCTCCCTCCCTCGGCAGGGCAGGCCAGACGGACACCCTGCAGGAGCTCCACCGCATCTTAGTGGTTACCCCTGGTGCTCCCTGGGAGCCACCTCCTTTTCTTCCTTAGACTCATTAAAGTTGTGCTGCATCCAAGCCTGAGCCTCCGAGTACTCTTTCCTTCCGAGGCAACTCTTCCGGTCTGCTCCGGGAAAAAACGTGGAGGAAGGGGAGGGTGGGATTCACTGCAGTGGATTTTGTTTTGTGCCCTTTCCCTTGGAGCTGAGGAAGACATCCCTGGCTACTCCACAGCCAATGGCCTTCAGTGAGAGGATGGCTCCAAAGGGTGGCAGGAGTGGGCGTGGGGAGACAATAATGCCTGGGGACAGCCACCTGCCTCGTCTCTGTCTGCCCCTCCCCTCCATTGCCCCACCTAGGTCCATGGCCAGCACACGTGGGCACAGGCAGAGGAGGTAGGTACCTCCTACAGTCCTTCAGCACCTGGCAGGGCCCAGCTGTTCTCCAGATATGCAGGGCTGAGGTAATTCACAAGTTCGGATTGCTATCAGCCACACTCTGCCTACGCAAAGCCGTCCCCACTCCCTCTCAACCCAACATGCCCAGCAGGCTCTCATTGCTTGCTTCACGTGTCCGTCTTCCCTGTGCAAGCGACTTGTGGCTTCACTATTAATGTCAACACGTAGGTGTGATTTTCAATTATACTTGAAAATTGCCTTTTAGACCTTGGCGTTGAGCCCCGGGCAATGCTCTAAATCCTGGCACCCCTCTGGTGTCCGTGGTCTCCTGAGTGCAGAAAAGGAACTCCTGAGGGCACTGCTGGGCTCAAAATAACCTCTCAGGCACACAGTACCCTGTGAACCATCTGAAGTTCCAGTCATGCTCCTCCTGCCCTCAGTTCGGGGCAGGGACACCATCTTCCTCCATCTCACTGGGTGCTGGGCACCTTCAGAGGTACAGGGAAAGCATCGACCCACGTATAGCACAAACTCTGGGGATGACCTCTTCGTACTCAGCTTCCCTGACTCCCCACGTGCTCTGAGGCAGGGTCAGCCTGAGCTCTGCTCACACCACTGCTGCTCCTCACATGCAGGCCAGGGTCTTCCTAGCACTGCAGTCCCTGGCTGTTAGAGATCTGTCCTCCAACAGACTCTGCACACCACTGGGAGCCACATGGGCACGCTGAAGGGCAGGGCTGGGCCCTCACAGTAGGACACCTCTCCCCACGCTGGGCCTTGCAGGGAACAGGACCAGTCCGGACAGTTACACTGGGAGGATGAATAGTGCTTCTAAGCCCAGGAAGGCACAGCCCCTGCATGGGTCCAAGGCCCCGCTCTGCCCTGGGCCCAGGCAATGGACTCCAGGAGGGAGCCCTTCAACACACAAGAGAGCTGTCACCAAGAAGACCGAGATGATCCGTACACTCCTCGGGATACATATATGTGCCACCTTAGACAGAAGTCTAATGTGGGCCTGCTGACTCACCCTTTGGGGGATCTCATTTCTTTTGATTGTAACAAAAGCCTTCTAGAGAAGAAGTTCAAATATTCAAGTCCCTGTTTGCTATTCCATTCCTGCAGTGTATGTCTCTTTAGGTGAACGAGTCTAGTAAAGGAAGAGGACATTCCCATGCAGCATCCCATTTTCTCCGAAAAAAATGCTAGCCTCAATTGCAATCAACTCTTCTGCAATGCGGATTTTCTTTGTCATGACAGTGGTGCAGTGGAGTGGTCTGCATATGGTCACATAGCGGTTGAAGTACACCACTGAGAGGACCATAGAATCATAGAATAGTCCAGGTTGGAAGGGGCCATGAAAGATCATCTGGTCCACTCCTGCATGGGAAAGGGAGCCTAGATGAGGTTATCTACCACCTTGTCCAATCGCATCTTGAAAACTTCCAGCAGTGGGGACCCTACCACATCCCTGGGCCGGTTGTTGCAGTGAATGATTGTTCTTACTGTAAAAAATGTATTTCTTTGTCAAGATGAAACCTCTCCCGGTGCAACAGGTTCTCGTTGGCCCTTGTCTTCCCCATGTGGCTCCTTGTGATGAGAGAGACTCCGTCCTCTTTGTAGCCACCCTTTATGTACTGGAATGCTATGTACATTCCATGGACTGGAATGCTATGCTGAGGTTCCCGCCGAGCCGTCTCTTCTCTGGGGAAAAAAGACCTAACTCCTTCAGTCTTTCCTCATAGGACACGTTCTCCAGCCCTTTGGTACAACGGGGTGGCAGCAGGCACTGGACCAGGATCAGCAGAAGCTGAGTCAGGGGACTTGGATCCCTGCGGTGGCTTTCTTGGTGCAGAACAGCCAGTCAGCAGTAGAGCCACCTGGCTGAAGATGACGACAAACCCAGTGCCCATGCTACCAGATTTTCTTTTTTGTGAGAGTGGTGTAACGGAGCAGTTTGCATATGGTGGCATCACCATTAAACGACATCACGGAGCGGATCATGAACTCAGTGACAGCCTGGAAGCAGGGGAAAAATGACTGTGCCAGCCAGCAGGTCAACACAAATGGTTTTCCTGGTGGCAAGGGAAGTCGTCATCTTTTTTGACACAACGGTGGTGGTGTAGCACATTTCCACAAAGGAGACCTGATGAGGAAGAAGAAGTGCAGCAAGGTCTGCAGGTGCTGATTGCTCCACACAGGGACAAAGAGGAGGCCGTTCTCCACCAGGGTTAGAAGTTACGTGGCAAAGATAAAGGTGCATGGGGCCACGTGCTCAGCTAGGGAGGTCTGGGAAGCCCCCTGGGAATGAGATCAGTTACAGGTGTCTTGTTCTCCTTTGCCGGGGCCCAGTACA
The DNA here is from genome assembly GCF_047370975.1 of Nipponia nippon. NCBI lineage: Eukaryota > Metazoa > Chordata > Aves > Pelecaniformes > Threskiornithidae > Nipponia > Nipponia nippon. Next base: position 1,077,328 of record NW_028262364.1, read on the forward strand.
TGACCAGAAGGAATCAGCTGCCCAGACAAGAGGGAAGGAACAAAGCTGTGGTGGGTTAAATCTACTCTTTCTCTTGCTGTCAGGGGGACAAAACCAGCTCCTGTTGCCGACTGGCAGAACCCATTTTCCCCAGATGAAGGTCTGATCATGCCTGGGCTGAGGTGCGGGTCCTAGGCCAGAGCACAGAGGACCCGGCAGACTTCTGAATGACATTTCTCGTTGGCCAGAACTGGCCATTGCCATGAAATGCCTGACTCCCGTTGCACCTCACTGTATGTGTGGGAATTCCTGGTTGCATTGGTTTCTTAATTGCCTCATTCTTAATTGCCTCCTTCAATTGTTCAAGGTGCCTGTTAGCTATAGTGTAGAGCCCGGGTGGGGATCTCATCAAGTGTCATTGGGAAGAGGAGAGAACGCTGGGCGAGAGCTGCCATTGTCCTTGCCCAAGGGAGCTAAGCTATGGTGGGACACCCACGAAGGTGTGCATCCCCCTGGAGCAATTAGTTCATTCGTGAAAGCATGAAATTAATTTAGCATGTTGTCAAGTGAAGGACGCGCAGCTGTCGCTTTGTCTTCAGGGGAACCAGCCTGACATGGGCTGCATGGAAATCTGTCCCTTCTGGGTTTGACACATTTCTGAGACAATGCCAATTTCCTCCAAGTCCAGTCTCCCCTTGAGTACACGTTAGGATTTTTGGACCCTTTTGTTCATCCAAGGCTCTTGGTCCGGACTGAGCTGCAAAAAGTCACACTGGAACGTGCCGCACAGCATTTCTCCCTACTGCCCTGGCTGGAGAGACAGAGATCTAGCCTCACCACAGGTCCTGGCTGCCACTCCTGGGCGAGCAGATCACAGAGCTACAGTGGCAGGCAGGGAACAACTACCCAGAGAACCCTCCACACCTTTCTACACAATGCAGCCTGCGTAATGCTGAGCTGAGTATCTGCGCATTCTTCTTCTTGTTGTTTTTTTGTTGTTTTTGTTTGTTTGTTTTTCTTTTTGTTTTTTGTGTTTTGGGTTTTTTTTTTGACTTCACCTTCTCTGAATGTCCTTCAAGCATTATGTCAATCCCTCAGTAAATTGGCAACATTTTCTCCAATACATCCAGGAGAGGAGAAGTTCCTCTATGTGCTACTGGTCTGTTCCCAACTGCTCTTCCAAAATACCTACGTATTAACAGTGCACGTAAGAACGCTTGGTATCTGCAAAAGAAAAGTGCAGAGTCTTATGATCTTTATATACCCATTGCTCCTGATATGTCTCAGATGGTTTGCTGTGTTCTACCTAACCTCCCTGCTCCTCTGCCATGAAGAAGCCCTCTGGAGAGACAATGGACCAGCGGTTAAAACATTCGTCCCAATGCAAGAAATGAAACCTCCTCCTTTGCTGTTCCCCAGGCTTCTTATGGCCAGGGCCGGGATCTTCAGCATTGGGCAGTTCCTACTTGTGCAGTCAGGCCACAGCTGCTCTTTTCTGCCCCTGAAGTTCAGGCCAGATCTCCAAAGGGACTGTAGAAAAGTAATGGACAGTTATTGCAGGCTGCGGTCAAGCAAAAGGCACGAAGGAGGACGTTGGAAGCCTCCTTCTCTTTGCCCAGCCTTGAGATCACTACTACATCAACTGTCCCTCAGCAAAGAGGAGGTGTCCCTGATGATCTGCTGCTGCCATCCACATCTATGCCAGACAGAAGTGCTGCACCCACCCCTGCAGAGGGAGGGGGAGGGACCTGCTACCCACCTGTGCCTGCTTTGCTCCAGGGACTGCCTGGATGGAGACAGGAGCAGGCACAGACAGAACACCTGAACCCCGGTGTCTGTCAGTCTCTCCCCACAGCTGCATTTTCTCTCCCTTCTCCCCACAGACAGGGGAGGTTCTTCAAGAGAAAGATCTCTGTGAACAGCACCTGCTGCAGAAACCCCCATCCAGAGACAGACACAGTCCCTCACTCCAGCAGCAGGATGACAACCCAACACAACCCTAAGCTATACAGCAGCCCTTCTCTGCCCTTATGTGCACGTACGCACGTAAACAACCTCTGGCAGCCTGTGCTACCCTGACCTCAGCTCTCCGCTACCCAGGCAAGCACAATGAAAACCCCTTTTTAATCCCTTCCAATGAATGCCAGGAGGATTCAGCTTGCAGCGCTCCTTTACTACGCTGCTCGGGACCTTTGCTAGCACAGTGAAGAGCAGCTGTAAAGCTTCAGTTGTCAGCACAGCACCTCCCATTCACAGCCCTGCTTCCACATAGCCTTCAGGATCACGTTGCTCAGCTGAGGTTGTGGCAAAAGGGATGGGAAGCCCAGCTGACAGAGGGCACAGGGATGAATCTTTCCTGGCTCCCTCCCTGGACTCAGGCAGGTTGGGTGCTACTTTGGGCCTGGAAAGGCCGCAAGGGCCCTGACTGTCCAGCAGCGCTGCCCCTGCCCTTACCCCTTCACGAGGAGCACCCAGCAGCCCCTGCCCCAGAAGGCAGGAGACGTGGGGATGCAGAGTTATTACAGCAGCTGGGCTCTGGGGCTGCGCGCAGGGAGATTCAGGTAGCTCCGGCTACTGCACGTGTGATTAACTTAGCAGCAGTGGGGACGGAGGGCCCTGCTCCTCTGGCATTCAGAAAAACTCCCTAGATTTGGCAGCTGGAGGGTCTTTGGGCCCGTCAGCTGCAGGCTGCTTACTTCCTTCAGCTTTCATGGACAAGGCCAGCAGACAGGCAACCACTGAGGAGTCATGGCTCCTGGAGTCTCTCATGCCCTGGATGGCCATGAAGATGGTGTCTGTCCTCGCTGAGGGGGAGAGGTGTTTCCCAAACATCTGTGGGAGAGAGGAGGAGAGAGAAGTCACAGTGCCCTGAGTGCCCCGTCAAGGGTGCTTGGCTAAGAAGTGAGAGCAGCTCCGGAGAGACATGGTGGGCAGTGCTGGAGCAGTGCCTCCTGAAGGGGTTGCACTGGACTGCAGCATGGCCCTGTGGAGGGTATGTGCAGAAGGCCATTGCGGTGATGGGCGAAAAGTGAGTTCAGGGTTGCTGTGTGCTTGGCCCTGAAGGAAAGCAGAATTTCCTGGTGGCCAGGGGCTGGTGCTGCTGCTGTGCCCTCAGGTCAGCTAAAGCATGTTGTCTAGAAGTATGTCCAGACAGGTTTTGACTGGCTCCACAGATGAAGACTCCACGACCTCTCTGAACAACCTGTTCCAGTGTTTGACCACCCTCACAGCAAAAAGGTTTCTCTTTGTGGTCAGCTGGAACGCTGTGTGTGTTAATTTTTGCCCTTTGCCTCTCTCCCTGCCGGTGGGCACTACTTGAGAAGAGCCTGGCCACGCAAGACAGAAGGTCTCCACTCGCTGGTCCCCCTGGAGCTGGGGATGCACTGTGCTGCCCTTTGGTGACGTGCTGCCTGGAAAGGAGGGGCAACATCAATAGGAATGATGGAGAGCTTGGGATGGCAGACTGAAGGCATCAGGGAGGAATCTGACTGGCAGAGAAAGAGGATCCCTTATGCACATGCCCCTAGGCTGATGCCACACAGCTGCTTCCCTGCACCCCTCAGGAAGCTCTCAGGGGTACCCAGGTGGGGTACACCTCAGTGCTGCCAGAGCAGGGAGGCAGCAGGGCTGAGGGAGCTGGCTTAGGGACAGCGTGCAACAAATGTGGGTAGTGGTGGTTCCAGGAAAGCAAGCCTCCTGGGAAGGCGAGGCTGCGGGCAGCCTGAAAACACTGCCGACTGCCAACTGGACTTGGCAGGAATCACAGTGAAGTCAGAGCATGCCGTGGCAGCTTCTCCAGATGAAAGGCTTCATCTGGCAAATGCCAAACTGTTTTGCCAGCATGCTTGCTTATAAGGAAATGCTGATCGGAGCAGAACCAGTGGGTGGTTTCCCCTGTGTAGTGATGATGGCGTTCCCCTTCTCTTCCCGAGGCCATGGGGCCCTGAAACTACGTCTTCTGCATCTCAGCCAAGGCCAAACGGTTGGGAACCGCTGTTTCCAGGCAGTCCCTCATTTGAGGCTTGGAGGGGGAGCTTACGCCACGGCTGGATTCCTGTAGTGCTGCTGGGGGGGGGATCCTCGGCCTTTCCAACGTTGGTGCCGTTTTCTGGTGCCATTGGCTCCAGCCCTGATGTTCACCACCTTCCTCCTCCCAGCCTCCCCAGGCTCTCATTCCTTTTCCCATAGCTCCTGGCTCTGGACAAGAGCCAGGCGGGGGAGAGGGCTACCCCATGACTACAGACCAGCAGAATCCTGTAGCCTCAAAGCTTTTACATGAGTCAGGAGCGAGGGCCCTGGGAAGCAGCTCAGCCCCTCGAGGCTGCCTGGAGGCAGCATGAAAAGAGTTGGCCTGGGTTCAGGGTTGTCCTCAGTGAGAGCTGAGTGCTGTGGCCCTGTCCGTGTCCCCTCAGACAACGAGGGGCTGAGACTGTGTCAGTGCCTGGCACTGTCGTGGCGGGATGTCACTGCAGGCCTTGGAATGCTTGGGCCTGGGCGTGAGGTCACGCACAACTATGTACGCTCACGCATGCACTAACACGTGCCCAACATGCCCAAGCGTGCACAAAGATACACACCGATGCACAGACACAAGCAAACGTGCACAAGGACACAGACACGTGTAGTTGCATATAAGTACTGACACCCGTGCAAAAAAATACACACCTACACAGAAACGTGATGTCACCAGAGGCACGCAGGTGTGTGTACACACAAGCATACAAGCACATAGATGTGCATGCAGATGATCGCACAGACTGGTACACGATCACGCTCCCACGCACGTTATTGCAGCTAAGCACATGGGGGCAGGGGTGATGGGAAGGGATGTGACTGAGGAGCTGCTGGGGACCTCCCTGCCAGAGCAGGGGTGGGGCACTCTAAGCAGGACAGATGCACAGGCAGCACTGTTAAAGGAGTCTCAGGGACTGTCCAGAGAGAGGAGGAGGCCAAAGAGGTTGGCAATTCCCTCCTGAGGGCAGCTTAAGGCGAAAGAGAGGTGAAAACCTGAAGTGCAGCACGCCTGCCTGGGAAGGCAACAGCCACTGACTGTTGGAGTCAGCCGAGAGGGAAGGAAAGAGGAGGGCAGGCCACATACTCACAGGAGCCCCTGTTTGATGAGCCAATAATTGCAGGGCTGAGAGGAGCTTGGGCCCTTCCTGTCAGCAGGCTCATAAAAAAAAAACAAAACCACCAGAGTGCCCCACTTGACATCACCTGCCTCCGCTGGAACCCTCTGGCACTCAGTCCGTGTCTTCTCCCCGCACTGACGCATCCTTGCCCCAGAAATCATAAGGCCTGTCACCCCAGGAATACAAGCATCCGTGAGGGAATGAGCATGACAAAACAAGGAAATGCAAAGACAGCGTGGAGGGAAACAGCAACACGTGCCATGTCATTACCTGGGATGTTTCCGTTCATTAGGAGCATACAGGAAAACTGATGCTTAGGCAGCAGCTGCCTTTGGGCCTGAGGCAGTGTGAAGACAATATAAAAGCCAGCCCAACTTGTCGCTCTCTCAACCACTTCTGCCACCTCCTTCTCCTTGGGAACCAGGTGAGTTGGAAGCCCCTTTCTCCTCCACCTCTTCTAGGACGGGGTCATGCCTTCAAGGACAACTCAGCTGATACCTGCTCCTTCATCTTATGTTTGTGCTCTGAGATCGTGGTCACGGCAGAGGGCAGAGGAGAGATGGTCTGGTCTGTCACGGAGAGAGACTGAGGCTGGGATGAGGTGGCTCTTTGCTGCAGGCTAGTCAGGAGCATCCCTGGGCCTGGCTGCTATCCGAAGGGCCCCGCTGGGCTCAGGCAAAGAAGCCCTTGCTCCCCCCTGCGCAGCTTCTACCTGCCTACCCGGCAGACGCTTTGGTTTCCTTTAGGTGGGGTTTCCGGCTGTTCCTCAGGTGTCCCTGTGCTCTGTTTCCTCCCTGCCCTCTCTCCTAGGTGCACCTCTGGCCCAGAGACATGTCCTGCTACAACCAGTGCCAGCCGTGCCAGCCCTGCTGCTCGCCCTGCGGCCCGACCCCGTTGGCCAACAGCTGCAATGAGCCCTGTGTCAGGCAGTGCCAGAACTCCACCGTTGTCATCGAGCCCTCTCCCGTGGTGGTGACCCTGCCCGGCCCCATCCTCAGCTCCTTCCCACAGAACACCGTTGTGGGATCCTCCACCTCCGCTGCTGTTGGCAGCATCCTCAGCTGTGATGGAGTGCCCATCACCTCTGGGTGCTGTGACCTCTCCTGCATCACCAGCCGCTACTGTGGCAGCAGAAGGTGCCCCCCTTGCTAAAGCCCCTGCTGACAATCCAGACAAGGAGCCCCGGACACCCAGAAGATGATGCCAGGCTGAATGACGGAGATTGTGGCCATTGCGCTGAGAGGGGCTGAGCAAGCCCCGCTCTTCCTGCAAAGGGTGTCAGCCCTTTGCAAGGGGCCAGCCTGTGCTCTCTGAAAGCATGGCCAATGCCTCTCGTTCCCTTCCTCCCCTTTCTCCTTTCCCTTCTTTTCCTGTGTTGTTTTCTGCTCCCCTGGACCATGAGGCCCACCAAAGCCAGCCTGGGGGGACCTGCCTGCCCCTCTCCCTCTGTGGGGCACTGACTTTTGCCTGCCCGTCCTTTCACTGTGGCCTCCTCTCGGAGACATCTTGTTTCCCTCTTTAGACTCATTAAACTCTGCTGCATCCCAGCCTCTGGCTCTGTGTGCTCGTTTCCTCTCTGGATGCTCCTTAAAGCTGTCCAGCGAGAAAGGAGATATGCTGGGAGGGAACAAATGGCTGAGCAAGTGGACCCTTTCTCATTCCTAGAGGAATGCGAGGGCAGGACACACCGTCTGTGCGCCTCCTTCAGTCCCTGTCCCTTGGAGCTGAGGACGACATCTCTGGCTACTCCACAGTCACTGACCATCAGCCCTTCCCTTGCTGCATCTCTGCCCAGAAATATTCCCCTTGGCCTCAGAGCACGCCCTACAGATGGTGGTCCCAACTTGGGCTGTCTTCATGGGAGCACCCCAGTGCTGCAGGAGGCCCTGGGAGGTCAGCAGCCCCACAGGCACTCAAGGCAGTTCCTCTTGCTCTGGATGGAGCTGTGCTGGGCGAGAAGGCTCAGAGAGAAGACGGCCGTGAAGGATGGAAGGAGGGGAGGGGAGGAGAAATCACCTTGGCTAGAGCCCAGAGCCTCCTCCTCCTCACCTTCCCACCCCTCTCCAGAAGGACGGGGCATGGCAGCCATCCAAGAGCAATGACAGCTAAGGCAAGTCCCCTGTTCTTCTGCCACACCCATACAGTGCCCCGTGCAGCCCAGCGGCTGGTTACACAGATTTGCAGGGCTGAGGTGTCGCACAGATTGCACATCCCCAACTGCCGGCAGACACAGCAGCTCCACGACAGAAAGCTTATTCGCATGGGCCTGCAAGATGACACAGAAGAGCGACGGACAGTTCCTCCCATGGTACTCTAGAGAGAGTACTGATCAGAACAGCCCACGCTCTCTCGTTGCAGCTGATGGCAGGTGCAATCCCATCCTGGGGCGCAGGGGAAGAACAGTTGCATGGCAGGAGCTCTCTCGCCACCTTCTCCTTTTCCCTGGGGCCACTAACCCCAGCCCCTCACAGAAAGAGGATCTTTGCCTGCAGGTCTCTGGCTGCATAGGGGAAACAGGGCTGCCAGGGGAGCACTGAGGCCCCTTTCCCCAGAGCTCCGCCTTGCACAGAAGGGCCTCCTGCCAGGACGACAAGAGAGGAGAAGGGTACTGTGCCCCTCCTCCTACCTCCCACCTCTCCTGAAGCCTACAGCTCATGGGCAACAGCCTGTGGTGCTCGAACCTCTAGAAAGCTGGGACTACAAAGGCAGCTGAGATCTTCTGCACTGACCTGTCTCTGAAACATTGAGAGTGGATGGGCCAGAAAAGAGAGGCAATGAGGGATGGGTGGTTGGGGAAAGAAAAGCTGTAAACCTGCCACTAGTGCAACTTCCCTCCTTCATTCATGGCTCTTCTATGTCCTCCAGCCCCAAGCTGCGTGGTGGGATGCGGGATGGGGGTCGTGGTCAGTACGCAACAGTTCCTTTCTGCCACTGTTTCCTCCTCAGGCTTCTCCTCTGCTCCAGCACGAGCCCTTCCCATAGGCTGCAGCCTGTCAAGACTGGCTCCAGTGTGGGTCCTGTCCGTGGGCCAGAGTTCCCACCAGAAGCCTGCTTCAGCATGGGCTCTGCACAGGCCACAGTTCCTGCAGGACATGATATCCACCTGGTCTGGTGTGGGATCCTCCATGGGCTGCAGTGGGGAGATCTGCTCCACTGTGGTCTCTCACACGGGCTGCCTGGGAATCTCTGCACTGTCGCCTGCAGCACCTCCTCAACCTCTTTTTTCTCTGGCCTTGGTGGTTGCAGGATTGTTTCTCACACTTGTTTTTAGTTCATCCCTCACTTCCTGTGCTCCATTTTGCCCTTTCTCAAACGTGTTTTCATGGAGCCACTCCCAGCATTGCTAACAGGCTCAGCGTTGGGCAGCAGGGAATCTGCTTTGGAGCTGGCTGGAACTGGCTCTGTCAGACGTGGGGGCAGACCCTGGATTCTTCTCGCAGGGACCACCCCTGCAACCTTCCTGCCAAAGCCTTGCCACGTAAGCCAAATAGAGTGGGTCCAACAGAGTATGAGGCACAATTAGATGAATAAAAATTTCAACAGAAAAGAAGCAGTCCAGGCTCCATTAAGGGAGGGATGTTACTTTGAAAACTCTTAAGAAAAATGGTATTACTAGTCACGCTTAGAGATTTGGAATAAATGCTCCAAAAATACAGCCATCTAATGTCCTTGGTAGATCCTTTCGGAAGTGGAGCAGATGGAGCTAATTATGGTGATTTCCTTAATGTTATTAACATCAGATCTTAACTGCAGTATTTCACAGTCTCCCTGGGCCTCTTTGGCAGCTTAAGGCAATTTCCCAGAGGATTCTGCCTGGCCGGTCCCTGAGGCGACAAAAATCTGCTCTCATGGAGTGCGGGGTTGCAATTCTGCCTTCTGTTCTGCACAGCCACTGCACACTCCAGACGTGAGAGCTACCCCAGCTTTTCCCCAGACCCCAATAAGATCATAGGTCTGCAAGTGTGCACAGAGTTTTAAGTCGTCCTGCTTGTGTTCTGCCTCAGGCTCTTGTCTTACATATGATAGTGTGGGGAAAAGGCAGGTCAGTGAGTGTACTGGTTTTGCCTGGGACAGAGCTAAGTTTCTTTGTAGTAGCTCGTATGGGGCTATGTTTTGGATTTGTGCTGAAAATCGTGTTGATAAGACAGGGATGTTTTGGTTGTTGCCGAGCAGTGCTTGCACAGCCTCAAGGCCTTTTCTGTTTCTCAGCCTGCCCCGCCAGCGAGTAGCTGGGAGTGCACAAGAAGTTGGGAGGGGACACAGCTGGGACAGCTGACCCCAACTGACCAAAGCAATATTCCATACTGTATAATGTCATGCTACACAATAAAACTGGGGGGGTGAAGTTGGCAGAGGCTGCCGTTGCTCGGGGACTGGCTGGGCATGAGTTGGTGGTGAGCAATTGTTTTCTTTTGCATCACTTGTTTTTCTTGGTTTTATTTTCCTTTCTTTTTGTTGTTTTGTTTTTCCTTGCAATTGTTTTCTAACTATTAAACTGTCTTTATCTCAACCCATGATTTGTCTTGCTTTTACCCTTCCAATTCTCCCCGCCATGCCACCTGGCGGGAGTGAGTGAGGGGCTGTGTGGTGCTCAGCTGCCAGCCGGGGTTAAACAACAAGAAGAGTGCATCAGTGAGTCAAGGTCAGGATGAGGTCTCATGACAATAATCAGGGTTCAACAAAGTCCAGTGATCACCAGGTGTGTTGATAGAGACGAGGCAGGTCTCAGGTCAAGCCGGGAAGTCACCCACATGTCAGGGTCCACACTGAGACCAGTGGGGTCCATGTCCACACAGAGGCACAGATGTGCCACTGCTAGACATGTAACTCGGGTTGGGGCCAAGCATTAGAACTTAAGCTGAAAAGCTGCTCCCATGGGAAGGGGAGTTGGCTCGCAATGAAGCCTCCCAGCAGCACCATCTGGCAATGATCTCAGCAAGGCCAACAAAGGGAAGGGGGCAGCCCTCAGCTATGCTACCTCTAAGTTGGGTCGGTCCAACTATCCTACCACTCACAGCAGAGCAACATCAGAACCCTGGTACCTTTAGTCCAATACCATCTGGTGTGAGGTCTCGGCCCCTGCCTCACTCAGCACCAGGCAGATGAGCTGCACAAGTGCATCTGCCATTGGCATGTACACGAGGAGCCTGTGTGCCACCCCAGTCACCAGCAACACTGCATCATAAGGGAATCGATTCAGGGACAGCGGCCTGAGAAGGCGGGCAGGCTTTCTTGGCCTTTCTCCCTGTACATAAAGCAAGAAAGGGAGGGCAAAGGAGGCAGAGACTGCATTTCGGTTCTCTGAGCAGCTCTCTGCCAGGCCAAAGGCACCACCACGCCGCTGTAGATTCCTTTCCAGCTACCATTCTGCTATGACCTGCACATGCCCTCACGATGAGGGTCACCACAGGCACAGACTGGCACACGTGTTCTCATGCATGCCTGCATGGAACCAGGCAAAAATCTATGCGCTCACGTAAAGCCAGGAAAACGTCAGCAACTGTGGGCTCTGCTGAGGACATGCTGGGGACCACCTGTGACATGACCTCTCCAATGGCGGTCCTTGGGCATCTGGAGGAGAAGTATGAGAGCGGTGCCCATTTCCTGACAACTTTGCTACAAACAAGCCCACAGGAATGACCCAGGTGCACACATCACCTGCCTGCAGGGGATGCCACCAGCACTTGATCTGACCCTTCTGCCTGCGCCGACGTGTTCCTGCCCCGGAAATCCTCAGGGCTCTCATCCCAACACTTACAGAAGCCTTCATATGGGAAATGACGTGGCATAAGCCAGGAAACGAAAAGGCAGCAGTGCAGGAAACCAGGACACGGCCCATCCCATTAGCTGGGATGGTTTGCATTTGACATGAGCTTGTCAGAAAATTAGTACTTCCACAAAGGGTGCCTCTGGGCCTGAGGCAGTGCAGGGCTACTATAAAAGGCAGGCCAACTCTCTGCTCTCTCATCCACTGCTCTCGCCTCCTTCTCCTTGGCAATCAGGTGAGTGTGAAGACTCTTCTCCTCCTCCTTCAAGATCCGGTCTTTCCTTGATGCATGTCTCAGCTGATGTGGGCTGCCCTAGCCCAGGGCTGGGAGCTGCATCTCATGGGAGAGGGAAGGTCTTCCTTCTGCAGAGAGAGGCTGGGACTTAGTTGAGGTGGCTCCTGGGCCTTGAGCTGGGTAGTGTGTGCTGGGCCATAAGGTGCCTTGGCTCCATTGTGGTTGGATGCAGTGCTGCTCCTCATGTTTCCCTGTGCTCTGCTTCCCCCTGCCCTCTCTTCCAGGTGCACCTCTGTCCCAGAGACATGTCCTGCCAGCCCTGCTGCTCGCCCTGCGGCCCGACCCCGTTGGCCAACAGCTGCAATGAGCCCTGTGTCAGGCAGTGCCAGAACTCCACCGTTGTCATCGAGCCCTCTCCCGTGGTGGTGATTCTTCCTGGCCCCATCCTCAGCTCCTTCCCACAGAACACCGTTGTGGGATCCTCTACCTCCGCTGCCGTTGGCAGCATCCTCAGCTGTGATGGAGTGCCCATCAACTCTGGGTGCTGTGACCTCTCCTGCATTACCAGCCGCTACTGTGGCAACAGATGTCAGCCCTGCTGAAGCTGCTGGCAACGGCCCCAAGCAAGAACCTCCAAGACCTCACAACATGGTGCTGGACAACAGATAGGGCTTCGGGCCATCGTATTTAGAGCTTCCGTCCATTGTATTGAGAGCTTTTTGCCATTGTTTCCTTCTTCCATTCTCCCCTCTCTCTTTCTTTCCTTTGCTGTCGCTGTCTCCCAATGCCAGCCTAGCAGAGACCTCTTGGCCTCCCTCCCTCGGCAGGGCAGGCAGACGGACACCCTGCAGGAGCTCCACCGCATCTTAATGGTTGCCCCTGGTGCTCCCTGGGAGCCACCTCCTTTTCTTCCTTAGACTCATTAAAGTTGTGCTGCATCCAAGCCTGAGCCTCCGAGTACTCGTTCCTTCCCAGGCAACTCTTCCCATCTGCTCTGGGAAAAAAGGTGGAGGAAGGGGAGGGTGGGATTCACTGCAGTGGATTTTGTTTTGTGCCCTTTCCCTTGGAGCTGAGGAAGACATCCCTGGCTACTCCACAGCCAATGGCCTTCAGTGAGAGGATGGCTCCAAAGGGTGGCAGGAGTGGGCGTGGGGAGACAATAATGCCTGGGGACAGCCACCTGCCTCGTCTCTGTCTGCCCCTCCCCTCCATTGACCCACCTAGGGTCCATGGCCAGCACACGTGGGCACAGGCAGAGGAGGTAGGTACCTCCTACAGTCCTTCAGCACCTGGCAGGGCCCAGCTGTTCTCCAGATACGCAGGGCTGAGGTAATTCACAAGTCTGATTTCTCAGGACTCTGCACTTGTTCAGGGATGAAGTTCCAAAACGCAGATCTGTTCTTACCACAGCCCATGAGTTTTCTCACTTTTGGTTTTTGCGGTTTTCTGTGCTCCGCAGTGATTAGTGATGTTTTGCCTGGAGATTTGTTATTAAAACACTGACCTTGAGCTTCATCTGGTATTTGGGTTCTGTAGTGAAGCCATTACTGTACTTCGGGTACCACCTCATGGAGACAATTAGCCATTATACCTCTTCCTCTGAGAGGTGTTTTAGGGAGGAAATACAGAATGGCACCTTTGCTGCCTTCTTCTGTGGTGTTTCCTCCTTCAATTACAACCAGTTTCCAGTTTCTTCAACATCCTTGGGTAGTTAAGATATATCTATTGGTAGTTCTCAGGAATACTGTCTTGGTTTTGTCTAAGGTTAATAAGCACTTTAAGAATATCATCCCGAGATCTGCCCCAAGGCCGGATAGTTATGAATGGCAGGGTGTGCGGAATAGCACGGGCAAAAGCCTAGGACGGTGGGCACCTCCAGTGTTTTGGAACTTCATCCCTGAACAAGTGCAGAGTCCTGAGAAATCAGTAGAATATTTGGAAAAGTATGCTGTCACCCTGGCAATTCTATGGAGACGCACATCACTGCAACGTGCTGGGGCCTGGCCCATGCCTACCGAGCCCTATTCAACACTATTCAGAAGCCTCAAGGGGAAGACATCATCTCTGGATCCGATGACAAAATGACAGGCGCTGCGGCTACGCCAGCCCCTGCGACAGGTGCTGCAGCTATGCCAGAGAACCAGCCTCTGCCAGTATCAGTCACCCCTATACAGAAGAAAAAATACACAAGAAAATCAGCTTGTTTACTAAGGGCTGATGATAAGCCAGGGCCATCACGAGAACAGGAGGAGGAAGAGGCAGAACCCATAAATGAGATGGTAACCACCCAATCCCTGTCCCTGAGTGACCTGCGAGATATGCAAAACGATTTCAGCCATCATCCAGGCGAGCACATTGTCACCTGGCTGCTTCGATGCTGGGATAATGGGGCCAGTAGCCTGGAATTAGAGGGGAGGGAAGCCAACCTGCTGGGATCCCTTTCTAGGGAAGGGGGCATTGAAAAAGCGATTGGAAAAGGGGCAAAAGCCCTCAGCCTCTGGAGGCAACTCCTGTCAGGCGTGAAGGAAAGGTATCCCTTCAAGGAAGATGTTGTATGCCACCCAGGCAAGTGGACCACCAGGGAGAGAGGTATCCAGTACCTGAGGGAATTAGCCATGCTGGAGGTGATTTATGGTGACCTGGACAACGAGCAGTTATCCAAAGATCCAGATGAAGTCCAGCGCACATAACCCATGTGGCGGACGTTTGGATGGAGTGCACCATCATTGTACGCAAACTCATTGGGAATAATGACCGGGAAAGATGAAGCGGGACCAACAGCGGATGAAGTGGCTGGCCAACTGCGGCAAGACGAAGAAAGTCTCTCTTCCTCCCTACGGGCCTGTGTCTTGGCTGTGGAGAAACTGCCTGACATGCTAGCTGAGAAATTATCTCGGGAGTTCTAGCGACTCAAAGAGGATATGTCCTGCTCCTCACCTGTACGAACCAGTATCTCAGCCATTAGGAGGAAGCACCTCTCTGTTCAAGAGAGAAGATATAGTGGATACACACCACGGGCCACCCTGGGGTATTACCTGCATGACCACGCAGAGGACATGAGGAAGTGGGATGGCAAATCTACCTCGACCCTAGAGGCACGGGTACGTGAGTTGCGAGGCAAAGCAATGACACAAGGGGGTTCTTCCAGGAAAATTGCTACTCCAGTTTCCAGTGAGCACTTTCCCAGACAGAGTAGAAGGGCTGATTTTGCATCCAATCTTAATAAATGGACTTTTGATTTGCATTTACAAGAAGTGAGAAACAAATGCTATGACCGGGACTAGAGGGGCCCTGCCTCCAGCCAGGTGGAGGAAAGGGACAACAGGGTTTACTGGACTGTGTGGATTCAACGGCCTGGCACATCAGACCCACAGAAGTATAAGGCTCTAGTGGACACCGGTGCACAGTGCACCCTCATGCCATCGAGCTATGAAGGGGCAGAACCCATCTGTATTTCTGGAGTGACAGGGGCATCCCAACAGCTGACTGTATCGGAGGCTGAAGTGAGCTTAACCGGGAAGGAGTGGCAGAAGCACCCAGAGGCTCCATGCATCCTTGGCCTAGATTACCTCAGGAGAAGGGATTTCAAGGACCCAAAAGGGTACCGGTGGGCTCTTGCTATAGCTGCCTTGGAGACGGAGGAAATTAAACAGCTGTCTACCCTGCCTGGTCTCTCGAAAGACCCTTCTATTGTAGGGATGTTGAGGGTCAAAGAACAACAGGTGCAAATCGCTACCACAACAGTGCACTGGCGGCAATGTCCCACCAACAGAGACTCCCTGATTCCTATCCATAAGCTGATTCGTCAGCTGGAGAGCCAAGGAGTGATCATCCAGACTCACCCACCCTTTAACAGTCCCATATGGCCAGTGCAAAAGCCTAATGGAGAGTGGAGGCTAACAGTAGACTGAAGGCAGTCATGCTGCCGCTGAGCGCTGCCGTGCCGGACATGCTAGAACTTCAGTACGAACTAGAGTCAAAAGCAGCCCAATGACATGCTACAATTGATATTGCTAATGCATTCTTCTCAATCCCTTTAGCGGCAGAGCGCAGGCCACAGTTTGCTTGCACCTGGAGGGGCGTCCAGTACACCTGGAATTGACTGCCCCAGGGGTGGAAACACAGCCCTACCATGTGCCATGGGCTGATCCAGATGGCACTGAACCAGGGTGGGGCTCCAGAACACCTGCAAGACATTGATGACATCACCATACGGGGCAACGCAGCAGAAGAGGCTTTTGAGAAAGGGAAGCAAATAGTCCAAATCTTTCTGGAGGCCGGCTTTGCCGTAAAACAAAGTAAGGTCAAGGGACCTGTACAGGAGATCCAGTTTTTAGGAACAAAATGGCAAGATGGACGTCGTCAGATCCCAATGGATGTGATCAACAAAATAACACGCCATGTCTCCACCAACCAGCAAAAAGGAAACACGAGCTTTCTTGGGCATTGTGGGCTTTTGGAGAATGCATCCTCCAAATTACAGTCTGATCACAAGCCCTGTCTATCAAGTGACCCAGAAGAATCATAGAATCATAGAATCGTCAAGGTTGGAAAAGACCCTTAAGATCATCGAGTCCAACCGTTAACCTAGCACTGCCAAGTCCATCTATACCATGTCCTCGAGCACCACATCTATCCGTTCTTTAAATACCTCTCGGGAAGGGGACTCAACCGCTTCCCTGGGTAGCCTGTTCCAATGCTTGACCACCCTTTCGGTGAAGAAGTTTCTCCTAATATCTAACCTCAACCTCCCCTGGCGCAGCTGGAGGCCGTTTCCTCTCGTCCTATCAGTTGTTACTAGGGAGAAGAGACCGACCCCCACCTCGCTACAACCTCCTCTCAGGTAGTTGTAGAGAGCAATAAGGTCTCCCCTCAGCCTCCTCTTCTCCAGACTAAACAACCCCAGTTCCCTCAGCCGCTCCTCCTAAGACTTGTGCTCTAGACCCTTCACCAACTTCGTTGCCCTCCTCTGGACACGCTCCAGCACCTCGATGTCCTTCTTGTAGTGAGGGGCCCAAAACTGAACCCAGTACTCGAGGTGTGGCCTCACCAATGCCGAGTACAGGGGCACTGTCACCTCCTTGGTCCTGCTGGTCACACTCTTCCTGATACAAGCCAGGATGCCATTGGCCCTCTTGGCCACCTGAGCACACTGCTGGCTCATGTTCAGGCGGCTGTCAACCAACACCCCCAGGTCCTTTTCTGCCAGGCAGCTCTCCAGCCACTCCTCCCCCGGCCTGTAGCGTTGCATGGGGTTGTTGTGAAGAAATATTTCAAATGGGGCCCTGAGCAACGACAAGCCTTTGAACAAATTAACCAGGAGGTAGTTCATGCAGCAGCCCTTGGGTCAGTCTGGGCAGGACAAGATGTAAAAAATGTGCTCTATAGCGCAGCCGGGGAGAATGGCCCTTTCTGGAGCCTCTGGCAGAAAGCACCAGGGGGGACTCGAGGTCGACCCCTAGGGTTCTGGAGGTGGGGATACAGAGGATCCGAGGCCCGCTATACTCCAAATGAAAAAGAGACACTGGCAGCATATGAAGACATTTGAGCTGCTTTGGAAGTGGTTGGTAGTGAAGCACACCTCTTCCTGACACCCCGACTGCTGGTGCTGGGCTGCATGTTCAAAGGGAGGATCCCCTCTACACATCATGCAACTGATGCTACATGGAGGAAGTGGGTCACGCTAATCACGCAACGGGCTCCAATAGGAAACCCCAGTCGCCCAGGAATCTTGTGCCCCTCCTCCTACCTCCCACCTCTCCTGAAGCCTACAGCTCATGGGCAACAGCCTGTGGTGCTCGAACCTCTAGAAAGCTGGGACTACAAAGGCAGCTGAGATCTTCTGCACTGACCTGTCTCTGAAACATTGAGAGTGGATGGGCCAGAAAAGAGAGGCAATGAGGGATGGGTGGTTGGGGAAAGAAAAGCTGTAAACCTGCCACTAGTGCAACTTCCCTCCTTCATTCATGGCTCTTCTATGTCCTCCAGCCCCAAGCTGCGTGGTGGGATGCGGGATGGGGGTCGTGGTCAGTACGCAACAGTTCCTTTCTGCCACTGTTTCCTCCTCAGGCTTCTCCTCTGCTCCAGCACGAGCCCTTCCCATAGGCTGCAGCCTGTCAAGACTGGCTCCAGTGTGGGTCCTGTCCGTGGGCCAGAGTTCCCACCAGAAGCCTGCTTCAGCATGGGCTCTGCACAGGCCACAGTTCCTGCAGGACATGATATCCACCTGGTCTGGTGTGGGATCCTCCATGGGCTGCAGTGGGGAGATCTGCTCCACTGTGGTCTCTCACACGGGCTGCCTGGGAATCTCTGCACTGTCGCCTGCAGCACCTCCTCAACCTCTTTTTCTCTGGCCTTGGTGGTTGCAGGATTGTTTCTCACACTTGTTTTTAGTTCATCCCTCACTTCCTGTGCTCCATTTTGCCCTTTCTCAAACGTGTTTTCATGGAGCCACTCCCAGCATTGCTAACAGGCTCAGCGTCGGGCAGCAGGGAATCTGCTTTGGAGCTGGCTGGAACTGGCTCTGTCAGACGTGGGGGCAGACCCTGGATTCTTCTCGCAGGGACCACCCCTGCAACCTTCCTGCCAAAGCCTTGCCACGTAAGCCAAATAGAGTGGGTCCAACAGAGTATGAGGCACAATTAGATGAATAAAAATTTCAACAGAAAAGAAGCAGTCCAGGCTCCATTAAGGGAGGGATGTTACTTTGAAAACTCTTAAGAAAAATGGTATTACTAGTCACGCTTAGAGATTTGGAATAAATGCTCCAAAAATACAGCCATCTAATGTCCTTGGTAGATCCTTTCGGAAGTGGAGCAGATCAGCTAATTATGGTGATTTCCTTAATGTTATTAACATCAGATCTTAACTGCAGTATTTCACAGTCTCCCTGGGCCTCTTTGGCAGCTTAAGGCAATTTCCCAGAGGATTCTGCCTGGCCGGTCCCTGAGGCGACAAAAATCTGCTCTCATGGAGTGCGGGGTTGCAATTCTGCCTTCTGTTCTGCACAGCCACTGCACACTCCAGACGTGAGAGCTACCCCAGCTTTTCCCCAGACCCCAATAAGATCATAGGTCTGCAAGTGTGCACAGAGTTTTAAGTCGTCCTGCTTGTGTTCTGCCTCAGGCTCTTGTCTTACATATGATAGTGTGGGGAAAAGGCAGGTCAGTGAGTGTACTGGTTTTGCCTGGGACAGAGCTAAGTTTCTTTGTAGTAGCTCGTATGGGGCTATGTTTTGGATTTGTGCTGAAAATCGTGTTGATAAGACAGGGATGTTTTGGTTGTTGCCGAGCAGTGCTTGCACAGCCTCAAGGCCTTTTCTGTTTCTCAGCCTGCCCCGCCAGCGAGTAGCTGGGAGTGCACAAGAAGTTGGGAGGGGACACAGCTGGGACAGCTGACCCCAACTGACCAAAGCAATATTCCATACTGTATAATGTCATGCTACACAATAAAACTGGGGGGGTGAAGTTGGCAGAGGCTGCCGTTGCTCGGGGACTGGCTGGGCATGAGTTGGTGGTGAGCAATTGTTTTCTTTTGCATCACTTGTTTTTCTTGGTTTTATTTTCCTTTCTTTTTGTTGTTTTGTTTTTCCTTGCAATTGTTTTCTAACTATTAAACTGTCTTTATCTCAACCCATGATTTGTCTTGCTTTTACCCTTCCAATTCTCCCCGCCATGCCACCTGGCGGGAGTGAGTGAGGGGCTGTGTGGTGCTCAGCTGCCAGCCGGGGTTAAACAACAAGAAGAGTGCATCAGTGAGTCAAGGTCAGGATGAGGTCTCATGACAATAATCAGGGTTCAACAAAGTCCAGTGATCACCAGGTGTGTTGATAGAGACGAGGCAGGTCTCAGGTCAAGCCGGGAAGTCACCCACATGTCAGGGTCCACACTGAGACCAGTGGGGTCCATGTCCACACAGAGGCACAGATGTGCCACTGCTAGACATGTAACTCGGGTTGGGGCCAAGCATTAGAACTTAAGCTGAAAAGCTGCTCCCATGGGAAGGGGAGTTGGCTCGCAATGAAGCCTCCCAGCAGCACCATCTGGCAATGATCTCAGCAAGGCCAACAAAGGGAAGGGGGCAGCCCTCAGCTATGCTACCTCTAAGTTGGGTCGGTCCAACTATCCTACCACTCACAGCAGAGCAACATCAGAACCCTGGTACCTTTAGTCCAATACCATCTGGTGTGAGGTCTCGGCCCCTGCCTCACTCAGCACCAGGCAGATGAGCTGCACAAGTGCATCTGCCATTGGCATGTACACGAGGAGCCTGTGTGCCACCCCAGTCACCAGCAACACTGCATCATAAGGGAATCGATTCAGGGACAGCGGCCTGAGAAGGCGGGCAGGCTTTCTTGGCCTTTCTCCCTGTACATAAAGCAAGAAAGGGAGGGCAAAGGAGGCAGAGACTGCATTTCGGTTCTCTGAGCAGCTCTCTGCCAGGCCAAAGGCACCACCACGCCGCTGTAGATTCCTTTCCAGCTACCATTCTGCTATGACCTGCACATGCCCTCACGATGAGGGTCACCACAGGCACAGACTGGCACACGTGTTCTCATGCATGCCTGCATGGAACCAGGCAAAAATCTATGCGCTCACGTAAAGCCAGGAAAACGTCAGCAACTGTGGGCTCTGCTGAGGACATGCTGGGGACCACCTGTGACATGACCTCTCCAATGGCGGTCCTTGGGCATCTGGAGGAGAAGTATGAGAGCGGTGCCCATTTCCTGACAACTTTGCTACAAACAAGCCCACAGGAATGACCCAGGTGCACACATCACCTGCCTGCAGGGGATGCCACCAGCACTTGATCTGACCCTTCTGCCTGCGCCGACGTGTTCCTGCCCCGGAAATCCTCAGGGCTCTCATCCCAACACTTACAGAAGCCTTCATATGGGAAATGACGTGGCATAAGCCAGGAAACGAAAAGGCAGCAGTGCAGGAAACCAGGACACGGCCCATCCCATTAGCTGGGATGGTTTGCATTTGACATGAGCTTGTCAGAAAATTAGTACTTCCACAAAGGGTGCCTCTGGGCCTGAGGCAGTGCAGGGCTACTATAAAAGGCAGGCCAACTCTCTGCTCTCTCATCCACTGCTCTCGCCTCCTTCTCCTTGGCAATCAGGTGAGTGTGAAGACTCTTCTCCTCCTCCTTCAAGATCCGGTCTTTCCTTGATGCATGTCTCAGCTGATGTGGGCTGCCCTAGCCCAGGGCTGGGAGCTGCATCTCATGGGAGAGGGAAGGTCTTCCTTCTGCAGAGAGAGGCTGGGACTTAGTTGAGGTGGCTCCTGGGCCTTGAGCTGGGTAGTGTGTGCTGGGCCATAAGGTGCCTTGGCTCCATTGTGGTTGGATGCAGTGCTGCTCCTCATGTTTCCCTGTGCTCTGCTTCCCCCTGCCCTCTCTTCCAGGTGCACCTCTGTCCCAGAGACATGTCCTGCCAGCCCTGCTGCTCGCCCTGCGGCCCGACCCCGTTGGCCAACAGCTGCAATGAGCCCTGTGTCAGGCAGTGCCAGAACTCCACCGTTGTCATCGAGCCCTCTCCCGTGGTGGTGATTCTTCCTGGCCCCATCCTCAGCTCCTTCCCACAGAACACCGTTGTGGGATCCTCTACCTCCGCTGCCGTTGGCAGCATCCTCAGCTGTGATGGAGTGCCCATCAACTCTGGGTGCTGTGACCTCTCCTGCATTACCAGCCGCTACTGTGGCAACAGATGTCAGCCCTGCTGAAGCTGCTGGCAACGGCCCCAAGCAAGAACCTCCAAGACCTCACAACATGGTGCTGGACAACAGATAGGGCTTCGGGCCATCGTATTTAGAGCTTCCGTCCATTGTATTGAGAGCTTTTTGCCATTGTTTCCTTCTTCCATTCTCCCCTCTCTCTTTCTTTCCTTTGCTGTCGCTGTCTCCCAATGCCAGCCTAGCAGAGACCTCTTGGCCTCCCTCCCTCGGCAGGGCAGGCAGACGGACACCCTGCAGGAGCTCCACCGCATCTTAATGGTTGCCCCTGGTGCTCCCTGGGAGCCACCTCCTTTTCTTCCTTAGACTCATTAAAGTTGTGCTGCATCCAAGCCTGAGCCTCCGAGTACTCGTTCCTTCCCAGGCAACTCTTCCCATCTGCTCTGGGAAAAAAGGTGGAGGAAGGGGAGGGTGGGATTCACTGCAGTGGATTTTGTTTTGTGCCCTTTCCCTTGGAGCTGAGGAAGACATCCCTGGCTACTCCACAGCCAATGGCCTTCAGTGAGAGGATGGCTCCAAAGGGTGGCAGGAGTGGGCGTGGGGAGACAATAATGCCTGGGGACAGCCACCTGCCTCGTCTCTGTCTGCCCCTCCCCTCCATTGACCCACCTAGGGTCCATGGCCAGCACACGTGGGCACAGGCAGAGGAGGTAGGTACCTCCTACAGTCCTTCAGCACCTGGCAGGGCCCAGCTGTTCTCCAGATACGCAGGGCTGAGGTAATTCACAAGTCTGATTTCTCAGGACTCTGCACTTGTTCAGGGATGAAGTTCCAAAACGCAGATCTGTTCTTACCACAGCCCATGAGTTTTCTCACTTTTGGTTTTTGCGGTTTTCTGTGCTCCGCAGTGATTAGTGATGTTTTGCCTGGAGATTTGTTATTAAAACACTGACCTTGAGCTTCATCTGGTATTTGGGTTCTGTAGTGAAGCCATTACTGTACTTCGGGTACCACCTCATGGAGACAATTAGCCATTATACCTCTTCCTCTGAGAGGTGTTTTAGGGAGGAAATACAGAATGGCACCTTTGCTGCCTTCTTCTGTGGTGTTTCCTCCTTCAATTACAACCAGTTTCCAGTTTCTTCAACATCCTTGGGTAGTTAAGATATATCTATTGGTAGTTCTCAGGAATACTGTCTTGGTTTTGTCTAAGGTTAATAAGCACTTTAAGAATATCATCCCGAGATCTGCCCCAAGGCCGGATAGTTATGAATGGCAGGGTGTGCGGAATAGCACGGGCAAAAGCCTAGGACGGTGGGCACCTCCAGTGTTTTGGAACTTCATCCCTGAACAAGTGCAGAGTCCTGAGAAATCAGTAGAATATTTGGAAAAGTATGCTGTCACCCTGGCAATTCTATGGAGACGCACATCACTGCAACGTGCTGGGGCCTGGCCCATGCCTACCGAGCCCTATTCAACACTATTCAGAAGCCTCAAGGGGAAGACATCATCTCTGGATCCGATGACAAAATGACAGGCGCTGCGGCTACGCCAGCCCCTGCGACAGGTGCTGCAGCTATGCCAGAGAACCAGCCTCTGCCAGTATCAGTCACCCCTATACAGAAGAAAAAATACACAAGAAAATCAGCTTGTTTACTAAGGGCTGATGATAAGCCAGGGCCATCACGAGAACAGGAGGAGGAAGAGGCAGAACCCATAAATGAGATGGTAACCACCCAATCCCTGTCCCTGAGTGACCTGCGAGATATGCAAAACGATTTCAGCCATCATCCAGGCGAGCACATTGTCACCTGGCTGCTTCGATGCTGGGATAATGGGGCCAGTAGCCTGGAATTAGAGGGGAGGGAAGCCAACCTGCTGGGATCCCTTTCTAGGGAAGGGGGCATTGAAAAAGCGATTGGAAAAGGGGCAAAAGCCCTCAGCCTCTGGAGGCAACTCCTGTCAGGCGTGAAGGAAAGGTATCCCTTCAAGGAAGATGTTGTATGCCACCCAGGCAAGTGGACCACCAGGGAGAGAGGTATCCAGTACCTGAGGGAATTAGCCATGCTGGAGGTGATTTATGGTGACCTGGACAACGAGCAGTTATCCAAAGATCCAGATGAAGTCCAGCGCACATAACCCATGTGGCGGACGTTTGGATGGAGTGCACCATCATTGTACGCAAACTCATTGGGAATAATGACCGGGAAAGATGAAGCGGGACCAACAGCGGATGAAGTGGCTGGCCAACTGCGGCAAGACGAAGAAAGTCTCTCTTCCTCCCTACGGGCCTGTGTCTTGGCTGTGGAGAAACTGCCTGACATGCTAGCTGAGAAATTATCTCGGGAGTTCTAGCGACTCAAAGAGGATATGTCCTGCTCCTCACCTGTACGAACCAGTATCTCAGCCATTAGGAGGAAGCACCTCTCTGTTCAAGAGAGAAGATATAGTGGATACACACCACGGGCCACCCTGGGGTATTACCTGCATGACCACGCAGAGGACATGAGGAAGTGGGATGGCAAATCTACCTCGACCCTAGAGGCACGGGTACGTGAGTTGCGAGGCAAAGCAATGACACAAGGGGGTTCTTCCAGGAAAATTGCTACTCCGGTTTCCAGTGAGCACTTCCCCAGACAGAGTAGAAGGGCTGATTTTGCATCCAATCTTAATAAATGGACTTTTGATTTGCATTTACAAGAAGTGAGAAACAAATGCTATGACCGGGACTAGAGGGGCCCTGCCTCCAGCCAGGTGGAGGAAAGGGACAACAGGGTTTACTGGACTGTGTGGATTCAACGGCCTGGCACATCAGACCCACAGAAGTATAAGGCTCTAGTGGACACCGGTGCACAGTGCACCCTCATGCCATCGAGCTATGAAGGGGCAGAACCCATCTGTATTTCTGGAGTGACAGGGGCATCCCAACAGCTGACTGTATCGGAGGCTGAAGTGAGCTTAACCGGGAAGGAGTGGCAGAAGCACCCAGAGGCTCCATGCATCCTTGGCCTAGATTACCTCAGGAGAAGGGATTTCAAGGACCCAAAAGGGTACCGGTGGGCTCTTGCTATAGCTGCCTTGGAGACGGAGGAAATTAAACAGCTGTCTACCCTGCCTGGTCTCTCGAAAGACCCTTCTATTGTAGGGATGTTGAGGGTCAAAGAACAACAGGTGCAAATCGCTACCACAACAGTGCACTGGCGGCAATGTCCCACCAACAGAGACTCCCTGATTCCTATCCATAAGCTGATTCGTCAGCTGGAGAGCCAAGGAGTGATCATCCAGACTCACCCACCCTTTAACAG
This sequence comes from Nipponia nippon, assembly GCF_047370975.1. Classification (NCBI taxonomy): domain Eukaryota; kingdom Metazoa; phylum Chordata; class Aves; order Pelecaniformes; family Threskiornithidae; genus Nipponia; species Nipponia nippon. Next base: position 1,101,420 of record NW_028262364.1, read on the forward strand.
TCCCATATGGCCAGTGCAAAAGCCTAATGGAGAGTGGAGGCTAACAGTAGACTGAAGGCAGTCATGCTGCCGCTGAGCGCTGCCGTGCCGGACATGCTAGAACTTCAGTACGAACTAGAGTCAAAAGCAGCCCAATGACATGCTACAATTGATATTGCTAATGCATTCTTCTCAATCCCTTTAGCGGCAGAGCGCAGGCCACAGTTTGCTTGCACCTGGAGGGGCGTCCAGTACACCTGGAATTGACTGCCCCAGGGGTGGAAACACAGCCCTACCATGTGCCATGGGCTGATCCAGATGGCACTGAACCAGGGTGGGGCTCCAGAACACCTGCAAGACATTGATGACATCACCATACGGGGCAACGCAGCAGAAGAGGCTTTTGAGAAAGGGAAGCAAATAGTCCAAATCTTTCTGGAGGCCGGCTTTGCCGTAAAACAAAGTAAGGTCAAGGGACCTGTACAGGAGATCCAGTTTTTAGGAACAAAATGGCAAGATGGACGTCGTCAGATCCCAATGGATGTGATCAACAAAATAACACGCCATGTCTCCACCAACCAGCAAAAAGGAAACACGAGCTTTCTTGGGCATTGTGGGCTTTTGGAGAATGCATCCTCCAAATTACAGTCTGATCACAAGCCCTGTCTATCAAGTGACCCAGAAGAATCATAGAATCATAGAATCGTCAAGGTTGGAAAAGACCCTTAAGATCATCGAGTCCAACCGTTAACCTAGCACTGCCAAGTCCATCTATACCATGTCCTCGAGCACCACATCTATCCGTTCTTTAAATACCTCTCGGGAAGGGGACTCAACCGCTTCCCTGGGTAGCCTGTTCCAATGCTTGACCACCCTTTCGGTGAAGAAGTTTCTCCTAATATCTAACCTCAACCTCCCCTGGCGCAGCTGGAGGCCGTTTCCTCTCGTCCTATCAGTTGTTACTAGGGAGAAGAGACCGACCCCCACCTCGCTACAACCTCCTCTCAGGTAGTTGTAGAGAGCAATAAGGTCTCCCCTCAGCCTCCTCTTCTCCAGACTAAACAACCCCAGTTCCCTCAGCCGCTCCTCCTAAGACTTGTGCTCTAGACCCTTCACCAACTTCGTTGCCCTCCTCTGGACACGCTCCAGCACCTCGATGTCCTTCTTGTAGTGAGGGGCCCAAAACTGAACCCAGTACTCGAGGTGTGGCCTCACCAATGCCGAGTACAGGGGCACTGTCACCTCCTTGGTCCTGCTGGTCACACTCTTCCTGATACAAGCCAGGATGCCATTGGCCCTCTTGGCCACCTGAGCACACTGCTGGCTCATGTTCAGGCGGCTGTCAACCAACACCCCCAGGTCCTTTTCTGCCAGGCAGCTCTCCAGCCACTCCTCCCCCAGCCTGTAGCGTTGCATGGGGTTGTTGTGAAGAAATATTTCAAATGGGGCCCTGAGCAACGACAAGCCTTTGAACAAATTAACCAGGAGGTAGTTCATGCAGCAGCCCTTGGGTCAGTCTGGGCAGGACAAGATGTAAAAAATGTGCTCTATAGCGCAGCCGGGGAGAATGGCCCTTTCTGGAGCCTCTGGCAGAAAGCACCAGGGGGGACTCGAGGTCGACCCCTAGGGTTCTGGAGGTGGGGATACAGAGGATCCGAGGCCCGCTATACTCCAAATGAAAAAGAGACACTGGCAGCATATGAAGACATTTGAGCTGCTTTGGAAGTGGTTGGTAGTGAAGCACAGCTCCTCCTGACACCCCGACTCCTGGTGCTGGGCTGCATGTTCAAAGGGAGGATCCCCTCTACACATCATGCAACTGATGCTACATGGAGGAAGTGGGTCACGCTAATCACGCAACGGGCTCCAATAGGAAACCCCAGTCGCCCAGGAATCTTGTGCCCCTCCTCCTACCTCCCACCTCTCCTGAAGCCTACAGCTCATGGGCAACAGCCTGTGGTGCTCGAACCTCTAGAAAGCTGGGACTACAAAGGCAGCTGAGATCTTCTGCACTGACCTGTCTCTGAAACATTGAGAGTGGACGGGCCAGAAAAGAGAGGCAATGAGGGATGGGTGGTTGGGGAAAGAAAAGCTGTAAACCTGCCACTAGTGCAACTTCCCTCCTTCATTCATGGCTCTTCTATGTCCTCCAGCCCCAAGCTGCGTGGTGGGATGCGGGATGGGGGTCGTGGTCAGTACGCAACTGTTCCTTTCTGCCACTGTTTCCTCCTCAGGCTTCTCCTCTGCTCCAGCACGAGCCCTTCCCATAGGCTGCAGCCTGTCAAGACTGGCTCCAGTGTGGGTCCTGTCCGTGGGCCAGAGTTCCCACCAGAAGCCTGCTTCAGCATGGGCTCTGCACAGGCCACAGTTCCTGCAGGACATGATATCCACCTGGTCTGGTGTGGGATCCTCCATGGGCTGCAGTGGGGAGATCTGCTCCACTGTGGTCTCTCACACGGGCTGCCTGGGAATCTCTGCACTGTCGCCTGCAGCACCTCCTCAACCTCTTTTTTCTCTGGCCTTGGTGGTTGCAGGATTGTTTCTCACACTTGTTTTTAGTTCATCCCTCACTTCCTGTGCTCCATTTTGCCCTTTCTCAAACGTGTTTTCATGGAGCCACTCCCAGCATTGCTAAGAGGCTCAGCGTTGGGCAGCAGGGAATCTGCTTTGGAGCTGGCTGGAACTGGCTCTGTCAGACGTGGGGGCAGCCCCTGGATTCTTCTCGCAGGGACCACCCCTGCAACCTTCCTGCCAAAGCCTTGCCACGTAAGCCAAATAGAGTGGGTCCAACAGAGTATGAGGCACAATTAGATGAATAAAAATTTCAACAGAAAAGAAGCAGTCCAGGCTCCATTAAGGGAGGGATGTTACTTTGAAAACTCTTAAGAAAAATGGTATTACTAGTCACGCTTAGAGATTTGGAATAAATGCTCCAAAAATACAGCCATCTAATGTCCTTGGTAGATCCTTTCGGAAGTGGAGCAGATGGAGCTAATTATGGTGATTTCCTTAATGTTATTAACATCAGATCTTAACTGCAGTATTTCACAGTCTCCCTGGGCCTCTTTGGCAGCTTAAGGCAATTTCCCAGAGGATTCTGCCTGGCCGGTCCCTGAGGCGACAAAAATCTGCTCTCATGGAGTGCGGGGTTGCAATTCTGCCTTCTGTTCTGCACAGCCACTGCACACTCCAGACGTGAGAGCTACCCCAGCTTTTCTCCAAAACCCCAATAAGATCATAGGTCTGCAAGTGTGCACAGAGTTTTACGTCGTCCTGCTTGTGTTCTGCCTCAGGCTCTTGTCTTACATATGATAGTGTGGGGAAAAGGCAGGTCAGTGAGTGTACTGGTTTTGCCTGGGACAGAGCTAAGTTTCTTTGTAGTAGCTCGTATGGGGCTATGTTTTGGATTTGTGCTGAAAATCGTGTTGATAAGACAGGGATGTTTTGTTTGTTGCCGAGCAGTGCTTGCACAGCCTCAAGGCCTTTTCTGTTTCTCAGCCTGCCCCGCCAGCGAGTAGCTGGGAGTGCACAAGAAGTTGGGAGGGGACACAGCTGGGACAGCTGACCCCAACTGATCAAAGCAATATTCCATACTGTATAATGTCATGCTACACAATAAAACTGGGGGGGTGAAGTTGGCAGAGGCTGCCGTTGCTCGGGGACTGGCTGGGCATGAGTTGGTGGTGAGCAATTGTTTTCTTTTGCATCACTTGTTTTTCTTGGTTTTATTTTCCTTTCTTTTTGTTGTTTTGTTTTTCCTTGCAATTGTTTTCTAACTATTAAACTGTCTTTATCTCAACCCATGATTTGTCTTGCTTTTACCCTTCCAATTCTCCCCGCCATGCCACCTGGCGGGAGTGAGTGAGGGGCTGTGTGGTGCTCAGCTGCCAGCCGGGGTTAAACAACAAGAAGAGTGCATCAGTGAGTCAAGGTCAGGATGAGGTCTCAGGACAATAATCAGGGTTCAACAAAGTCCAGTGATCACCAGGTGTGTTGATAGAGACGAGGCAGGTCTCAGGTCAAGCCGGGAAGTCACCCACATGTCAGGGTCCACACTGAGACCAGTGGGGTCCATGTCCACACAGAGGCACAGATGTGCCACTGCTAGACATGTAACTCGGGTTGGGGCCAAGCATTAGAACTTAAGCTGAAAAGCTGCTCCCATGGGAAGGGGAGTTGGCTCGCAATGAAGCCTCCCAGCAGCACCATCTGGCAATGATCTCAGCAAGGCCAACAAAGGGAAGGGGGCAGCCCTCAGCTATGCTACCTCTAAGTTGGGTCGGTCCAACTATCCTACCACTCACAGCAGAGCAACATCAGAACCCTGGTACCTTTAGTCCAATACCATCTGGTGTGAGGTCTCGGCCCCTGCCTCACTCAGCACCAGGCAGATGAGCTGCACAAGTGCATCTGCCATTGGCATGTACACGAGGAGCCTGTGTGCCACCCCAGTCACCAGCAACACTGCATCATAAGGGAATCGATTCAGGGACAGCGGCCTGCGAAGGCGGGCAGGCTTTCTTGGCCTTTCTCCCTGTACATAAAGCAAGAAAGGGAGGGCAAAGGAGGCAGAGACTGCATTTCGGTTCTCTGAGCAGCTCTCTGCCAGGCCAAAGGCACCACCACGCCGCTGTAGATTCCTTTCCAGCTACCATTCTGCTATGACCTGCACATGCCCTCACGATGAGGGTCACCACAGGCACAGACTGGCACACGTGTTCTCATGCATGCCTGCATGGAACCATGCAAAAATCTATGCGCTCACGTAAAGCCAGGAAAACGTCAGCAACTGTGGGCTCTGCTGAGGACATGCTGGGGACCACCTGTGACATGACCTCTCCAATGGCGGTCCTTGGGCATCTGGAGGAGAAGTATGAGAGCGGTGCCCATTTCCTGACAACTTTGCCACAAACAAGCCCACAGGAATGACCCAGGTGCACACATCACCTGCCTGCAGGGGATGCCACCAGCACTTGATCTGACCCTTCTGCCTGCGCCGACGTGTTCCTGCCCCGGAAATCCTCAGGGCTCTCATCCCAACACTTACAGAAGCCTTCATATGGGAAATGACGTGGCATAAGCCAGGAAACGAAAAGGCAGCAGTGCAGGAAACCAGGACACAGCCCATCCCATTAGCTGGGATGGTTTGCATCTGACATGAGCTTGTCAGAAAATTAGTACTTCCACAAAGGGTGCCTCTGGGCCTGAGGCAGTGCAGGGCTACTATAAAAGGCAGGCCAACTCTCTGCTCTCTCATCCACTGCTCTCGCCTCCTTCTCCTTGGCAATCAGGTGAGTGTGAAGACTCTTCTCCTTCATGTTTAGGTCTTTCTTCGATGCATGTCTCAGCTGATGTGGGCTGCCCTAGCCCAGGGCTGGGAGCTGCATCTCATGGGAGAGGGAAGGAGAGAGAAGGTCTTTCTTCCGCAGAGAGAGGCTGGGACTTAGCTGAGGTGGCTCCTGGGCCTCGAGCTGGGTAGTGTGTGCTGGGCCACGAGGTGCCTTGGCTCCATTGTGGTTGGATGCAGTGCTGCTCCTCATGTTTCCCTGTGCTCTGCTTCCCCCTGCCCTCTCTTCCAGGTGCACCTCTGTCCCAGAGACATGTCCTGCCAGCCCTGCTGCTCGCCCTGCGGCCCGACCCCGTTGGCCAACAGCTGCAATGAGCCCTGCGTCAGGCAGTGCCAGAACTCCACCGTTGTCATCGAGCCTCCTGCTGTGGTGGTGACCCTGCCCGGCCCCATCCTCAGCTCCTTCCCACAGAACACCGTTGTGGGATCCTCTACCTCCGCTGCCGTTGGCAGCATCCTCAGCTGTGATGGAGTGCCCATCACCTCTGGGTGCTGTGACCTCTCCTGCATTACCAGCCGCTACTGTGGCAACAGATGTCAGCCCTGCTGAAGCTGCTGGCAACGGCCCCAAGCAAGAACCTCCAAGACCTCACAACATGGTGCTGACAGGAAAGAGAGCTTCTTGCCATTGTTTCCTTCTTCCACTCTCCTCTCTCTCTCTCTTTCCTTTGCTGTCGCTGTCTCCCAATGCCAGCCTAGCAGAGACCTCTTGGCCTCCCTCCCTCGGCAGGGCAGGCCAGACGGACACCCTGCAGGAGCTCCACCGCATCTTAGTGGTTGCCCCTGGTGCTCCCTGGGAGCCACCTCCTTTTCTTCCTTAGACTCATTAAAGTTGTGCTGCATCCAAGCCTGAGCCTTCGAGTACTCTTTCCTTCCGAGGCAACTCTTCCGGTCTGCTCAGGAAAAAAGGTGGAGGAAGGGGTGGGTGGGATTCACTGCAGTGGATTTTGTTTTGTGCCCTTTCCCTTGGAGCTGAGGAAGACATCCCTGGCTCCCGCACCTGGCAGGGCCCAGCTGTTCTCCAGATATGCAGGGCTGAGGTAATTCACCAGTTCGGATTGCTATCAGCCACACTCAGCCTTCACTCCATCCACCTCTTTTACACAGACTCATCTTCCCTCCTTCATTCATGGCTCTTCTATTTCCTCCACCCCCAAGCTGCACGGTGGGATGTGGAATGGGGGTGGTGGTCAGTACGCAACAGTTCCTTTCTGCCACTGTTTGCTCCTCACGATTTTCTCTGCTCCAGCATGAGCCTTTCCCATAGGCTGCAGCCTTTCAAGACTGGCTCCAGCGTGGGTCCTGTCCATGGGCCAGGGTTCCTGCCAGGAGCCTGCTTCAGCATGGGCTCTGCATAGGCCACAGTTCCTGCAGGAGATGATATCCACCTGATCTGGCGTGGGATCCTCCATGGGCTGCAGTGGGGAGATCTGCTGCACCGTGGTCTCACCCACGCGTGGCCCAGGAATCTCTGCATCATTGCCTGGAGCACCTCCTCCTCCTCTTTCTTCTCTGGCCTTGCTGTTTGCAGGATTGTTTCTCACACTTTCTTTTTTCCTCCTTTCCTCCTTTCCTGTGCAGTGTTTTGCCCTTTCTCAAATATGTTTTCACGGAGGCACCTCCAGTGTCGCTCACGGGCTCAACGCTGGGCAGCAGTGAGTCTGTTTTGGAGCCAGTTGGAACTGACTCTGTCAGCCATGGGGGTAGGCACTGGACGCTTCTCACAGAGGCCACCCCTGCAACCTTCTGCCCAGCTACCAACGTCTTGCCACATAGACCCAATAAAAGCAAGTCCAACAGAGTGTGAAACACAATTAGGCAAATAAAAATTTCAACAGAAAAGAACCAGCCCAGGCTTCAGGAAGGGATTGAACTTCAAATAACCTTAAGAAGAATGGTATTATTGGCCAGGCTTTACGGCTTGGAAAGAAATGCTCCAAAAATACAGCCATCTAATGTCCTTGGTGGATCTTTCTGATGCCTTTACCAAGTGGAGCAGATGGAGCTAGTTATGGTGATTGCCTTATTTTTAGTAGCATCAGCTCTTAACTGCTGGATTTCATATTCTCCCTGGGCCTCTTTGACCCCCAGGGCGCTTTCCCAAAGGATTCTGCCTGGCAGGTCCCCGAGGGGACAAATACCTGCTCTTATGGAGCGCAGGGTTGCAGTTCTGCCTTCTGTTTTGCAGAGCCACTGCACACTCCAGACACGAGAGCCATTCCAGTTTTTCTCCAAAACCCCAGTAAGGGCATAGGTCTGCAAGTGTGCACAGAGTTTTAAGTTGTCCTGCTTGTGTTCTGCCTCAGGCTCTTGTCTTCCATATGTCTGGGGTCAGGCTGGAAAGGCGGGTCAGTGAGTCAGTGAGTCAAGGTCAGGAGGAGGCCTCATGGCAGTCATCAGTGTTCCACAATGTCCAGCGATCACCAGGTGTGTTCACAGAGATAAGGAAGGTCCCATGTTAAGCTGGGAAGTCACCTCCATGTCAGGGTCCAAACCGAGATCAGTGGGGTTCATGGTCAGATAGAGGCCCAGATGTGTCACTGCTGGAGCTGTAACTCGGCTTGGGGCCAAGCGCTAGAACTTAAGCTTGAAAGTTGCTCCCATGGGAAGGGGAGTCGTCCCTGGCTGAAGCCTCCCAGCAGAATGATCTCAGGAAGGTCAACAAAGGGAAGAGGGGAGCCCTCAATTGCACTACCTGTAAGCTGGATGAGAGACAAGGCAGACTAGGATGGAGGATGCACTTAGGTTACTGTCCTGGTTTCAGCTGGCATAGAGCTAATTTTCTTCCTAGTAGCTGGTATAGTGCTGCGTTTTGGATTTAGGATGAGAATAATGATGATACCACACTGATGTTTTAGTTGTTGCTAAGCAGTGCTTACACTAGGCATGGACTTTTCAGCTTCCCATGCTCTGCCAGGTGCACAAGAAGCTGGGAGGGAGCACAGCCAGGACAGCTGGCCCAGACTGCCCAAAGGGCTATTCCATTCTTTTGTAGCCACCCCTTATTCTATACCATATACGTCATGCCCAGTCTTTTCAACACATTCCAGTTAATCACCACCACTTTTCCAGTCTTTTGACAGGTAAGATATACACACACAGCTACCATTTCCTTAGTCTGTGGGCTATCCCTCTAAAACGTTCGTTGAGTTCCTTTAGTCCATGACTTTGGGCTTCATCTGTCATAACAGTCTTTCGGGGCAGGAGTGTGTGGTGTTGGGTTGCTGCATGCTGGAGCCAGTTTGGGTTCTATCACCTCTGCACTCTGCTCAGTTTCCTCAATGTTCATTCTTCATTAATTTGGGCGATTCTTACTGTATGCTGTTGACATGGCATATAGTAATCATAGACGTGATGACATACAGTATTATATAGCAACTAACATTACGCAATTCAGTTTGTCGGCTATTTGCACCCAAACCCAAATCCCCTTGAGGTACACATTGGTCTTGCCCATCCTCCCGCATCACCCACCAACTGCACCCAGGTCCTTGAGCAAAAGCAATCCCACAAATGGGTTTACATTTGCCTGAGGCGGGAGTAACCCAGACTGTCTTCCCCATCGTATTTTTTATGTGCACTACAGGGACTTTATCCCCCTCTACAGTACGTAAAAGCTTTGATGGGGCAGGGCCAGCTCGATTGGCAGATCCCCTACTGTTGACTAACGACGCGGCCTATGCTAAATGTGCATCCCAATGTTTGAATGTCCCACCACCCATTGCTCTCAGTATAGTCTTTAACAGTCCATTGTATCGTTTGATTTTCCTGGAGGCTGATGTGTGGTAGGGGATGTGATATACCCGCTCACTGCCGTGCTCTTTGGCCCAGGTGTCTATGAGGCTGTTTCAGAATTGAGTCCCGTTATCTGGCTCAATTCTTTCTGGGGTGCCACGTCGCCATAGGACTTGCTTTTCAAGACCCAGGAGAGCGTTCCGGGCAGCGGCACGGGGCACGGGATGTGTTTCCAGCCATCCGGTGGTTGCTTCCACCGTTGTAAGCACATGGCGCTTGCCTTGGCAGGTTTGTGGGCATGTGATATAATCGATCTGCCAGGCCTCCCCGGATTTATAGTTCAGCCATCGTCCTCCATGCCACAGAGGCTTTAATCGCTTGGCTTGCTTGATTGCAAGTGCATGTTTCGCATTCATGGATAACCTGTGCAAGAGTGTCCATGGCCAAGTCCACCCATCGGTCACATATAGCCCATCTATATGTTTCATCTCTTCCTTGATGGCCTGAGGTCTCGTGGGCCCGCCGCGCTAGAAGTATTTCACCCCTATGTTGCCAGTCCAGATCCACCTGAGCCACTTCAATCCTAGCAGCCTGATCCACCTGCTGGTTGTTTTGACGTTCTCCTGTGGCCCAACTCTTGGGTACGTGAGCATCTACGTGATGTACTTTTACAACCAGGTTCTCTATCCGGGCAGCAATAGCTTGCCACAATGCGGCAGCCCAGATGGGTTTGCCTCTGCACTGCTGGGTGCTCTGCTTCCATTGCTGCAACCAACCCAACAGGGCATGTGCTACCATCCATGAGCCAGTACAGAGATACAGCATCGGCCGTATTTCTCAGTCAGCAATATCTAAAGCCAGCTGGATGGCTTTCACCTCTGCAAACTGACTCAATTCACCTTCTCCTTCAGCACTTTCTGCAACTTCTCGTACAGGACTCCACAGAGCAGCTTTCCACCTCCGATGCTTCCCCGCAAGACAGCAGGACCCATCAGTGAACAGGGCATATTGCTTCTCATTTTCTGGTAGTTTATTATACAGTGGGGCCTCCTCAGCATGTGTCACCTCCTCCTCTGGCGATATTCCGAACTCTTTGCCTTCTGGCCAGTCCGTGATCACTTCCAAGATTCCTGGGTGACTGGGGTTTCCTATTGGAGCCCGTTGCATGATTAGCGTGACCCACTTCCTCCATGTAGCATCAGTTGCATGATGTGTAGACCTGCCTTTTCCCCAGACATATGTAAGACAAGAGCCTGAGGCAGAACACAAGCAGGACGACTTAAAACTCTGTGCACACTTGCAGACCTATGATCTTATTGGGGTTTTGGAGAAAAGCTGGGGTAGCTCTCACGTCTGGAGTGTGCAGTGGCTGTGCAGAACAGAAGGCAGAATTGCAACCCCGCACTCCATAAGAGCAGATTTTTGTCGCCTCAGGGACCGGCCAGGCAGAATCCTCTGGGAAATTGCCTTAAGCTGCCAAAGAGGCCCAGGGAGACTGTGAAATACTGCAGTTAAGATCTGATGTTAATAACATTAAGGAAATCACCATAATTAGCTCCATCTGCTCCACTTCCGAAAGGATCTACCAAGGACATTAGATGGCTGTATTTTTGGAGCATTTATTCCAAATCTCTAAGCGTGACTAGTAATACCATTTTTCTTAAGAGTTTTCAAAGTAACATCCCTCCCTTAATGGAGCCTGGACTGCTTCTTTTCTGTTGAAATTTTTATTCATCTAATTGTGCCTCATACTCTGTTGGACTCACTCTATTTGGCTTACGTGGCAAGGCTTTGGCAGGAAGGTTGCAGGGGTGGTCCCTGCGAGAAGAATCCAGGGTCTGCCCCCACGTCTGACAGAGCCAGTTCCAGCCAGCTCCAAAGCAGATTCCCTGCTGCCCAACGCTGAGCCTGTTAGCAATGCTGGGAGTGGCTCCATGAAAACACGTTTGAGAAAGGGCAAAATGGAGCACAGGAAGTGAGGGATGAACTAAAAACAAGTGTGAGAAACAATCCTGCAACCACCAAGGCCAGAGAAAAAAGAGGTTGAGGAGGTGCTGCAGGCGACAGTGCAGAGATTCCCAGGCAGCCCGTGTGAGAGACCACAGTGGAGCAGATCTCCCCACTGCAGCCCATGGAGGATCCCACACCAGATCAGGTGGATATCATGTCCTGCAGGAACTGTGGCCTGTGCAGAGCCCATGCTGAAGCAGGCTTCTGGTGGGAACTCTGGCCCACGGACAGGACCCACACTGGAGCCAGTCTTGACAGGCTGCAGCCTATGGGAAGGGCTCGTGCTGGAGCAGAGGAGAAGCCTGAGGAGGAAACAGTGGCAGAAAGGAACTGTTGCGTACTGACCACGACCCCCATCCCGCATCCCACCACGCAGCTTGGGGCTGGAGGACATAGAAGAGCCATGAATGAAGGAGGGAAGTTGCACTAGTGGCAGGTTTACAGCTTTTCTTTCCCCAACCACCCATCCCTCATTGCCTCTCTTTTCTGGCCCATCCACTCTCAATGTTTCAGAGACAGGTCAGTGCAGAAGATCTCAGCTGCCTTTGTAGTCCCAGCTTTCTAGAGGTTCGAGCACCACAGGCTGTTGCCCATGAGCTGTAGGCTTCAGGAGAGGTGGGAGGTAGGAGGAGGGGCACAGTACCCTTCTCCTCTCTTGTCGTCCTGGCAGGAGGCCCTTCTGTGCAAGGCGGAGCTCTGGGGAAAGGGGCCTCAGTGCTCCCCTGGCAGCCCTGTTTCCCCTATGCAGCCAGAGACCTGCAGGCAAAGATCCTCTTTCTGTGAGGGGCTGGGGTTAGTGGCCCCAGGGAAAAGGAGAAGGTGGCGAGAGAGCTCCTGCCATGCAACTGTTCTTCCCCTGCGCCCCAGGATGGGATTGCACCTGCCATCAGCTGCAACGAGAGAGCGTGGGCTGTTCTGATCAGTACTCTCTCTAGAGTACCATGGGAGGAACTGTCCGTCGCTCTTCTGTGTCATCTTGCAGGCCCATGCGAATAAGCTTTCTGTCGTGGAGCTGCTGTGTCTGCCGGCAGTTGGGGATGTGCAATCTGTGCGACACCTCAGCCCTGCAAATCTGTGTAACCAGCCGCTGGGCTGCACGGGGCACTGTATGGGTGTGGCAGAAGAACAGGGGACTTGCCTTAGCTGTCATTGCTCTTGGATGGCTGCCATGCCCCGTCCTTCTGGAGAGGGGTGGGAAGGTGAGGAGGAGGAGGCTCTGGGCTCTAGCCAAGGTGATTTCTCCTCCCCTCCCCTCCTTCCATCCTTCACGGCCGTCTTCTCTCTGAGCCTTCTCGCCCAGCACAGCTCCATCCAGAGCAAGAGGAACTGCCTTGAGTGCCTGTGGGGCTGCTGACCTCCCAGGGCCTCCTGCAGCACTGGGGTGCTCCCATGAAGACAGCCCAAGTTGGGACCACCATCTGTAGGGCGTGCTCTGAGGCCAAGGGGAATATTTCTGGGCAGAGATGCAGCAAGGGAAGGGCTGATGGTCAGTGACTGTGGAGTAGCCAGAGATGTCGTCCTCAGCTCCAAGGGACAGGGACTGAAGGAGGCGCACAGACGGTGTGTCCTGCCCTCGCATTCCTCTAGGAATGAGAAAGGGTCCACTTGCTCAGCCATTTGTTCCCTCCCAGCATATCTCCTTTCTCGCTGGACAGCTTTAAGGAGCATCCAGAGAGGAAACGAGCACACAGAGCCAGAGGCTGGGATGCAGCAGAGTTTAATGAGTCTAAAGAGGGAAACAAGATGTCTCCGAGAGGAGGCCACAGTGAAAGGACGGGCAGGCAAAAGTCAGTGCCCCACAGAGGGAGAGGGGCAGGCAGGTCCCCCCAGGCTGGCTTTGGTGGGCCTCATGGTCCAGGGGAGCAGAAAACAACACAGGAAAAGAAGGGAAAGGAGAAAGGGGAGGAAGGGAACGAGAGGCATTGGCCATGCTTTCAGAGAGCACAGGCTGGCCCCTTGCAAAGGGCTGACACCCTTTGCAGGAAGAGCGGGGCTTGCTCAGCCCCTCTCAGCGCAATGGCCACAATCTCCGTCATTCAGCCTGGCATCATCTTCTGGGTGTCCGGGGCTCCTTGTCTGGATTGTCAGCAGGGGCTTTAGCAATGGGGGCACCTTCTGCTGCCACAGTAGCGGCTGGTGATGCAGGAGAGGTCACAGCACCCAGAGGTGATGGGCACTCCCTGAGAGCTGAGGATGCTGCCAACAGCAGCGGAGGTGGAGGATCCCACAACGGTGTTCTGTGGGAAGGAGCTGAGGATGGGGCCAGGAAGAATCACCACCACGGGAGAGGGCTCGATGACAACGGTGGAGTTCTGGCACTGCCTGACGCAGGGCTCATTGCAGCTGTTGGCCAACGGGGTCGGGCCGCAGGGCGAGCAGCAGGGCTGGCAGGACATGTCTCTGGGACAGAGGTGCACCTGGAAGAGAGGGCAGGGGGAAGCAGAGCACAGGGAAACATGAGGAGCAGCCGGAAACCCCACCTAAAGGAAACCAAAGCGTCTGCCGGGTAGGCAGGTAGAAGCTGCGCAGGGGGGAGCAAGGGCTTCTTTGCCTGAGCCCAGCGGGGCCCTTCGGTTAGCAGCCAGGCCCAGGGATGCTCCTGACTAGCCTGCAGCAAAGAGCCACCTCATCCCAGCCTCAGTCTCTCTCCGTGACAGACCAGACCATCTCTCCTCTGCCCTCTGCCGTGACCACGATCTCAGAGCACAAACATAAGATGAAGGAGCAGGTATCAGCTGAGTTGTCCTTGAAGGCATGACCCCGTCCTAGAAGAGGTGGAGGAGAAAGGGGCTTCCAACTCACCTGGTTCCCAAGGAGAAGGAGGTGGCAGAAGTGGTTGAGAGAGCGACAAGTTGGGCTGGCTTTTATATTGTCTTCACACTGCCTCAGGCCCAAAGGCAGCTGCTGCCTAAGCATCAGTTTTCCTGTATGCTCCTAATGAACGGAAACATCCCAGGTAATGACATGGCACGTGTTGCTGTTTCCCTCCACGCTGTCTTTGCATTTCCTTGTTTTGTCATGCTCATTCCCTCACGGATGCTTGTATTCCTGGGGTGACAGGCCTTATGATTTCTGGGGCAAGGATGCGTCAGTGCGGGGAGAAGACACGGACTGAGTGCCAGAGGGTTCCAGCGGAGGCAGGTGATGTCAAGTGGGGCACTCTGGTGGTTTTGTTTTTTTTTTTTATGAGCCTGCTGACAGGAAGGGCCCAAGCTCCTCTCAGCCCTGCAATTATTGGCTCATCAAACAGGGGCTCCTGTGAGTATGTGGCCTGCCCTCCTCTTTCCTTCCCTCTCGGCTGACTCCAACAGTCAGTGGCTGTTGCCTTCCCAGGCAGGCGTGCTGCACTTCAGGTTTTCACCTCTCTTTCGCCTTAAGCTGCCCTCAGGAGGGAATTGCCAACCTCTTTGGCCTCCTCCTCTCTCTGGACAGTCCCTGAGACTCCTTTAACAGTGCTGCCTGTGCATCTGTCCTGCTTAGAGTGCCCCACCCCTGCTCTGGCAGGGAGGTCCCCAGCAGCTCCTCAGTCACATCCCTTCCCATCACCCCTGCCCCCATGTGCTTAGCTGCAATAACGTGCGTGGGAGCGTGATCGTGTACCAGTCTGTGCGATCATCTGCATGCACATCTATGTGCTTGTATGCTTGTGTGTACACACACCTGCGTGCCTCTGGTGACATCACGTTTCTGTGTAGGTGTGTATTTTTTTGCACGGGTGTCAGTACTTATATGCAACTACACGTGTCTGTGTCCTTGTGCACGTTTGCTTGTGTCTGTGCATCGGTGTGTATCTTTGTGCACGCTTGGGCATGTTGGGCACGTGTTAGTGCATGCGTGAGCGTACATAGTTGTGCGTGACCTCACGCCCAGGCCCAAGCATTCCAAGGCCTGCAGTGACATCCCGCCACGACAGTGCCAGGCACTGACACAGTCTCAGCCCCTCGTTGTCTGAGGGGACACGGACAGGGCCACAGCACTCAGCTCTCACTGAGGACAACCCTGAACCCAGGCCAACTCTTTTCATGCTGCCTCCAGGCAGCCTCGAGGGGCTGAGCTGCTTCCCAGGGCCCTCGCTCCTGACTCATGTAAAAGCTTTGAGGCTACAGGATTCTGCTGGTCTGTAGTCATGGGGTAGCCCTCTCCCCCGCCTGGCTCTTGTCCAGAGCCAGGAGCTATGGGAAAAGGAATGAGAGCCTGGGGAGGCTGGGAGGAGGAAGGTGGTGAACATCAGGGCTGGAGCCAATGGCACCAGAAAACGGCACCAACGTTGGAAAGGCCGAGGATCCCCCCCCAGCAGCACTACAGGAATCCAGCCGTGGCGTAAGCTCCCCCTCCAAGCCTCAAATGAGGGACTGCCTGGAAACAGCGGTTCCCAACCGTTTGGCCTTGGCTGAGATGCAGAAGACGTAGTTTCAGGGCCCCATGGCCTCGGGAAGAGAAGGGGAACGCCATCATCACTACACAGGGGAAACCACCCACTGGTTCTGCTCCGATCAGCATTTCCTTATAAGCAAGCATGCTGGCAAAACAGTTTGGCATTTGCCAGATGAAGCCTTTCATCTGGAGAAGCTGCAACGGCATGCTCTGACTTCACTGTGATTCCTGCCAAGTCCAGTTGGCAGTCGGCAGTGTTTTCAGGCTGCCCGCAGCCTCGCCTTCCCAGGAGGCTTGCTTTCCTGGAACCACCACTACCCACATTTGTTGCACGCTGTCCCTAAGCCAGCTCCCTCAGCCCTGCTGCCTCCCTGCTCTGGCAGCACTGAGGTGTACCCCACCTGGGTACCCCTGAGAGCTTCCTGAGGGGTGCAGGGAAGCAGCTGTGTGGCATCAGCCTAGGGGCATGTGCATAAGGGATCCTCTTTCTCTGCCAGTCAGATTCCTCCCTGATGCCTTCAGTCTGCCATCCCAAGCTCTCCATCATTCCTATTGATGTTGCCCCTCCTTTCCAGGCAGCACGTCACCAAAGGGCAGCACAGTGCATCCCCAGCTCCAGGGGGACCAGCGAGTGGAGACCTTCTGTCTTGCGTGGCCAGGCTCTTCTCAAGTAGTGCCCACCGGCAGGGAGAGAGGCAAAGGGCAAAAATTAACACACACAGCGTTCCAGCTGACCACAAAGAGAAACCTTTTTGCTGTGAGGGTGGTCAAACACTGGAACAGGTTGTTCAGAGAGGTCGTGGAGTCTTCATCTGTGGAGCCAGTCAAAACCTGTCTGGACATACTTCTAGACAACATGCTTTAGCTGACCTGAGGGCACAGCAGCAGCACCAGCCCCTGGCCACCAGGAAATTCTGCTTTCCTTCAGGGCCAAGCACACAGCAACCCTGAACTCACTTTTCGCCCATCACCGCAATGGCCTTCTGCACATACCCTCCACAGGGCCGTGCTGCAGTCCAGTGCAACCCCTTCAGGAGGCACTGCTCCAGCACTGCCCACCATGTCTCTCCGGAGCTGCTCTCACTTCTTAGCCAAGCACCCTTGACGGGGCGCTCAGGGCACTGTGACTTCTCTCTCCTCCTCTCTCCCACAGATGTTTGGGAAACACCTCTCCCCCTCAGCGAGGACAGACACCATCTTCATGGCCATCCAGGGCATGAGAGACTCCAGGAGCCATGACTCCTCAGTGGTTGCCTGTCTGCTGGCCTTGTCCATGAAAGCTGAAGGAAGTAAGCAGCCTGCAGCTGACGGGCCCAAAGACCCTCCAGCTGCCAAATCTAGGGAGTTTTTCTGAATGCCAGAGGAGCAGGGCCCTCCGTCCCCACTGCTGCTAAGTTAATCACACGTGCAGTAGCCGGAGCTACCTGAATCTCCCTGCGCGCAGCCCCAGAGCCCAGCTGCTGTAATAACTCTGCATCCCCACGTCTCCTGCCTTCTGGGGCAGGGGCTGCTGGGTGCTCCTCGTGAAGGGGTAAGGGCAGGGGCAGCGCTGCTGGACAGTCAGGGCCCTTGCGGCCTTTCCAGGCCCAAAGTAGCACCCAACCTGCCTGAGTCCAGGGAGGGAGCCAGGAAAGATTCATCCCTGTGCCCTCTGTCAGCTGGGCTTCCCATCCCTTTTGCCACAACCTCAGCTGAGCAACGTGATCCTGAAGGCTATGTGGAAGCAGGGCTGTGAATGGGAGGTGCTGTGCTGACAACTGAAGCTTTACAGCTGCTCTTCACTGTGCTAGCAAAGGTCCCGAGCAGCGTAGTAAAGGAGCGCTGCAAGCTGAATCCTCCTGGCATTCATTGGAAGGGATTAAAAAGGGGTTTTCATTGTGCTTGCCTGGGTAGCGGAGAGCTGAGGTCAGGGTAGCACAGGCTGCCAGAGGTTGTTTACGTGCGTACGTGCACATAAGGGCAGAGAAGGGCTGCTGTATAGCTTAGGGTTGTGTTGGGTTGTCATCCTGCTGCTGGAGTGAGGGACTGTGTCTGTCTCTGGATGGGGGTTTCTGCAGCAGGTGCTGTTCACAGAGATCTTTCTCTTGAAGAACCTCCCCTGTCTGTGGGGAGAAGGGAGAGAAAATGCAGCTGTGGGGAGAGACTGACAGACACCGGGGTTCAGGTGTTCTGTCTGTGCCTGCTCCTGTCTCCATCCAGGCAGTCCCTGGAGCAAAGCAGGCACAGGTGGGTAGCAGGTCCCTCCCCTCCCTCTGCAGGGGTGGGTGCAGCACTTCTGTCTGGCATAGATGTGGATGGCAGCAGCAGATCATCAGGGACACCTCCTCTTTGCTGAGGGACAGTTGATGTAGTAGTGATCTCAAGGCTGGGCAAAGAGAAGGAGGCTTCCAACGTCCTCCTTCGTGCCTTTTGCTTGACTGCAGCCTGCAATAACTGTCCATTACTTTTCTACAGTCCCTTTGGAGATCTGGCCTGAACTTCAGGGGCAGAAAAGAGCAGCTGTGGCCTGACTGCACAAGTAGGAACTGCCCAATGCTGAAGATCCCGGCCCTGGCCATAAGAAGCCTGGGGAACAGCAAAGGAGGAGGTTTCATTTCTTGCATTGGGACGAATGTTTTAACCGCTGGTCCATTGTCTCTCCAGAGGGCTTCTTCATGGCAGAGGAGCAGGGAGGTTAGGTAGAACACAGCAAACCATCTGAGACATATCAGGAGCAATGGGTATATAAAGATCATAAGACTCTGCACTTTTCTTTTGCAGATACCAAGCGTTCTTACGTGCACTGTTAATACGTAGGTATTTTGGAAGAGCAGTTGGGAACAGACCAGTAGCACATAGAGGAACTTCTCCTCTCCTGGATGTATTGGAGAAAATGTTGCCAATTTACTGAGGGATTGACATAATGCTTGAAGGACATTCAGAGAAGGTGAAGTCAAAAAAAAAACCCAAAACACAAAAAACAAAAAGAAAAACAAACAAACAAAAACAACAAAAAACAACAAGAAGAAGAATGCGCAGATACTCAGCTCAGCATTACGCAGGCTGCATTGTGTAGAAAGGTGTGGAGGGTTCTCTGGGTAGTTGTTCCCTGCCTGCCACTGTAGCTCTGTGATCTGCTCGCCCAGGAGTGGCAGCCAGGACCTGTGGTGAGGCTAGATCTCTGTCTCTCCAGCCAGGGCAGTAGGGAGAAATGCTGTGCGGCACGTTCCAGTGTGACTTTTTGCAGCTCAGTCCGGACCAAGAGCCTTGGATGAACAAAAGGGTCCAAAAATCCTAACGTGTACTCAAGGGGAGACTGGACTTGGAGGAAATTGGCATTGTCTCAGAAATGTGTCAAACCCAGAAGGGACAGATTTCCATGCAGCCCATGTCAGGCTGGTTCCCCTGAAGACAAAGCGACAGCTGCGCGTCCTTCACTTGACAACATGCTAAATTAATTTCATGCTTTCACGAATGAACTAATTGCTCCAGGGGGATGCACACCTTCGTGGGTGTCCCACCATAGCTTAGCTCCCTTGGGCAAGGACAATGGCAGCTCTCGCCCAGCGTTCTCTCCTCTTCCCAATGACACTTGATGAGATCCCCACCCGGGCTCTACACTATAGCTAACAGGCACCTTGAACAATTGAAGGAGGCAATTAAGAATGAGGCAATTAAGAAACCAATGCAACCAGGAATTCCCACACATACAGTGAGGTGCAACGGGAGTCAGGCATTTCATGGCAATGGCCAGTTCTGGCCAACGAGAAATGTCATTCAGAAGTCTGCCGGGTCCTCTGTGCTCTGGCCTAGGACCCGCACCTCAGCCCAGGCATGATCAGACCTTCATCTGGGGAAAATGGGTTCTGCCAGTCGGCAACAGGAGCTGGTTTTGTCCCCCTGACAGCAAGAGAAAGAGTAGATTTAACCCACCACAGCTTTGTTCCTTCCCTCTTGTCTGGGCAGCTGATTCCTTCTGGTCATGTACTGGGCCCCGGCAAAGGAGAACAAGACACCTGTAACTGATCTCATTCCCAGGGGGCTTCCCAGACCTCCCTAGCTGAGCACGTGGCCCCATGCACCTTTATCTTTGCCACGTAACTTCTAACCCTGGTGGAGAACGGCCTCCTCTTTGTCCCTGTGTGGAGCAATCAGCACCTGCAGACCTTGCTGCACTTCTTCTTCCTCATCAGGTCTCCTTTGTGGAAATGTGCTACACCACCACCGTTGTGTCAAAAAAGATGACGACTTCCCTTGCCACCAGGAAAACCATTTGTGTTGACCCGCTGGCTGGCACAGTCATTTTTCCCCTGCTTCCAGGCTGTCACTGAGTTCATGATCCGCTCCGTGATGTCGTTTAATGGTGATGCCACCATATGCAAACTGCTCCGTTACACCACTCTCACAAAAAGAAAATCTGGTAGCATGGGCACTGGGTTTGTCGTCATCTTCAGCCAGGTGGCTCTACTGCTGACTGGCTGTTCTGCACCAAGAAAGCCACCGCAGGGATCCAAGTCCCCTGACTCAGCTTCTGCTGATCCTGGTCCAGTGCCTGCTGCCACCCCGTTGTACCAAAGGGCTGGAGAACGTGTCCTATGAGGAAAGACTGAAGGAGTTAGGTCTTTTTTCCCCAGAGAAGAGACGGCTCGGCGGGAACCTCAGCATAGCATTCCAGTCCATGGAATGTACATAGCATTCCAGTACATAAAGGGTGGCTACAAAGAGGACGGAGTCTCTCTCATCACAAGGAGCCACATGGGGAAGACAAGGGCCAACGAGAACCTGTTGCACCGGGAGAGGTTTCATCTTGACAAAGAAATACATTTTTTACAGTAAGAACAATCATTCACTGCAACAACCGGCCCAGGGATGTGGTAGGGTCCCCACTGCTGGAAGTTTTCAAGATGCGATTGGACAAGGTGGTAGATAACCTCATCTAGGCTCCCTTTCCCATGCAGGAGTGGACCAGATGATCTTTCATGGCCCCTTCCAACCTGGACTATTCTATGATTCTATGGTCCTCTCAGTGGTGTACTTCAACCGCTATGTGACCATATGCAGACCACTCCACTGCACCACTGTCATGACAAAGAAAATCCGCATTGCAGAAGAGTTGATTGCAATTGAGGCTAGCATTTTTTTCGGAGAAAATGGGATGCTGCATGGGAATGTCCTCTTCCTTTACTAGACTCGTTCACCTAAAGAGACATACACTGCAGGAATGGAATAGCAAACAGGGACTTGAATATTTGAACTTCTTCTCTAGAAGGCTTTTGTTACAATCAAAAGAAATGAGATCCCCCAAAGGGTGAGTCAGCAGGCCCACATTAGACTTCTGTCTAAGGTGGCACATATATGTATCCCGAGGAGTGTACGGATCATCTCGGTCTTCTTGGTGACAGCTCTCTTGTGTGTTGAAGGGCTCCCTCCTGGAGTCCATTGCCTGGGCCCAGGGCAGAGCGGGGCCTTGGACCCATGCAGGGGCTGTGCCTTCCTGGGCTTAGAAGCACTATTCATCCTCCCAGTGTAACTGTCCGGACTGGTCCTGTTCCCTGCAAGGCCCAGCGTGGGGAGAGGTGTCCTACTGTGAGGGCCCAGCCCTGCCCTTCAGCGTGCCCATGTGGCTCCCAGTGGTGTGCAGAGTCTGTTGGAGGACAGATCTCTAACAGCCAGGGACTGCAGTGCTAGGAAGACCCTGGCCTGCATGTGAGGAGCAGCGGTGGTGTGAGCAGAGCTCAGGCTGACCCTGCCTCAGAGCACGTGGGGAGTCAGGGAAGCTGAGTACGAAGAGGTCATCCCCAGAGTTTGTGCTATACGTGGGTCGATGCTTTCCCTGTACCTCTGAAGGTGCCCAGCACCCAGTGAGATGGAGGAAGATGGTGTCCCTGCCCCGAACTGAGGGCAGGAGGAGCATGACTGGAACTTCAGATGGTTCACAGGGTACTGTGTGCCTGAGAGGTTATTTTGAGCCCAGCAGTGCCCTCAGGAGTTCCTTTTCTGCACTCAGGAGACCAAGGACACCAGAGGGGTGCCAGGATTTAGAGCATTGCCCGGGGCTCAACGCCAAGGTCTAAAAGGCAATTTTCAAGTATAATTGAAAATCACACCTACGTGTTGACATTAATAGTGAAGCCACAAGTCGCTTGCACAGGGAAGATGGACACGTGAAGCAAGCAATGAGAGCCTGCTGGGCATGTTGGGTTGAGAGGGAGTGGGGACGGCTTTGCGTAGGCAGAGTGTGGCTGATAGCAATCCAAACTTGTGAATTACCTCAGCCCTGCATATCTGGAGAACAGCTGGGCCCTGCCAGGTGCTGAAGGACTGTAGGAGGTACCTACCTCCTCTGCCTGTGCCCACGTGTGCTGGCCATGGACCCTAGGTGGGTCAATGGAGGGGAGGGGCAGACAGAGACGAGGCAGGTGGCTGTCCCCAGGCATTATTGTCTCCCCACGCCCACTCCTGCCACCCTTTGGAGCCATCCTCTCACTGAAGGCCATTGGCTGTGGAGTAGCCAGGGATGTCTTCCTCAGCTCCAAGGGAAAGGGCACAAAACAAAATCCACTGCAGTGAATCCCACCCTCCCCTTCCTCCACCTTTTCTCCCAGAGCAGACCGGAAGAGTTGCCTCGGAAGGAAAGAGTACTCGGAGGCTCAGGCTTGGATGCAGCACAACTTTAATGAGTCTAAGGAAGAAAAGGAGGTGGCTCCCAGGGAGCACCAGGGGCAACCACTAAGATGCGGTGGAGCTCCTGCAGGGTGTCCGTCTGGCCTGCCCTGCCGAGGGAGGGAGGCCAAGAGGTCTCTGCTAGGCTGGCATTGGGAGACAGCGACAGCAAAGGAAAGAGAGAGAGACAGAGGAGAGTGGAAGAAGGGAACAGTGGCCTGAAGCTCTCTTTCCTGTCAGCACCATGTTGTGAGGTCTTGGAGGTTCTTGCTTGGGGCCGTTGCCAGCAGCTTCAGCAGGGCTGACATCTGTTGCCACAGTAGCGGCTGGTAATGCAGGAGAGGTCACAGCACCCAGAGGTGATGGGCACTCCATCACAGCTGAGGATGCTGCCAACGGCAGCGGAGGTGGAGGATCCCACAACGGTGTTCTGTGGGAAGGAGCTGAGGATGGGGCCGGGCAGGGTCACCACCACAGCAGGAGGCTCGATGACAACGGTGGAGTTCTGGCACTGCCTGACACAGGGCTCATTGCAGCTGTTGGCCAACGGGGTCGGGCCGCAGGGCGAGCAGCAGGGCTGGCAGGACATGTCTCTGGGACAGAGGTGCACCTGGAAGAGAGGGCAGGGGGAAGCAGAGCACAGGGAAACATGAGGAGTAGCACTGCATCCAACCACAATGGAGCCAAGGCACCTCGTGGCCCAGCACACACTACCCAGCTCAAAGCCCAGGAGCCACCTCAGCTAAGTCCCAGCCTCTCTCTGCGGAAGGAAGACCTTCCCTCTCCTGCCCTCTCCCATGAGATGCAGCTCCCAGCCCTGGGCTAGGGCAGCCCACATCAGCTGAGACATGCATCAAGGAAAGACTGGATCTTGAAGGAGGAGGAGAAGAGTCTTCACACTCACCTGATTGCCAAGGAGAAGGAGGCGAGAGCAGTGGATGAGAGAGCAGAGAGTTGGCCTGCCTTTTATAGTAGCCCTGCACTGCCTCAGGCCCAGAGGCACCCTTTGTGGAAGTACTAATTTTCTGACAAGCTCATGTCAAATGCAAACCATCCCGGCTAATGGGATGGGCTGTGTCCTGGTTTCCTGCACTGCTGCCTTTTCGTTTCCTGGCTTATGCCACGTCATTTCCCATATGAAGGCTTCTGTAAGTGTTGGGATGAGAGGCCTGAGGATTTCCGGGGCAGGAACACGTCGGCGCAGGCAGAAGGGTCAGATCAAGTGCTGGTGGCATCCCCTGCAGGCATGACAGGGAGAGTCAAACTACTGAGGACTCCTTTGGTGTTCAAGCACCAGGACTTCCATGTCCCCTATAAAATACTGAACCCGATTGCCCAGCGACTATATCTAGGAAGGCAGGGATATGTGATTCAAGGCCAAATCACACAAAATCTGCTGCTGTTTCATGAGGGGGGGTCAGGCACATTCCCTCTTTGCGACAGAGGTGGCAGGTATTTTGTAATGGACCTAAGTGCATCCTCCATCCTAGTCTGCCTTGTCTCCCATCCAGCTTACAGGTAGTGCAATTGAGGGCTCCCTTGAAGCTGGGAGGCTTCAGCCAGGGACGACTCGCCTTCCCATGGCAGCAACTTTCAAGCTTCAGGTCTAGCGCTTGGCCCCAAGCCGAGTTACAGCTCCAGCAGTGACACATCGGGGCCTCTCTCTGACCATGGACCCCACTGAAGCGGGGAGGGAGCACAGCCAGGACAGCTGACCCAGACTGGCCAAAGGGCTATTCCATTCCATATAACATCACGCTCAGTATATAAACGGGGGAAGTTGGCAGGGTGCAGCGATTGCTGCTTGGGGACAAGCTGGGCATTGATCAGCGGCTGGTGAGCAATTTTGTATAGTGTATCACTTGCTTTGTGTATTATTATTGTATCATTATTATTATTGCTACTACTACTACTATTACTACTATTACTACTATTCTGTTCTATTTTACTTCAATTATTAAACTGTTCTTACCACAGCCCATGAGTTTTCTCACTTTTGGTTTTTGCGGTTTTCTGTGCTCCGCAGTGATTAGTGATGTTTTGCCTGGAGATTTGTTATTAAAACACTGACCTTGAGCTTCATCTGGTATTTGGGTTCTGTAGTGAAGCCATTACTGTACTTCGGGTACCACCTCATGGAGACAATTAGCCATTATACCTCTTCCTCTGAGAGGTGTTTTAGGGAGGAAATACAGAATGGCACCTTTGCTGCCTTCTTCTGTGGTGTTTCCTCCTTCAATTACAACCACTTTTCAGTTTCTTCAACATCCTTGGGTAGTTAAGATATATCTATTGGTAGTTCTCGGGAATACTGTCTTGGTTTTGTCTAAGGTTAATAAGCACTTTAAGAATATCATCCCGAGATCTGCCCCAAGGCCGGATAGTTATGAATGGCAGGGTGTGCGGAATAGCACGGGCAAAAGCCTAGGACGGTGGGCACCTCCAGTGTTTTGGAACTTCATCCCTGAACAAGTGCAGAGTCCTGAGAAATCAGTAGAATATTTGGAAAAGTATGCTGTCACCCTGGCAATTCTATGGAGACGCACATCACTGCAACGTGCTGGGGCCTGGCCCATGCCTACCGAGCCCTATTCAACACTATTCAGAAGCCTCAAGGGGAAGACATCATCTCTGGATCCGATGACAAAATGACAGGCGCTGCGGCTACGCCAGCCCCTGCGACAGGTGCTGCAGCTATGCCAGAGAACCAGCCTCTGCCAGTATCAGTCACCCCTATACAGAAGAAAAAATACACAAGAAAATCAGCTTGTTTACTAAGGGCTGATGATAAGCCAGGGCCATCACGAGAACAGGAGGAGGAAGAGGCAGAACCCATAAATGAGATGGTAACCACCCAATCCCTGTCCCTGAGTGACCTGCGAGATATGCAAAACGATTTCAGCCATCATCCAGGCGAGCACATTGTCACCTGGCTGCTTCGATGCTGGGATAATGGGGCCAGTAGCCTGGAATTAGAGGGGAGGGAAGCCAACCTGCTGGGATCCCTTTCTAGGGAAGGGGGCATTGAAAAAGCGATTGGAAAAGGGGCAAAAGCCCTCAGCCTCTGGAGGCAACTCCTGTCAGGCGTGAAGGAAAGGTATCCCTTCAAGGAAGATGTTGTATGCCACCCAGGCAAGTGGGCCACCAGGGAGAGAGGTATCCAGTACCTGAGGGAATTAGCCATGCTGGAGGTGATTTATGGTGACCTGGACAACGAGCAGTTATCCAAAGATCCAGATGAAGTCCAGCGCACATAACCCATGTGGCGGAAGTTTGGATGGAGTGCACCATCATTGTACGCAAACTCATTGGGAATAATGACCGGGAAAGATGAAGCGGGACCAACAGTGGATGAAGTGGCTGGCCAACTGCGGCAAGACGAAGAAAGTCTCTCTTCCTCCCTACGGGCCTGTGTCTTGGCTGTGGAGAAACTGCCTGACATGCTAGCTGAGAAATTATCTCGGGAGTTCTAGCGACTCAAAGAGGATATGTCCTGCTCCTCACCTGTACGAACCAGTATCTCAGCCATTAGGAGGAAGCACCTCTCTGTTCAAGAGAGAAGATATAGTGGATACACACCACGGGCCACCCTGGGGTATTACCTGCATGACCACGCAGAGGACATGAGGAAGTGGGATGGCAAATCTACCTCGACCCTAGAGGCACGGGTACGTGAGTTGCGAGGCAAAGCAATGACACAAGGGGGTTCTTCCAGGAAAATTGCTACTCCGGTTTCCAGTGAGCACTTCCCCAGACAGAGTAGAAGGGCTGATTTTGCATCCAATCTTAATAAATGGACTTTTGATTTGCATTTACAAGAAGTGAGAAACAAATGCTATGACCGGGACTAGAGGGGCCCTGCCTCCAGCCAGGTGGAGGAAAGGGACAACAGGGTTTACTGGACTGTGTGGATTCAACGGCCTGGCACATCAGACCCACAGAAGTATAAGGCTCTAGTGGACACCGGTGCACAGTGCACCCTCATGCCATCGAGCTATGAAGGGGCAGAACCCATCTGTATTTCTGGAGTGACAGGGGCATCCCAACAG
Organism: Nipponia nippon; assembly: GCF_047370975.1. Lineage (NCBI taxonomy): Eukaryota > Metazoa > Chordata > Aves > Pelecaniformes > Threskiornithidae > Nipponia > Nipponia nippon. The sequence continues at coordinate 1,127,556 of NW_028262364.1, forward strand.
CTGACTGTATCGGAGGCTGAAGTGAGCTTAACCGGGAAGGAGTGGCAGAAGCACCCAGAGGCTCCATGCATCCTTGGCCTAGATTACCTCAGGAGAAGGGATTTCAAGGACCCAAAAGGGTACCGGTGGGCTCTTGCTATAGCTGCCTTGGAGACGGAGGAAATTAAACAGCTGTCTACCCTGCCTGGTCTCTCGAAAGACCCTTCTATTGTAGGGATGTTGAGGGTCAAAGAACAACAGGTGCAAATCGCTACCACAACAGTGCACTGGCGGCAATGTCCCACCAACAGAGACTCCCTGATTCCTATCCATAAGCTGATTCGTCAGCTGGAGAGCCAAGGAGTGATCATCCAGACTCACCCACCCTTTAACAGTCCCATATGGCCAGTGCAAAAGCCTAATGGAGAGTGGAGGCTAACAGTAGACTGAAGGCAGTCATGCTGCCGCTGAGCGCTGCCGTGCCGGACATGCTAGAACTTCAGTACGAACTAGAGTCAAAAGCAGCCCAATGACATGCTATAATTGATATTGCTAATGCATTCTTCTCAATCCCTTTAGCGGCAGAGCGCAGGCCACAGTTTGCTTGCACCTGGAGGGGTGTCCAGTACACCTGGAACTGACTGCCCCAGGGGTGGAAACACAGCCCTACCATGTGCCATGGGCTGATCCAGATGGCACTGAACCAGGGTGGGGCTCCAGAACACCTGCAAGACATTGATGACATCACCATACGGGGCAACGCAGCAGAAAAGGCTTTTGAGAAAGGGAAGCAAATAGTCCAAATCTTTCTGGAGGCCGGCTTTGCCGTAAAACAAAGTAAGGTCAAGGGACCTGTACAGGAGATCCAGTTTTTAGGAACAAAATGGCAAGATGGACGTCGTCAGATCCCAATGGATGTGATCAACAAAATAACACGCCATGTCTCCACCAACCAGCAAAAAGGAAACACGAGCTTTCTTGGGCATTGTGGGCTTTTGGAGAATGCATCCTCCAAATTACAGTCTGATCACAAGCCCTGTCTATCAAGTGACCCAGAAGAATCATAGAATCATAGAATCGTCAAGGTTGGAAAAGACCCTTAAGATCATCGAGTCCAACCGTTAACCTAGCACTGCCAAGTCCATCTATACCATGTCCTCGAGCACCACATCTATCCGTTCTTTAAATACCTCTCGGGAAGGGGACTCAACCGCTTCCCTGGGTAGCCTGTTCCAATGCTTGACCACCCTTTCGGTGAAGAAGTTTCTCCTAATATCTAACCTCAACCTCCCCTGGCGCAGCTGGAGGCCGTTTCCTCTCGTCCTATCAGTTGTTACTAGGGAGAAGAGACCGACCCCCACCTCGCTACAACCTCCTCTCAGGTAGTTGTAGAGAGCAATAAGGTCTCCCCTCAGCCTCCTCTTCTCCAGACTAAACAACCCCAGTTCCCTCAGCCGCTCCTCCTAAGACTTGTGCTCTAGACCCTTCACCAACTTCGTTGCCCTCCTCTGGACACGCTCCAGCACCTCGATGTCCTTCTTGTAGTGAGGGGCCCAAAACTGAACCCAGTACTCGAGGTGTGGCCTCACCAATGCCGAGTACAGGGGCACTGTCACCTCCTTGGTCCTGCTGGTCACACTCTTCCTGATACAAGCCAGGATGCCATTGGCCCTCTTGGCCACCTGAGCACACTGCTGGCTCATGTTCAGGCGGCTGTCACCCAACACCCCCAGGTCCTTTTCTGCCAGGCAGCTCTCCAGCCACTCCTCCCCCGGCCTGTAGCGTTGCATGGGGTTGTTGTGAAGAAATATTTCAAATGGGGCCCTGAGCAATGACAAGCCTTTGAACAAATTAACCAGGAGGTAGTTCATGCAGCAGCCCTTGGGTCAGTCTGGGCAGGACAAGATGTAAAAAATGTGCTCTATAGCGCAGCCGGGGAGAATGGCCCTTTCTGGAGCCTCTGGCAGAAAGCACCAGGGGGGACTCGAGGTCGACCCCTAGGGTTCTGGAGGTGGGGATACAGAGGATCCGAGGCCCGCTATACTCCAAATGAAAAAGAGACACTGGCAGCATATGAAGACGTTTGAGCTGCTTTGGAAGTGGTTGGTAGTGAAGCACAGCTCCTCCTGACACCCCGACTGCTGGTGCTGGGCTGCATGTTCAAAGGGAGGATCCCCTCTACACATCATGCAACTGATGCTACATGGAGGAAGTGGGTCACGCTAATCATGCAACGGGCTCCAATAGGAAACCCCAGTCACCCAGGAATCTTGTGCCCCTCCTCCTACCTCCCACCTCTCCTGAAGCCTACAGCTCATGGGCAACAGCCTGTGGTGCTTGAACCTCTAGAAAGCTGGGACTACAAAGGCAGCTGAGATCTTCTGCACTGACCTGTCTCTGAAACATTGAGAGTGGATGGGCCAGAAAAGAGAGGCAATGAGGGATGGGTGGTTGGGGAAAGAAAAGCTGTAAACCTGCCACTAGTGCAACTTCCCTCCTTCATTCATGGCTCTTCTATGTCCTCCAGCCCCAAGCTGCGTGGTGGGATGCGGGATGGGGGTCGTGGTCAGTACGCAACAGTTCCTTTCTGCCACTGTTTCCTCCTCAGGCTTCTCCTCTGCTCCAGCACGAGCCCTTCCCATAGGCTGCAGCCTGTCAAGACTGGCTCCAGTGTGGGTCCTGTCCGTGGGCCAGAGTTCCCACCAGAAGCCTGCTTCAGCATGGGCTCTGCACAGGCCACAGTTCCTGCAGGACATGATATCCACCTGGTCTGGTGTGGGATCCTCCATGGGCTGCAGTGGGGAGATCTGCTCCACTGTGGTCTCTCACACGGGCTGCCTGGGAATCTCTGCACTGTCGCCTGCAGCACCTCCTCAACCTCTTTTTTCTCTGGCCTTGGTGGTTGCAGGATTGTTTCTCACACTTGTTTTTAGTTCATCCCTCACTTCCTGTGCTCCATTTTGCCCTTTCTCAAACATGTTTTCATGGAGCCACTCCCAGCATTGCTAACAGGCTCAGCGTCGGGCAGCAGGGAATCTGCTTTGGAGCTGGCTGGAACTGGCTCTGTCAGACGTGGGGGCAGCCCCTGGATTCTTCTCGCAGGGACCACCCCTGCAAGTTCCTGCCAAAGCCTTGCCACGTAAGCCAAATAGAGTGGGTCCAACGGAGTATGAGGCACAATTAGATGAATAAAAATTTCAACAGAAAAGAAGCAGTCCAGGCTCCATTAAGGGAGGGATGTTACTTTGAAAACTCTTAAGAAAAATGGTATTACTAGTCACGCTTAGAGATTTGGAATAAATGCTCCAAAAATACAGCCATCTAATGTCCTTGGTAGATCCTTTTGGAAGTGGAGCAGATGGAGCTAATTATGGTGATTTCCTTAATGTTATTAACATCAGATCTTAACTGCAGTATTTCACAGTCTCCCTGGGCCTCTTTGGCAGCTTAAGGCAATTTCCCAGAGGATTCTGCCTGGCCGGTCCCTGAGGCGACAAAAATCTGCTCTCATGGAGTGCGGGGTTGCAATTCTGCCTTCTGTTCTGCACAGCCACTGCACACTCCAGACGTGAGAGCTACCCCAGCTTTTCTCCAAAACCCCAATAAGATCATAGGTCTGCAAGTGTGCACAGAGTTTTACGTCGTCCTGCTTGTGTTCTGCCTCAGGCTCTTGTCTTACATATGATAGTGTGGGGAAAAGGCAGGTCAGTGAGTGTACTGGTTTTGCCTGGGACAGAGCTAAGTTTCTTTGTAGTAGCTCGTATGGGGCTATGTTTTGGATTTGTGCTGAAAATCGTGTTGATAAGACAGGGATGTTTTGGTTGTTGCCGAGCAGTGCTTGCACAGCCTCAAGGCCTTTTCTGTTTCTCAGCCTGCCCCGCCAGTGAGTAGCTGGGAGTGCACAAGAAGTTGGGAGGGGACACAGCTGGGACAGCTGACCCCAACTGATCAAAGCAATATTCCATACTGTATAATGTCATGCTACACAATAAAACTGGGGGGGTGAAGTTGGCAGAGGCTGCCGTTGCTCGGGGACTGGCTGGGCATGAGTTGGTGGTGAGCAATTGTTTTCTTTTGCATCACTTGTTTTTCTTGGTTTTATTTTCCTTTCTTTTTGTTGTTTTGTTTTTCCTTGCAATTGTTTTCTAACTATTAAACTGTCTTTATCTCAACCCATGATTTTTCTTGCTTTTACCCTTCCAATTCTCCCCGCCATGCCACCTGGCGGGAGTGAGTGAGGGGCTGTGTGGTGCTCAGCTGCCAGCCGGGGTTAAACAGCAACAAGAGTGCATCAGTGAGTCAAGGTCAGGATGAGGTCTCAGGACAATAATCAGGGTTCAACAAAGTCCAGTGATCACCAGGTGTGTTGATAGAGACGAGGCAGGTCTCAGGTCAAGCCGGGAAGTCACCCACATGTCAGGGTCCACACTGAGACCAGTGGGGTCCATGTCCACACAGAGGCACAGATGTGCCACTGCTAGACATGTAACTCGGGTTGGGGCCAAGCATTAGAACTTAAGCTGAAAAGCTGCTCCCATGGGAAGGGGAGTTGGCTCGCAATGAAGCCTCCCAGCAGCACCATCTGGCAATGATCTCAGCAAGGCCAACAAAGGGAAGGGGGCAGCCCTCAGCTATGCTACCTCTAAGTTGGGTCGGTCCAACTATCCTACCACTCACAGCAGAGCAACATCAGGACCCTGGTACCTTTAGTCCAATACCATCTGGTGTGAGGTCTCGGCCCCTGCCTCACTCAGCACCAGGCAGATGAGCTGCACAAGTGCATCTGCCATTGGCATGTACACGAGGAGCCTGTGTGCCACCCCAGTCACCAGCAACACAGCATCATAAGGGAATCGATTCAGGGACAGCGGCCTGCGAAGGCGGGCAGGCTTTCTTGGCCTTTCTCCCTGTACATAAAGCAAGAAAGGGAGGGCAGAGGAGGCAGAGACTGCATTTCGGTTCTCTGAGCAGCTCTCTGCCAGGCCAAAGGCACCACCACGCCGCTGTAGATTCCTTTCCAGCTACCATTCTGCTATGACCTGCACATGCCCTCACGATGAGGGTCACCACAGGCACAGACTGGCACACGTGTTCTCATGCATGCCTGCATGGAACCATGCAAAAATCTATGCGCTCACGTAAAGCCAGGAAAACGTCAGCAAGTGTGGGCTCTGCTGAGGACATGCTGGGGACCACCTGTGACATGACCTCTTCAATGGCGGTCCTTGGGCATCTGGAGGAGAAGTATGAGAGCGGTGCCCATTTCCTGACAACTTTGCCACAAACAAGCCCACAGGAATGACCCAGGTGCACACATCACCTGCCTGCAGGGGATGCCACCAGCACTTGATCTGACCCTTCTGCCTGCGCCGACGTGTTTCTGCCCCGGAAATCCTCAGGCCTCTCATCCCAACACTTACAGAAGCCTTCATATGGGAAATGACGTGGCATAAGCCAGGAAAGAAAAAGGCAGCAGTGCAGGAAACCAGGACACGGCCCATCCCATTAGCTGGGATGGTTTGCATCTGACATGAGCTTGTCAGAAAATTAGTACTTCCACAAAGGGTGCCTCTGGGCCTGAGGCAGTGCAGGGCTACTATAAAAGGCAGGCCAACTCTCTGCTCTCTCATCCACTGCTCTCGCCTCCTTCTCCTTGGCAATCAGGTGAGTGTGAAGACTCTTCTCCTTCATGTTTAGGTCTTTCTTCGATGCATGTCTCAGCTGATGTGGGCTGCCCTAGCCCAGGGCTGGGAGCTGCATCTCATGGGAGAGGGAAGGAGAGAGAAGGTCTTCCTTCCGCAGAGAGAGGCTGGGACTTAGTTGAGGTGGCTCCTGGGCCTCGAGCTGGGTAGTGTGTGCTGGGCCACGAGGTGCCTTGGCTCCATTGTGGTTGCATGCAGTGCTGCTCCTCATGTTTCCCTGTGCTCTGCTTCCCCCTGCCCTCTCTTCCAGGTGCACCTCTGTCCCAGAGACATGTCCTGCCAGCCCTGCTGCTCGCCCTGCGGCCCGACCCCGTTGGCCAACAGCTGCAATGAGCCCTGCGTCAGGCAGTGCCAGAACTCCACCGTCGTCATCCAGCCCTCCCCCGTGGTGGTGACCCTGCCCGGCCCCATCCTCAGCTCCTTCCCACAGAACACCGTTGTGGGATCCTCCACCTCCGCTGCCGTTGGCAGCATCCTCAGCTGTGATGGAGTGCCCATCACCTCTGGGTGCTGTGACCTCTCCTGCATTACCAGCCGCTACTGTGGCAACAGATGTCAGCCCTGCTGAAGCTGCTGGCCACGGCCCCAAGCAAGAACCTCCAAGACCTCACAACATGGTGCTGACAGGAAAGAGAGCTTCTTGCCATTGTTTCCTTCTTCCACTCTCCTCTCTCTCTCTCTTTCCTTTGCTGTCGCTGTCTCCCAATGCCAGCCTAGCAGAGACCTCTTGGCCTCCCTCCCTCGGCAGGGCAGGCCAGACGGACACCCTGCAGGAGCTCCACCGCATCTTAGTGGTTGCCCCTGGTGCTCCCTGGGAGCCACCTCCTTTTCTTCCTTAGACTCATTAAAGTTGTGCTGCATCCAAGCCTGAGCCTTCGAGTACTCTTTCCTTCCGAGGCAACTCTTCCGGTCTGCTCCGGGAAAAAAGGTGGAGGAAGGGGAGGGTGGGATTCACTGCAGTGGATTTTGTTTTGTGCCCTTTCCCTTGGAGCTGAGGAAGACATCCCTGGCTCCCGCACCTGGCAGGGCCCAGCTGTTCTCCAGATATGCAGGGCTGAGGTAATTCACCAGTTCGGATTGCTATCAGCCACACTCAGCCTTCACTCCATCCACCTCTTTTACACAGACTCATCTTCCCTCCTTCATTCATGGCTCTTCTATTTCCTCCACCCCCAAGCTGCACGGTGGGATGTGGAATGGGGGTGGTGGTCAGTACGCAACAGTTCCTTTCTGCCACTGTTTGCTCCTCACGATTTTCTCTGCTCCAGCACGAGCCTTTCCCATAGGCTGCAGCCTTTCAAGACTGGCTCCAGCGTGGGTCCTGTCCATGGGCCAGGGTTCCTGCCAGGAGCCTGCTTCAGCATGGGCTCTGCATAGGCCACAGTTCCTGCAGGAGATGATATCCACCTGATCTGGCGTGGGATCCTCCATGGGCTGCAGTGGGGAGATCTGCTGCACCGTGGTCTCACCCACGCGTGGCCCAGGAATCTCTGCATCATTGCCTGGAGCACCTCCTCCTCCTCTTTCTTCTCTGGCCTTGCTGTTTGCAGGATTGTTTCTCACACTTTCTTTTTTCCTCCTTTCCTCCTTTCCTGTGCAGTGTTTTGCCCTTTCTCAAATATGTTTTCACGGAGGCACCTCCAGTGTCGCTCACAGGCTCAACGCTGGGCAGCAGTGAGTCTGTTTTGGAGCCAGTTGGAACTGACTCTGTCAGCCATGGGGGTAGGCACTGGACGCTTCTCACAGAGGCCACCCCTGCAACCTTCTGCCCAGCTACCAACGTCTTGCCACATAGACCCAATAAAAGCAAGTCCAACAGAGTGTGAAACACAATTAGGCAAATAAAAATTTCAACAGAAAAGAACCAGCCCAGGCTTCAGGAAGGGATTGAACTTCAAATAACCTTAAGAAGAATGGTATTATTGGCCAGGCTTTACGGCTTGGAAAGAAATGCTCCAAAAATACAGCCATCTAATGTCCTTGGTGGATCTTTCTGATGCCTTTACCAAGTGGAGCAGATGGAGCTAGTTATGGTGATTGCCTTATTTTTAGTAGCATCAGCTCTTAACTGCTGGATTTCATATTCTCCCTGGGCCTCTTTGACCCCCCAGGGCGCTTTCCCAAAGGATTCTGCCTGGCAGGTCCCCGAGGGGACAAATACCTGCTCTTATGGAGCGCAGGGTTGCAGTTCTGCCTTCTGTTTTGCAGAGCCACTGCACACTCCAGACACGAGAGCCATTCCAGTTTTCCTCCAAAACCCCAGTAAGGTCATAGGTCTGCAAGTGTGCACAGAGTTTTAAGTTGTCCTGCTTGTGTTCTGCCTCAGGCTCTTGTCTTCCATATGTCTGGGGTCAGGCTGGAAAGGCGGGTCAGTGAGTCAGTGAGTCAAGGTCAGGAGGAGGCCTCATGGCAGTCATCAGTGTTCCACAATGTCCAGCGATCACCAGGTGTGTTCACAGAGATAAGGAAGGTCCCATGTTAAGCTGGGAAGTCACCTCCATGTCAGGGTCCAAACCGAGATCAGTGGGGTTCATGGTCAGATAGAGGCCCAGATGTGTCACTGCTGGAGCTGTAACTCGGCTTGGGGCCAAGCGCTAGAACTTAAGCTTGAAAGTTGCTCCCATGGGAAGGGGAGTCGTCCCTGGCTGAAGCCTCCCAGCAGAATGATCTCAGGAAGGTCAACAAAGGGAAGAGGGGAGCCCTCAATTGCACTACCTGTAAGCTGGATGAGAGACAAGGCAGACTAGGATGGAGGATGCACTTAGGTTACTGTCCTGGTTTCAGCTGGCATAGAGCTAATTTTCTTCCTAGTAGCTGGTATAGTGCTGCGTTTTGGATTTAGGATGAGAATAATGATGATACCACACTGATGTTTTAGTTGTTGCTAAGCAGTGCTTACACTAGGCATGGACTTTTCAGCTTCCCATGCTCTGCCAGGTGCACAAGAAGCTGGGAGGGAGCACAGCCAGGACAGCTGGCCCAGACTGCCCAAAGGGCTATTCCATTCTTTTGTAGCCACCCCTTATTCTATACCATATACGTCATGCCCAGTCTTTTCAACACATTCCAGTTAATCACCACCACTTTTCCAGTCTTTTGACAGGTAAGATATACACACACAGCTACCATTTCCTTAGTCTGTGGGCTATCCCTCTAAAACGTTCGTTGAGTTCCTTTAGTCCATGACTTTGGGCTTCATCTGTCATAACAGTCTTTCGGGGCAGGAGTGTGTGGTGTTGGGTTGCTGCATGCTGGAGCCAGTTTGGGTTCTATCACCTCTGCACTCTGCTCAGTTTCCTCAATGTTCATTCTTCATTAATTTGGGCGATTCTTACTGTATGCTGTTGACATGGCATATAGTAATCATAGACGTGATGACATACAGTATTATATAGCAACTAACATTACGCAATTCAGTTTGTCGGCTATTTGCACCCAAACCCAAATCCCCTTGAGGTACACATTGGTCTTGCCCATCCTCCCGCATCACCCACCAACTGCACCCAGGTCCTTGAGCAAAAGCAATCCCACAAATGGGTTTACATTTGCCTGAGGCGGGAGTAACCCAGACTGTCTTCCCCATCGTATTTTTTATGTGCACTACAGGGACTTTATCCCCCTCTACAGTACGTAAAAGCTTTGATGGGGCAGGGCCAGCTCGATTGGCAGATCCCCTACTGTTGACTAACGACGCGGCCTATGCTAAATGTGCATCCCAATGTTTGAATGTCCCACCACCCATTGCTCTCAGTATAGTCTTTAACAGTCCATTGTATCGTTTGATTTTCCTGGAGGCTGATGTGTGGTAGGGGATGTGATATACCCGCTCACTGCCGTGCTCTTTGGCCCAGGTGTCTATGAGGCTGTTTCAGAATTGAGTCCCGTTATCTGGCTCAATTCTTTCTGGGGTGCCACGTTGCCATAGGACTTGCTTTTCAAGACCCAGGAGAGCGTTCCGGGCAGCGGCACGGGGCACGGGATGTGTTTCCAGCCATCCGGTGGTTGCTTCCACCGTTGTAAGCACATGGCGCTTGCCTTGGCAGGTTTGTGGGCATGTGATATAATCGATCTGCCAGGCCTCCCCGGATTTATAGTTCAGCCATCGTCCTCCATGCCACAGAGGCTTTAATCGCTTGGCTTGCTTGATTGCAAGTGCATGTTTCGCATTCATGGATAACCTGTGCAAGAGTGTCCATGGCCAAGTCCACCCATCGGTCACATATAGCCCATCTATATGTTTCATCTCTTCCTTGATGGCCTGAGGTCTCGTGGGCCCGCCGCGCTAGAAGTATTTCACCCCTATGTTGCCAGTCCAGATCCACCTGAGCCACTTCAATCCTAGCAGCCTGATCCACCTGCTGGTTGTTTTGACGTTCTCCTGTGGCCCAACTCTTGGGTACGTGAGCATCTACGTGATGTACTTTTACAACCAGGTTCTCTATCCGGGCAGCAATAGCTTGCCACAATGCGGCAGCCCAGATGGGTTTGCCTCTGCACTGCTGGGTGCTCTGCTTCCATTGCTGCAACCAACCCAACAGGGCATGTGCTACCATCCATGAGCCAGTACAGAGATACAGCATCGGCCGTATTTCTCAGTCAGCAATATCTAAAGCCAGCTGGATGGCTTTCACCTCTGCAAACTGACTCAATTCACCTTCTCCTTCAGCACTTTCTGCAACTTCTCGTACAGGACTCCACAGAGCAGCTTTCCACCTCCGATGCTTCCCCGCAAGACAGCAGGACCCATCAGTGAACAGGGCATATTGCTTCTCATTTTCTGGTAGTTTATTATACAGTGGGGCCTCCTCAGCATGTGTCACCTCCTCCTCTGGCGATATTCCGAACTCTTTGCCTTCTGGCCAGTCCGTGATCACTTCCAAGATTCCTGGGTGACTGGGGTTTCCTATTGGAGCCCGTTGCATGATTAGCGTGACCCACTTCCTCCATGTAGCATCAGTTGCATGATGTGTAGACCTGCCTTTTCCCCAGACATATGTAAGACAAGAGCCTGAGGCAGAACACAAGCAGGACGACTTAAAACTCTGTGCACACTTGCAGACCTATGATCTTATTGGGGTCTGGGGAAAAGCTGGGGTAGCTCTCACGTCTGGAGTGTGCAGTGGCTGTGCAGAACAGAAGGCAGAATTGCAACCCCGCACTCCATAAGAGCAGATTTTTGTCGCCTCAGGGACCGGCCAGGCAGAATCCTCTGGGAAATTGCCTTAAGCTGCCAAAGAGGCCCAGGGAGACTGTGAAATACTGCAGTTAAGATCTGATGTTAATAACATTAAGGAAATCACCATAATTAGCTCCATCTGCTCCACTTCCGAAAGGATCTACCAAGGACATTAGATGGCTGTATTTTTGGAGCATTTATTCCAAATCTCTAAGCGTGACTAGTAATACCATTTTTCTTAAGAGTTTTCAAAGTAACATCCCTCCCTTAATGGAGCCTGGACTGCTTCTTTTCTGTTGAAATTTTTATTCATCTAATTGTGCCTCATACTCTGTTGGACTCACTCTATTTGGCTTACGTGGCAAGGCTTTGGCAGGAAGGTTGCAGGGGTGGTCCCTGCGAGAAGAATCCAGGGTCTGCCCCCACGTCTGACAGAGCCAGTTCCAGCCAGCTCCAAAGCAGATTCCCTGCTGCCCGACGCTGAGCCTGTTAGCAATGCTGGGAGTGGCTCCATGAAAACACGTTTGAGAAAGGGCAAAATGGAGCACAGGAAGTGAGGGATGAACTAAAAACAAGTGTGAGAAACAATCCTGCAACCACCAAGGCCAGAGAAAAAAGAGGTTGAGGAGGTGCTGCAGGCGACAGTGCAGAGATTCCCAGGCAGCCCGTGTGAGAGACCACAGTGGAGCAGATCTCCCCACTGCAGCCCATGGAGGATCCCACACCAGATCAGGTGGATATCATGTCCTGCAGGAACTGTGGCCTGTGCAGAGCCCATGCTGAAGCAGGCTTCTGGTGGGAACTCTGGCCCACGGACAGGACCCACACTGGAGCCAGTCTTGACAGGCTGCAGCCTATGGGAAGGGCTCGTGCTGGAGCAGAGGAGAAGCCTGAGGAGGAAACAGTGGCAGAAAGGAACTGTTGCGTACTGACCACGACCCCCATCCCGCATCCCACCACGCAGCTTGGGGCTGGAGGACATAGAAGAGCCATGAATGAAGGAGGGAAGTTGCACTAGTGGCAGGTTTACAGCTTTTCTTTCCCCAACCACCCATCCCTCATTGCCTCTCTTTTCTGGCCCATCCACTCTCAATGTTTCAGAGACAGGTCAGTGCAGAAGATCTCAGCTGCCTTTGTAGTCCCAGCTTTCTAGAGGTTCGAGCACCACAGGCTGTTGCCCATGAGCTGTAGGCTTCAGGAGAGGTGGGAGGTAGGAGGAGGGGCACAGTACCCTTCTCCTCTCTTGTCGTCCTGGCAGGAGGCCCTTCTGTGCAAGGCGGAGCTCTGGGGAAAGGGGCCTCAGTGCTCCCCTGGCAGCCCTGTTTCCCCTATGCAGCCAGAGACCTGCAGGCAAAGATCCTCTTTCTGTGAGGGGCTGGGGTTAGTGGCCCCAGGGAAAAGGAGAAGGTGGCGAGAGAGCTTCTGCCATGCAACTGTTCTTCCCCTGCGCCCCAGGATGGGATTGCACCTGCCATCAGCTGCAACGAGAGAGCGTGGGCTGTTCTGATCAGTACTCTCTCTAGAGTACCATGGGAGGAACTGTCCGTCGCTCTTCTGTGTCATCTTGCAGGCCCATGCGAATAAGCTTTCTGTCGTGGAGCTGCTGTGTCTGCCGGCAGTTGGGGATGTGCAATCTGTGCGACACCTCAGCCCTGCAAATCTGTGTAACCAGCCGCTGGGCTGCACGGGGCACTGTATGGGTGTGGCAGAAGAACAGGGGACTTGCCTTAGCTGTCATTGCTCTTGGATGGCTGCCATGCCCCGTCCTTCTGGAGAGGGGTGGGAAGGTGAGGAGGAGGAGGCTCTGGGCTCTAGCCAAGGTGATTTCTCCTCCCCTCCCCTCCTTCCATCCTTCACGGCCGTCTTCTCTCTGAGCCTTCTCGCCCAGCACAGCTCCATCCAGAGCAAGAGGAACTGCCTTGAGTGCCTGTGGGGCTGCTGACCTCCCAGGGCCTCCTGCAGCACTGGGGTGCTCCCATGAAGACAGCCCAAGTTGGGACCACCATCTGTAGGGCGTGCTCTGAGGCCAAGGGGAATATTTCTGGGCAGAGATGCAGCAAGGGAAGGGCTGATGGTCAGTGACTGTGGAGTAGCCAGAGATGTCGTCCTCAGCTCCAAGGGACAGGGACTGAAGGAGGCGCACAGACGGTGTGTCCTGCCCTCGCATTCCTCTAGGAATGAGAAAGGGTCCACTTGCTCAGCCATTTGTTCCCTCCCAGCATATCTCCTTTCTCGCTGGACAGCTTTAAGGAGCATCCAGAGAGGAAACGAGCACACAGAGCCAGAGGCTGGGATGCAGCAGAGTTTAATGAGTCTAAAGAGGGAAACAAGATGTCTCCGAGAGGAGGCCACAGTGAAAGGACGGGCAGGCAAAAGTCAGTGCCCCACAGAGGGAGAGGGGCAGGCAGGTCCCCCCAGGCTGGCTTTGGTGGGCCTCATGGTCCAGGGGAGCAGAAAACAACACAGGAAAAGAAGGGAAAGGAGAAAGGGGAGGAAGGGAACGAGAGGCATTGGCCATGCTTTCAGAGAGCACAGGCTGGCCCCTTGCAAAGGGCTGACACCCTTTGCAGGAAGAGCGGGGCTTGCTCAGCCCCTCTCAGCGCAATGGCCACAATCTCCGTCATTCAGCCTGGCATCATCTTCTGGGTGTCCGGGGCTCCTTGTCTGGATTGTCAGCAGGGGCTTTAGCAAGGGGGGCACCTTCTGCTGCCACAGTAGCGGCTGGTGATGCAGGAGAGGTCACAGCACCCAGAGGTGATGGGCACTCCCTGAGAGCTGAGGATGCTGCCAACAGCAGCGGAGGTGGAGGATCCCACAACGGTGTTCTGTGGGAAGGAGCTGAGGATGGGGCCAGGAAGAATCACCACCACGGGAGAGGGCTCGATGACAACGGTGGAGTTCTGGCACTGCCTGACGCAGGGCTCATTGCAGCTGTTGGCCAACGGGGTCGGGCCGCAGGGCGAGCAGCAGGGCTGGCAGGACATGTCTCTGGGACAGAGGTGCACCTGGAAGAGAGGGCAGGGGGAAGCAGAGCACAGGGAAACATGAGGAGCAGCCGGAAACCCCACCTAAAGGAAACCAAAGCGTCTGCCGGGTAGGCAGGTAGAAGCTGCGCAGGGGGAGCAAGGGCTTCTTTGCCTGAGCCCAGCGGGGCCCTTCGGTTAGCAGCCAGGCCCAGGGATGCTCCTGACTAGCCTGCAGCAAAGAGCCACCTCATCCCAGCCTCAGTCTCTCTCCGTGACAGACCAGACCATCTCTCCTCTGCCCTCTGCCGTGACCACGATCTCAGAGCACAAACATAAGATGAAGGAGCAGGTATCAGCTGAGTTGTCCTTGAAGGCATGACCCCGTCCTAGAAGAGGTGGAGGAGAAAGGGGCTTCCAACTCACCTGGTTCCCAAGGAGAAGGAGGTGGCAGAAGTGGTTGAGAGAGCGACAAGTTGGGCTGGCTTTTATATTGTCTTCACACTGCCTCAGGCCCAAAGGCAGCTGCTGCCTAAGCATCAGTTTTCCTGTATGCTCCTAATGAACGGAAACATCCCAGGTAATGACATGGCACGTGTTGCTGTTTCCCTCCACGCTGTCTTTGCATTTCCTTGTTTTGTCATGCTCATTCCCTCACGGATGCTTGTATTCCTGGGGTGACAGGCCTTATGATTTCTGGGGCAAGGATGCGTCAGTGCGGGGAGAAGACACGGACTGAGTGCCAGAGGGTTCCAGCGGAGGCAGGTGATGTCAAGTGGGGCACTCTGGTGGTTTTGTTTTTTTTTTTTTTATGAGCCTGCTGACAGGAAGGGCCCAAGCTCCTCTCAGCCCTGCAATTATTGGCTCATCAAACAGGGGCTCCTGTGAGTATGTGGCCTGCCCTCCTCTTTCCTTCCCTCTCAGCTGACTCCAACAGTCAGTGGCTGTTGCCTTCCCAGGCAGGCGTGCTGCACTTCAGGTTTTCACCTCTCTTTCGCCTTAAGCTGCCCTCAGGAGGGAATTGCCAACCTCTTTGGCCTCCTCCTCTCTCTGGACAGTCCCTGAGACTCCTTTAACAGTGCTGCCTGTGCATCTGTCCTGCTTAGAGTGCCCCACCCCTGCTCTGGCAGGGAGGTCCCCAGCAGCTCCTCAGTCACATCCCTTCCCATCACCCCTGCCCCCATGTGCTTAGCTGCAATAACGTGCGTGGGAGCGTGATCGTGTACCAGTCTGTGCGATCATCTGCATGCACATCTATGTGCTTGTATGCTTGTGTGTACACACACCTGCGTGCCTCTGGTGACATCACGTTTCTGTGTAGGTGTGTATTTTTTTGCACGGGTGTCAGTACTTATATGCAACTACACGTGTCTGTGTCCTTGTGCACGTTTGCTTGTGTCTGTGCATCGGTGTGTATCTTTGTGCACGCTTGGGCATGTTGGGCACGTGTTAGTGCATGCGTGAGCGTACATAGTTGTGCGTGACCTCACGCCCAGGCCCAAGCATTCCAAGGCCTGCAGTGACATCCCGCCACGACAGTGCCAGGCACTGACACAGTCTCAGCCCCTCGTTGTCTGAGGGGACACGGACAGGGCCACAGCACTCAGCTCTCACTGAGGACAACCCTGAACCCAGGCCAACTCTTTTCATGCTGCCTCCAGGCAGCCTCGAGGGGCTGAGCTGCTTCCCAGGGCCCTCGCTCCTGACTCATGTAAAAGCTTTGAGGCTACAGGATTCTGCTGGTCTGTAGTCATGGGGTAGCCCTCTCCCCCGCCTGGCTCTTGTCCAGAGCCAGGAGCTATGGGAAAAGGAATGAGAGCCTGGGGAGGCTGGGAGGAGGAAGGTGGTGAACATCAGGGCTGGAGCCAATGGCACCAGAAAACGGCACCAACGTTGGAAAGGCCGAGGATCCCCCCCCCAGCAGCACTACAGGAATCCAGCCGTGGCGTAAGCTCCCCCTCCAAGCCTCAAATGAGGGACTGCCTGGAAACAGCGGTTCCCAACCGTTTGGCCTTGGCTGAGATGCAGAAGACGTAGTTTCAGGGCCCCATGGCCTCGGGAAGAGAAGGGGAACGCCATCATCACTACACAGGGGAAACCACCCACTGGTTCTGCTCCGATCAGCATTTCCTTATAAGCAAGCATGCTGGCAAAACAGTTTGGCATTTGCCAGATGAAGCCTTTCATCTGGAGAAGCTGCAACGGCATGCTCTGACTTCACTGTGATTCCTGCCAAGTCCAGTTGGCAGTCGGCAGTGTTTTCAGGCTGCCCGCAGCCTCGCCTTCCCAGGAGGCTTGCTTTCCTGGAACCACCACTACCCACATTTGTTGCACGCTGTCCCTAAGCCAGCTCCCTCAGCCCTGCTGCCTCCCTGCTCTGGCAGCACTGAGGTGTACCCCACCTGGGTACCCCTGAGAGCTTCCTGAGGGGTGCAGGGAAGCAGCTGTGTGGCATCAGCCTAGGGGCATGTGCATAAGGGATCCTCTTTCTCTGCCAGTCAGATTCCTCCCTGATGCCTTCAGTCTGCCATCCCAAGCTCTCCATCATTCCTATTGATGTTGCCCCTCCTTTCCAGGCAGCACGTCACCAAAGGGCAGCACAGTGCATCCCCAGCTCCAGGGGGACCAGCGAGTGGAGACCTTCTGTCTTGCGTGGCCAGGCTCTTCTCAAGTAGTGCCCACCGGCAGGGAGAGAGGCAAAGGGCAAAAATTAACACACACAGCGTTCCAGCTGACCACAAAGAGAAACCTTTTTGCTGTGAGGGTGGTCAAACACTGGAACAGGTTGTTCAGAGAGGTCGTGGAGTCTTCATCTGTGGAGCCAGTCAAAACCTGTCTGGACATACTTCTAGACAACATGCTTTAGCTGACCTGAGGGCACAGCAGCAGCACCAGCCCCTGGCCACCAGGAAATTCTGCTTTCCTTCAGGGCCAAGCACACAGCAACCCTGAACTCACTTTTTGCCCATCACCGCAATGGCCTTCTGCACATACCCTCCACAGGGCCGTGCTGCAGTCCAGTGCAACCCCTTCAGGAGGCACTGCTCCAGCACTGCCCACCATGTCTCTCCGGAGCTGCTCTCACTTCTTAGCCAAGCACCCTTGACAGGGCGCTCAGGGCACTGTGACTTCTCTCTCCTCCTCTCTCCCACAGATGTTTGGGAAACACCTCTCCCCCTCAGCGAGGACAGACACCATCTTCATGGCCATCCAGGGCATGAGAGACTCCAGGAGCCATGACTCCTCAGTGGTTGCCTGTCTGCTGGCCTTGTCCATGAAAGCTGAAGGAAGTAAGCAGCCTGCAGCTGACGGGCCCAAAGACCCTCCAGCTGCCAAATCTAGGGAGTTTTTCTGAATGCCAGAGGAGCAGGGCCCTCCGTCCCCACTGCTGCTAAGTTAATCACACGTGCAGTAGCCGGAGCTACCTGAATCTCCCTGCGCGCAGCCCCAGAGCCCAGCTGCTGTAATAACTCTGCATCCCCACGTCTCCTGCCTTCTGGGGCAGGGGCTGCTGGGTGCTCCTCGTGAAGGGGTAAGGGCAGGGGCAGCGCTGCTGGACAGTCAGGGCCCTTGCGGCCTTTCCAGGCCCAAAGTAGCACCCAACCTGCCTGAGTCCAGGGAGGGAGCCAGGAAAGATTCATCCCTGTGCCCTCTGTCAGCTGGGCTTCCCATCCCTTTTGCCACAACCTCAGCTGAGCAACGTGATCCTGAAGGCTATGTGGAAGCAGGGCTGTGAATGGGAGGTGCTGTGCTGACAACTGAAGCTTTACAGCTGCTCTTCACTGTGCTAGCAAAGGTCCCGAGCAGCGTAGTAAAGGAGCGCTGCAAGCTGAATCCTCCTGGCATTCATTGGAAGGGATTAAAAAGGGGTTTTCATTGTGCTTGCCTGGGTAGCGGAGAGCTGAGGTCAGGGTAGCACAGGCTGCCAGAGGTTGTTTACGTGCGTACGTGCACATAAGGGCAGAGAAGGGCTGCTGTATAGCTTAGGGTTGTGTTGGGTTGTCATCCTGCTGCTGGAGTGAGGGACTGTGTCTGTCTCTGGATGGGGGTTTCTGCAGCAGGTGCTGTTCACAGAGATCTTTCTCTTGAAGAACCTCCCCTGTCTGTGGGGAGAAGGGAGAGAAAATGCAGCTGTGGGGAGAGACTGACAGACACCGGGGTTCAGGTGTTCTGTCTGTGCCTGCTCCTGTCTCCATCCAGGCAGTCCCTGGAGCAAAGCAGGCACAGGTGGGTAGCAGGTCCCTCCCCCTCCCTCTGCAGGGGTGGGTGCAGCACTTCTGTCTGGCATAGATGTGGATGGCAGCAGCAGATCATCAGGGACACCTCCTCTTTGCTGAGGGACAGTTGATGTAGTAGTGATCTCAAGGCTGGGCAAAGAGAAGGAGGCTTCCAACGTCCTCCTTCGTGCCTTTTGCTTGACCGCAGCCTGCAATAACTGTCCATTACTTTTCTACAGTCCCTTTGGAGATCTGGCCTGAACTTCAGGGGCAGAAAAGAGCAGCTGTGGCCTGACTGCACAAGTAGGAACTGCCCAATGCTGAAGATCCTGGCCCTGGCCATAAGAAGCCTGGGGAACAGCAAAGGAGGAGGTTTAATTTCTTGCATTGGGACGAATGTTTTAACCGCTGGTCCATTGTCTCTCCAGAGGGCTTCTTCATGGCAGAGGAGCAGGGAGGTTAGGTAGAACACAGCAAACCATCTGAGACATATCAGGAGCAATGGGTATATAAAGATCATAAGACTCTGCACTTTTCTTTTGCAGATACCAAGCGTTCTTACGTGCACTGTTAATACGTAGGTATTTTGGAAGAGCAGTTGGGAACAGACCAGTAGCACATAGAGGAACTTCTCCTCTCCTGGATGTATTGGAGAAAATGTTGCCAATTTACTGAGGGATTGACATAATGCTTGAAGGACATTCAGAGAAGGTGAAGTCAAAAAAAAACCCAAAACACAAAAAACAAAAAGAAAAACAAACAAACAAAAACAACAAAAAACAACAAGAAGAAGAATGCGCAGATACTCAGCTCAGCATTACGCAGGCTGCATTGTGTAGAAAGGTGTGGAGGGTTCTCTGGGTAGTTGTTCCCTGCCTGCCACTGTAGCTCTGTGATCTGCCCGCCCAGGAGTGGCAGCCAGGACCTGTGGTGAGGCTAGATCTCTGTCTCTCCAGCCAGGGCAGTAGGGAGAAATGCTGTGCGGCACGTTCCAGTGTGACTTTTTGCAGCTCAGTCCGGACCAAGAGCCTTGGATGAACAAAAGGGTCCAAAAATCCTAACGTGTACTCAAGGGGAGACTGGACTTGGAGGAAATTGGCATTGTCTCAGAAATGTGTCAAACCCAGAAGGGACAGATTTCCATGCAGCCCATGTCAGGCTGGTTCCCCTGAAGACAAAGCGACAGCTGCGCGTCCTTCACTTGACAACATGCTAAATTAATTTCATGCTTTCACGAATGAACTAATTGCTCCAGGGGGATGCACACCTTCGTGGGTGTCCCACCATAGCTTAGCTCCCTTGGGCAAGGACAATGGCAGCTCTCGCCCAGCGTTCTCTCCTCTTCCCAATGACACTTGATGAGATCCCCACCCGGGCTCTACACTATAGCTAACAGGCACCTTGAACAATTGAAGGAGGCAATTAAGAATGAGGCAATTAAGAAACCAATGCAACCAGGAATTCCCACACATACAGTGAGGTGCAACGGGAGTCAGGCATTTCATGGCAATGGCCAGTTCTGGCCAACGAGAAATGTCATTCAGAAGTCTGCCGGGTCCTCTGTGCTCTGGCCTAGGACCCGCACCTCAGCCCAGGCATGATCAGACCTTCATCTGGGGAAAATGGGTTCTGCCAGTCGGCAACAGGAGCTGGTTTTGTCCCCCTGACAGCAAGAGAAAGAGTAGATTTAACCCACCACAGCTTTGTTCCTTCCCTCTTGTCTGGGCAGCTGATTCCTTCTGGTCATGTACTGGGCCCCGGCAAAGGAGAACAAGACACCTGTAACTGATCTCATTCCCAGGGGGCTTCCCAGACCTCCCTAGCTGAGCACGTGGCCCCATGCACCTTTATCTTTGCCACGTAACTTCTAACCCTGGTGGAGAACGGCCTCCTCTTTGTCCCTGTGTGGAGCAATCAGCACCTGCAGACCTTGCTGCACTTCTTCTTCCTCATCAGGTCTCCTTTGTGGAAATGTGCTACACCACCACCGTTGTGTCAAAAAAGATGACGACTTCCCTTGCCACCAGGAAAACCATTTGTGTTGACCTGCTGGCTGGCACAGTCATTTTTCCCCTGCTTCCAGGCTGTCACTGAGTTCATGATCCGCTCCGTGATGTCGTTTAATGGTGATGCCACCATATGCAAACTGCTCCGTTACACCACTCTCACAAAAAAGAAAATCTGGTAGCATGGGCACTGGGTTTGTCGTCATCTTCAGCCAGGTGGCTCTACTGCTGACTGGCTGTTCTGCACCAAGAAAGCCACCGCAGGGATCCAAGTCCCCTGACTCAGCTTCTGCTGATCCTGGTCCAGTGCCTGCTGCCACCCCGTTGTACCAAAGGGCTGGAGAACGTGTCCTATGAGGAAAGACTGAAGGAGTTAGGTCTTTTTTCCCCAGAGAAGAGACGGCTCGGCGGGAACCTCAGCATAGCATTCCAGTCCATGGAATGTACATAGCATTCCAGTACATAAAGGGTGGCTACAAAGAGGACGGAGTCTCTCTCATCACAAGGAGCCACATGGGGAAGACAAGGGCCAACGAGAACCTGTTGCACCAGGAGAGGTTTCATCTTGACAAAGAAATACATTTTTTACAGTAAGAACAATCATTCACTGCAACAACCGGCCCAGGGATGTGGTAGGGTCCCCACTGCTGGAAGTTTTCAAGATGCGATTGGACAAGGTGGTAGATAACCTCATCTAGGCTCCCTTTCCCATGCAGGAGTGGACCAGATGATCTTTCATGGCCCCTTCCAACCTGGACTATTCTATGATTCTATGGTCCTCTCAGTGGTGTACTTCAACCGCTATGTGACCATATGCAGACCACTCCACTGCACCACTGTCATGACAAAGAAAATCCGCATTGCAGAAGAGTTGATTGCAATTGAGGCTAGCATTTTTTTCGGAGAAAATGGGATGCTGCATGGGAATGTCCTCTTCCTTTACTAGACTCGTTCACCTAAAGAGACATACACTGCAGGAATGGAATAGCAAACAGGGACTTGAATATTTGAACTTCTTCTCTAGAAGGCTTTTGTTACAATCAAAAGAAATGAGATCCCCCAAAGGGTGAGTCAGCAGGCCCACATTAGACTTCTGTCTAAGGTGGCACATATATGTATCCCGAGGAGTGTACGGATCATCTCGGTCTTCTTGGTGACAGCTCTCTTGTGTGTTGAAGGGCTCCCTCCTGGAGTCCATTGCCTGGGCCCAGGGCAGAGCGGGGCCTTGGACCCATGCAGGGGCTGTGCCTTCCTGGGCTTAGAAGCACTATTCATCCTCCCAGTGTAACTGTCCGGACTGGTCCTGTTCCCTGCAAGGCCCAGCGTGGGGAGAGGTGTCCTACTGTGAGGGCCCAGCCCTGCCCTTCAGCGTGCCCATGTGGCTCCCAGTGGTGTGCAGAGTCTGTTGGAGGACAGATCTCTAACAGCCAGGGACTGCAGTGCTAGGAAGACCCTGGCCTGCATGTGAGGAGCAGCGGTGGTGTGAGCAGAGCTCAGGCTGACCCTGCCTCAGAGCACGTGGGGAGTCAGGGAAGCTGAGTACGAAGAGGTCATCCCCAGAGTTTGTGCAATACGTGGGTCGATGCTTTCCCTGTACCTCTGAAGGTGCCCAGCACCCAGTGAGATGGAGGAAGATGGTGTCCCTGCCCCGAACTGAGGGCAGGAGGAGCATGACTGGAACTTCAGATGGTTCACAGGGTACTGTGTGCCTGAGAGGTTATTTTGAGCCCAGCAGTGCCCTCAGGAGTTCCTTTTCTGCACTCAGGAGACCACGGACACCAGAGGGGTGCCAGGATTTAGAGCATTGCCCGGGGCTCAACGCCAAGGTCTAAAAGGCAATTTTCAAGTATAATTGAAAATCACACCTACGTGTTGACATTAATAGTGAAGCCACAAGTCGCTTGCACAGGGAAGATGGACACGTGAAGCAAGCAATGAGAGCCTGCTGGGCATGTTGGGTTGAGAGGGAGTGGGGACGGCTTTGCGTAGGCAGAGTGTGGCTGATAGCAATCCAAACTTGTGAATTACCTCAGCCCTGCATATCTGGAGAACAGCTGGGCCCTGCCAGGTGCTGAAGGACTGTAGGAGGTACCTACCTCCTCTGCCTGTGCCCACGTGTGCTGGCCATGGACCCTAGGTGGGTCAATGGAGGGGAGGGGCAGACAGAGACGAGGCAGGTGGCTGTCCCCAGGCATTATTGTCTGCCCACGCCCACTCCTGCCACCCTTTGGAGCCATCCTCTCACTGAAGGCCATTGGCTGTGGAGTAGCCAGGGATGTCTTCCTCAGCTCCAAGGGAAAGGGCACAAAACAAAATCCACTGCAGTGAATCCCACCCTCCCCTTCCTCCACCTTTTTTCCCGGAGCAGACCGGAAGAGTTGCCTCGGAAGGAAAGAGTACTCGGAGGCTCAGGCTTGGATGCAGCACAACTTTAATGAGTCTAAGGAAGAAAAGGAGGTGGCTCCCAGGGAGCACCAGGGGCAACCACTAAGATGCGGTGGAGCTCCTGCAGGGTGTCCGTCTGGCCTGCCCTGCAGAGGGAGGGAGGCCAAGAGGTCTCTGCTAGGCTGGCATTGGGAGACAGCGACAGCAAAGGAAAGAGAGAGAGACAGAGGAGAGTGGAAGAAGGGAACAGTGGCCTGAAGCTCTCTTTCCTGTCAGCACCATGTTGTGAGGTCTTGGAGGTTCTTGCTTGGGGCCGTTGCCAGCAGCTTCAGCAGGGCTGACATCTGTTGCCACAGTAGCGGCTGGTAATGCAGGACAGGTCACAGCACCCAGAGGTGATGGGCACTCCATCACAGCTGAGGATGCTGCCAACGGCAGCGGAGGTGGAGGATCCCACAACAGTGTTCTGTGGGAAGGAGCTGAGGATGGGGCCGGGCAGGGTCACCACCACGGGGGAGGGCTGGATGACGACGGTGGAGTTCTGGCACTGCCTGACGCAGGGCTCATTGCAGCTGTTGGCCAACGGGGTCGGGCCGCAGGGTGAGCAGCAGGGCTGGCAGGACATGTCTCTGGGACAGAGGTGCACCTGGAAGAGAGGGCAGGGGGAAGCAGAGCACAGGGAAACATGAGGAGCAGCACTGCATCCAACCACAATGGAGCCAAGGCACCTCATGGCCCAGCACACACTACCCAGCTCAAGGCCCAGGAGCCACCTCAACTAAGTCCCAGCCTCTCTCTGCGGAAGGAAGACCTTCCCTCTCCCATGAGATGCAGCTCCCAGCCCTGGGCTAGGGCAGCCCACATCAGCTGAGACATGCATCAAGGAAAGACTGGATCTTGAAGAAGGAGGAGAAGAGTCTTCACACTCACCTGATTGCCAAGGAGAAGGAGGCGAGAGCAGTGGATGAGAGAGCAGAGAGTTGGCCTGCCTTTTATAGTAGCCCTGCACCGCCTCAGGCCCAGAGGCACCCTTTGTGGAAGTACTAATTTTCTGACAAGCTCATGTCAGATGCAAACCATCCCAGCTAATGGGATGGGCCGTGTCCTGGTTTGCTGCACTGCTGCCTTTTTGTTTCCTGGCTTATGCCACGTCATTTCCCATATGAAGGCTTCTGTAAGTGTTGGGATGAGAGGCCTGAGGATTTCCGGGGCAGGAACACGTCGGCGCAGGCAGAAGGGTCAGATCAAGTGCTGGTGGCATCCCCTGCAGGCAGGTGATGTGTGCACCTGGGTCATTCCTGTGGGCTTGTTTGTAGCAAAGTTGTCAGGAAATGGGCACCGCTCTCATACTTCTCCTCCAGATGCCCAAGGACCGCCATTGAAGAGGTCATGTCACAGGTGGTCCCCAGCATGTCCTCAGCAGAGCCCACACTTGCTGACGTTTTCCTGGCTTTACGTGAGCGCATAGATTTTTGCATGGTTCCATGCAGGCATGCATGAGAACACGTGTGCCAGTCTGTGCCTGTGGGACCCTCATTATGAGGGCATGTGCAGGTCATAGCAGAATGGTAGCTGGAAAGGAATCTACAGCGGCGTGGTGGTGCCTTTGGCCTGGCAGAGAGCTGCTCAGAGAACCGAAATGCAGTCTCTGCCTCCTCTGCCCTCCCTTTCTTGCTTTATGTACAGGGAGAAAGGCCAAGAAAGCCTGCCCGCCTTCGCAGGCCGCTGTCCCTGAATCGATTCCCTTATGATGCTGTGTTGCTGGTGACTGGGGTAGCACACAGGCTCCTCGTGTACATGCCAATGGCAGATGCACTTGTGCAGCTCATCTGCCTGGTGCTGAGTGAGGCAGGGGCCGAGACCTCACACCAGATGGTATTGGACTAAAGGTACCGACTAAAGGTACCAGGGTCCTGATGTTGCTCTGCTGTGAGTGGTAGGATAGTTGGACCGACCCAACTTAGAGGTAGCATAGCTGAGGGCTGCCCCCTTCCCTTTGTTGGCCTTGCTGAGATCATTGCCAGATGGTGCTGCTGGGAGGCTTCATTGCGAGCCAACTCCCCTTCCCATGGGAGCAGCTTTTCAGCTTAAGTTCTAATGCTTGGCCCCAACCCGAGTTACATGTCTAGCAGTGGCACATCTGTGCCTCTGTGTGGACATGGACCCCACTGGTCTCAGTGTGGACCCTGACATGTGGGTGACTTCCCGGCTTGACCTGAGACCTGCCTCGTCTCTATCAACACACCTGGTGATCACTGGACTTTGTTGAACCCTGATTATTGTCCTGAGACCTCATCCTGACCTTGACTCACTGATGCACTCTTGTTGCTGTTTAACCCTGGCTGGCAGCTGAGCACCACACAGCCCCTCACTCACTCCCGCCAGGTGGCATGGTGGGGAGAATTGGAAGGGTAAAAGCAAGAAAAATCATGGGTTGAGATAAAGA
Source organism: Nipponia nippon (assembly GCF_047370975.1). Lineage (NCBI taxonomy): Eukaryota > Metazoa > Chordata > Aves > Pelecaniformes > Threskiornithidae > Nipponia > Nipponia nippon. The sequence goes on from NW_028262364.1 coordinate 1,152,430, forward strand.
CAGTTTAATAGTTAGAAAACAATTGCAAGGAAAAACAAAACAACAAAAAGAAAGGAAAATAAAACCAAGAAAAACAAGTGATGCAAAAGAAAACAATTGCTCACCACCAACTCATGCCCAGCCAGTCCCCGAGCAACGGCAGCCTCTGCCAACTTCACCCCCCAAGTTTTATTGCGTAGCATGATATTATACAGTATGGAATATTGCTTTGGTCAGTTGGGGTCAGCTGTCCCAGCTGTGTCCCCTCCCAACTTCTTGTGCACTCCCAGCTACTCGCTGGCGGGGCAGGCTGAGAAACAGAAAAGGCCTTGAGGCTGTGCAAGCACTGCTCGGCAACAAACAAAACATCCCTGTCTTATCAACACGATTTTCAGCACAAATCCAAAACATAGCCCCATACGAGCTACTACAAAGAAACTTAGCTCTGTCCCAGGCAAAACCAGTACACTCACTGACCTGCCTTTTCCCACACTATCATATGTAAGACAAGAGCCTGAGGCAGAACACAAGCAGGACGACTTAAAACTCTGTGCACACTTGCAGACCTATGATCTTATTGGGGTTTTGGAGAAAAGCTGGGGTAGCTCTCACGTCTGGAGTGTGCAGTGGCTGTGCAGAACAGAAGGCAGAATTGCAACCCCGCACTCCATGAGAGCAGATTTTTGTCGCCTCAGGGACCGGCCAGGCAGAATCCTCTGGGAAATTGCCTTAAGCTGCCAAAGAGGCCCAGGGAGACTGTGAAATACTGCAGTTAAGATCTGATGTTAATAACATTAAGGAAATCACCATAATTAGCTCCATCTGCTCCACTTCCGAAAGGATCTACCAAGGACATTAGATGGCTGTATTTTTGGAGCATTTATTCCAAATCTCTAAGCGTGACTAGTAATACCATTTTTCTTAAGAGTTTTCAAAGTAACATCCCTCCCTTAATGGAGCCTGGACTGCTTCTTTTCTGTTGAAATTTTTATTCATCTAATTGTGCCTCATACTCTGTTGGACCCACTCTATTTGGCTTACGTGGCAAGGCTTTGGCAGGAAGGTTGCAGGGGTGGTCCCTGCGAGAAGAATCCAGGGGCTGCCCCCACGTCTGACAGAGCCAGTTCCAGCCAGCTCCAAAGCAGATTCCCTGCTGCCCGACGCTGAGCCTGTTAGCAATGCTGGGAGTGGCTCCATGAAAACACGTTTGAGAAAGGGCAAAATGGAGCACAGGAAGTGAGGGATGAACTAAAAACAAGTGTGAGAAACAATCCTGCAACCACCAAGGCCAGAGAAAAAAGAGGTTCAGGAGGTGCTGCAGGTGACAGTGCAGAGATTCCCAGGCAGCCCGTGTGAGAGACCACGGTGGAGCAGATCTCCCCACTGCAGCCCATGGAGGATCCCACACCAGACCAGGTGGATATCATGTCCTGCAGGAACTGTGGCCTGTGCAGAGCCCATGCTGAAGCAGGCTTCTGGTGGGAACTCTGGCCCACGGACAGGACCCACACTGGAGCCAGTCTTGACAGGCTGCAGCCTATGGGAAGGGCTCATGCTGGAGCAGAGGAGAAGCCTGAGGAGGAAACAGTGGCAGAAAGGAACAGTTGCGTACTGACCACGACCCCCATCCCGCATCCCACCACGCAGCTTGGGGCTGGAGGACATAGAAGAGCCATGAATGAAGGAGGGAAGTTGCACTAGTGGCAGGTTTACAGCTTTTCTTTCCCCAACCACCCATCCCTCATTGCCTCTCTTTTCTGGCCCATCCACTCTCAATGTTTCAGAGACAGGTCAGTGCAGAAGATCTCAGCTGCCTTTGTAGTCCCAGCTTTCTAGAGGTTCAAGCACCACAGGCTGTTGCCCATGAGCTGTAGGCTTCAGGAGAGGTGGGAGGTAGGAGGAGGGGCACAGTACCGTTCTCCTCTCTTGTCGTCCTGGCAGGAGGCCCTTCTGTGCAAGGCGGAGCTCTGGGGAAAGGGGCCTCAGTGCTCCCCTGGCAGCCCTGTTTCCCCTATGCAGCCAGAGACCTGCAGGCAAAGATCCTCTTTCTGTGAGGGGCTGGGGTTAGTGGCCCCAGGGAAAAGGAGAAGGTGGCGAGAGAGCTCCTGCCATGCAACTGTTCTTCCCCTGCGCCCCAGGATGGGATTGCACCTGCCATCAGCTGCAACGAGAGAGCGTGGGCTGTTCTGATCAGTACTCTCTCTAGAGTACCATGGGAGGAACTGTCCGTCGCTCTTCTGTGTCATCTTGCAGGCCCATGCGAATAAGCTTTCTGTCGTGGAGCTGCTGTGTCTGCCGGCAGTTGGGGATGTGCAATCTGTGCGACACCTCAGCCCTGCAAATCTGTGTAACCAGCCGCTGGGCTGCATGGGGCACTGTATGGGTGTGGCAGAAGAACAGGGGACTTGCCTTAGCTGTCATTGCTCTTGGATGGCTGCCATGCCCCGTCCTTCTGGAGAGGGGTGGGAAGGTGAGGAGGAGGAGGCTCTGGGCTCTAGCCAAGGTGATTTCTCCTCCCCTCCCCTCCTTCCATCCTTCACGGCCGTCTTCTCTCTGAGCCTTCTCGCCCAGCACAGCTCCATCCAGAGCAAGAGGAACTGCCTTGAGTGCCTGTGGGGCTGCTGACCTCCCAGGGCCTCCTGCAGCACTGGGGTGCTCCCATGAAGACAGCCCAAGTTGGGACCACCATCTGTAGGGCGTGCTCTGAGGCCAAGGGGAATATTTCTGGGCAGAGATGCAGCAAGGGAAGGGCTGATGGTCAGTGACTGTGGAGTAGCCAGAGATGTCGTCCTCAGCTCCAAGGGACAGGGACTGAAGGAGGCGCACAGACGGTGTGTCCTGCCCTCGCATTCCTCTAGGAATGAGAAAGGGTCCACTTGCTCAGCCATTTGTTCCCTCCCAGCATATCTCCTTTCTCGCTGGACAGCTTTAAGGAGCATCCAGAGAGGAAACGAGCACACAGAGCCAGAGGCTGGGATGCAGCAGAGTTTAATGAGTCTAAAGAGGGAAACAAGATGTCTCCGAGAGGAGGCCACAGTGAAAGGACGGGCAGGCAAAAGTCAGTGCCCCACAGAGGGAGAGGGGCAGGCAGGTCCCCCCAGGCTGGCTTTGGTGGGCCTCATGGTCCAGGGGAGCAGAAAACAACACAGGAAAAGAAGGGAAAGGAGAAAGGGGAGGAAGGGAACGAGAGGCATTGGCCATGCTTTCAGAGAGCACAGGCTGGCCCCTTGCAAAGGGCTGACACCCTTTGCAGGAAGAGCGGGGCTTGCTCAGCCCCTCTCAGCGCAATGGCCACAATCTCCGTCATTCAGCCTGGCATCATCTTCTGGGTGTCCGGGGCTCCTTGTCTGGATTGTCAGCAGGGGCTTTAGCAAGGGGGGCACCTTCTGCTGCCACAGTAGCGGCTGGTGATGCAGGAGAGGTCACAGCACCCAGAGGTGATGGGCACTCCCTGAGAGCTGAGGATGCTGCCAACAGCAGCGGAGGTGGAGGATCCCACAACGGTGTTCTGTGGGAAGGAGCTGAGGATGGGGCCGGGCAGGGTCACCACCACGGGAGAGGGCTCGATGACAACGGTGGAGTTCTGGCACTGCCTGACGCAGGGCTCATTGCAGCTGTTGGCCAACGGGGTCGGGCCGCAGGGCGAGCAGCAGGGCTGGCAGGACATGTCTCTGGGACAGAGGTGCACCTGGAAGAGAGGGCAGGGGGAAGCAGAGCACAGGGAAACATGAGGAGCAGCCGGAAACCCCACCTAAAGGAAACCAAAGCGTCTGCCGGGTAGGCAGGTAGAAGCTGCGCAGGGGGGAGCAAGGGCTTCTTTGCCTGAGCCCAGCGGGGCCCTTCGGTTAGCAGCCAGGCCCAGGGATGCTCCTGACTAGCCTGCAGCAAAGAGCCACCTCATCCCAGCCTCAGTCTCTCTCCGTGACAGACCAGACCATCTCTCCTCTGCCCTCTGCCGTGACCACGATCTCAGAGCACAAACATAAGATGAAGGAGCAGGTATCAGCTGAGTTGTCCTTGAAGGCATGACCCCGTCCTAGAAGAGGTGGAGGAGAAAGGGGCTTCCAACTCACCTGGTTCCCAAGGAGAAGGAGGTGGCAGAAGTGGTTGAGAGAGCGACAAGTTGGGCTGGCTTTTATATTGTCTTCACACTGCCTCAGGCCCAAAGGCAGCTGCTGCCTAAGCATCAGTTTTCCTGTATGCTCCTAATGAACGGAAACATCCCAGGTAATGACATGGCACGTGTTGCTGTTTCCCTCCACGCTGTCTTTGCATTTCCTTGTTTTGTCATGCTCATTCCCTCACGGATGCTTGTATTCCTGGGGTGACAGGCCTTATGATTTCTGGGGCAAGGATGCGTCAGTGCGGGGAGAAGACACGGACTGAGTGCCAGAGGGTTCCAGCGGAGGCAGGTGATGTCAAGTGGGGCACTCTGGTGGTTTTGTTTTTTTTTTTTTATGAGCCTGCTGACAGGAAGGGCCCAAGCTCCTCTCAGCCCTGCAATTATTGGCTCATCAAACAGGGGCTCCTGTGAGTATGTGGCCTGCCCTCCTCTTTCCTTCCCTCTCAGCTGACTCCAACAGTCAGTGGCTGTTGCCTTCCCAGGCAGGCGTGCTGCACTTCAGGTTTTCACCTCTCTTTCGCCTTAAGCTGCCCTCAGGAGGGAATTGCCAACCTCTTTGGCCTCCTCCTCTCTCTGGACAGTCCCTGAGACTCCTTTAACAGTGCTGCCTGTGCATCTGTCCTGCTTAGAGTGCCCCACCCCTGCTCTGGCAGGGAGGTCCCCAGCAGCTCCTCAGTCACATCCCTTCCCATCACCCCTGCCCCCATGTGCTTAGCTGCAATAACGTGCGTGGGAGCGTGATCGTGTACCAGTCTGTGCGATCATCTGCATGCACATCTATGTGCTTGTATGCTTGTGTGTACACACACCTGCGTGCCTCTGGTGACATCACGTTTCTGTGTAGGTGTGTATTTTTTTGCACGGGTGTCAGTACTTATATGCAACTACACGTGTCTGTGTCCTTGTGCACGTTTGCTTGTGTCTGTGCATCGGTGTGTATCTTTGTGCACGCTTGGGCATGTTGGGCACGTGTTAGTGCATGCGTGAGCGTACATAGTTGTGCGTGACCTCACGCCCAGGCCCAAGCATTCCAAGGCCTGCAGTGACATCCCGCCACGACAGTGCCAGGCACTGACACAGTCTCAGCCCCTCGTTGTCTGAGGGGACACGGACAGGGCCACAGCACTCAGCTCTCACTGAGGACAACCCTGAACCCAGGCCAACTCTTTTCATGCTGCCTCCAGGCAGCCTCGAGGGGCTGAGCTGCTTCCCAGGGCCCTCGCTCCTGACTCATGTAAAAGCTTTGAGGCTACAGGATTCTGCTGGTCTGTAGTCATGGGGTAGCCCTCTCCCCCGCCTGGCTCTTGTCCAGAGCCAGGAGCTATGGGAAAAGGAATGAGAGCCTGGGGAGGCTGGGAGGAGGAAGGTGGTGAACATCAGGGCTGGAGCCAATGGCACCAGAAAACGGCACCAACGTTGGAAAGGCCGAGGATCCCCCCAGCAGCACTACAGGAATCCAGCCGTGGCGTAAGCTCCCCCTCCAAGCCTCAAATGAGGGACTGCCTGGAAACAGCGGTTCCCAACCGTTTGGCCTTGGCTGAGATGCAGAAGACGTAGTTTCAGGGCCCCATGGCCTCGGGAAGAGAAGGGGAACGCCATCATCACTACACAGGGGAAACCACCCACTGGCTCTGCTCCGATCAGCATTTCCTTATAAGCAAGCATGCTGGCAAAACAGTTTGGCATTTGCCAGATGAAGCCTTTCATCTGGAGAAGCTGCAACGGCATGCTCTGACTTCACTGTGATTCCTGCCAAGTCCAGTTGGCAGTCGGCAGTGTTTTCAGGCTGCCCGCAGCCTCGCCTTCCCAGGAGGCTTGCTTTCCTGGAACCACCACTACCCACATTTGTTGCACGCTGTCCCTAAGCCAGCTCCCTCAGCCCTGCTGCCTCCCTGCTCTGGCAGCACTGAGGTGTACCCCACCTGGGTACCCCTGAGAGCTTCCTGAGGGGTGCAGGGAAGCAGCTGTGTGGCATCAGCCTAGGGGCATGTGCATAAGGGATCCTCTTTCTCTGCCAGTCAGATTCCTCCCTGATGCCTTCAGTCTGCCATCCCAAGCTCTCCATCATTCCTATTGATGTTGCCCCTCCTTTCCAGGCAGCACGTCACCAAAGGGCAGCACAGTGCATCCCCAGCTCCAGGGGGACCAGCGAGTGGAGACCTTCTGTCTTGCGTGGCCAGGCTCTTCTCAAGTAGTGCCCACCGGCAGGGAGAGAGGCAAAGGGCAAAAATTAACACACACAGCGTTCCAGCTGACCACAAAGAGAAACCTTTTTGCTGTGAGGGTGGTCAAACACTGGAACAGGTTGTTCAGAGAGGTCGTGGAGTCTTCATCTGTGGAGCCAGTCAAAACCTGTCTGGACATACTTCTAGACAACATGCTTTAGCTGACCTGAGGGCACAGCAGCAGCACCAGCCCCTGGCCACCAGGAAATTCTGCTTTCCTTCAGGGCCAAGCACACAGCAACCCTGAACTCACTTTTCGCCCATCACCGCAATGGCCTTCTGCACATACCCTCCACAGGGCCGTGCTGCAGTCCAGTGCAACCCCTTCAGGAGGCACTGCTCCAGCACTGCCCACCATGTCTCTCCGGAGCTGCTCTCACTTCTTAGCCAAGCACCCTTGACAGGGCGCTCAGGGCACTGTGACTTCTCTCTCCTCCTCTCTCCCACAGATGTTTGGGAAACACCTCTCCCCCTCAGCGAGGACAGACACCATCTTCATGGCCATCCAGGGCATGAGAGACTCCAGGAGCCATGACTCCTCAGTGGTTGCCTGTCTGCTGGCCTTGTCCATGAAAGCTGAAGGAAGTAAGCAGCCTGCAGCTGACGGGCCCAAAGACCCTCCAGCTGCCAAATCTAGGGAGTTTTTCTGAATGCCAGAGGAGCAGGGCCCTCCGTCCCCACTGCTGCTAAGTTAATCACACGTGCAGTAGCCGGAGCTACCTGAATCTCCCTGCGCGCAGCCCCAGAGCCCAGCTGCTGTAATAACTCTGCGTCCCCATGTCTCCTGCCTTCTGGGGCAGGGGCTGCTGGGTGCTCCTCGTGAAGGGGTAAGGGCAGGGGCAGCGCTGCTGGACAGTCAGGGCCCTTGCGGCCTTTCCAGGCCCAAAGTAGCACCCAACCTGCCTGAGTCCAGGGAGGGAGCCAGGAAAGATTCATCCCTGTGCCCTCTGTCAGCTGGGCTTCCCATCCCTTTTGCCACAACCTCAGCTGAGCAACGTGATCCTGAAGGCTATGTGGAAGCAGGGCTGTGAATGGGAGGTGCTGTGCTGACAACTGAAGCTTTACAGCTGCTCTTCACTGTGCTAGCAAAGGTCCCGAGCAGCGTAGTAAAGGAGCGCTGCAAGCTGAATCCTCCTGGCATTCATTGGAAGGGATTAAAAAGGGGTTTTCATTGTGCTTGCCTGGGTAGCGGAGAGCTGAGGTCAGGGTAGCACAGGCTGCCAGAGGTTGTTTACGTGCGTACGTGCACATAAGGGCAGAGAAGGGCTGCTGTATAGCTTAGGGTTGTGTTGGGTTGTCATCCTGCTGCTGGAGTGAGGGACTGTGTCTGTCTCTGGATGGGGGTTTCTGCAGCAGGTGCTGTTCACAGAGATCTTTCTCTTGAAGAACCTCCCCTGTCTGTGGGGAGAAGGGAGAGAAAATGCAGCTGTGGGGAGAGACTGACAGACACCGGGGTTCAGGTGTTCTGTCTGTGCCTGCTCCTGTCTCCATCCAGGCAGTCCCTGGAGCAAAGCAGGCACAGGTGGGTAGCAGGTCCCTCCCCCTCCCTCTGCAGGGGTGGGTGCAGCACTTCTGTCTGGCATAGATGTGGATGGCAGCAGCAGATCATCAGGGACACCTCCTCTTTGCTGAGGGACAGTTGATGTAGTAGTGATCTCAAGGCTGGGCAAAGAGAAGGAGGCTTCCAACGTCCTCCTTCGTGCCTTTTGCTTGACTGCAGCCTGCAATAACTGTCCATTACTTTTCTACAGTCCCTTTGGAGATCTGGCCTGAACTTCAGGGGCAGAAAAGAGCAGCTGTGGCCTGACTGCACAAGTAGGAACTGCCCAATGCTGAAGATCCCGGCCCTGGCCATAAGAAGCCTGGGGAACAGCAAAGGAGGAGGTTTCATTTCTTGCATTGGGACGAATGTTTTAACCGCTGGTCCATTGTCTCTCCAGAGGGCTTCTTCATGGCAGAGGAGCAGGGAGGTTAGGTAGAACACAGCAAACCATCTGAGACATATCAGGAGCAATGGGTATATAAAGATCATAAGACTCTGCACTTTTCTTTTGCAGATACCAAGCGTTCTTACGTGCACTGTTAATACGTAGGTATTTTGGAAGAGCAGTTGGGAACAGACCAGTAGCACATAGAGGAACTTCTCCTCTCCTGGATGTATTGGAGAAAATGTTGCCAATTTACTGAGGGATTGACATAATGCTTGAAGGACATTCAGAGAAGGTGAAGTCAAAAAAAAAACCCAAAACACAAAAAACAAAAAGAAAAACAAACAAACAAAAACAACAAAAAACAACAAGAAGAAGAATGCGCAGATACTCAGCTCAGCATTACGCAGGCTGCATTGTGTAGAAAGGTGTGGAGGGTTCTCTGGGTAGTTGTTCCCTGCCTGCCACTGTAGCTCTGTGATCTGCCCACCCAGGAGTGGCAGCCAGGACCTGTGGTGAGGCTAGATCTCTGTCTCTCCAGCCAGGGCAGTAGGGAGAAATGCTGTGCGGCACGTTCCAGTGTGACTTTTTGCAGCTCAGTCCGGACCAAGAGCCTTGGATGAACAAAAGGGTCCAAAAATCCTAACGTGTACTCAAGGGGAGACTGGACTTGGAGGAAATTGGCATTGTCTCAGAAATGTGTCAGACCCAGAAGGGACAGATTTCCATGCAGCCCATGTCAGGCTGGTTCCCCTGAAGACAAAGCGACAGCTGCGCGTCCTTCACTTGACAACATGCTAAATTAATTTCATGCTTTCACGAATGAACTAATTGCTCCAGGGGGATGCACACCTTCGTGGGTGTCCCACCATAGCTTAGCTCCCTTGGGCAAGGACAATGGCAGCTCTCACCCAGCGTTCTCTCCTCTTCCCAATGACACTTGATGAGATCCCCACCCGGGCTCTACACTATAGCTAACAGGCACCTTGAACAATTGAAGGAGGCAATTAAGAATGAGGCAATTAAGAAACCAATGCAACCAGGAATTCCCACACATACAGTGAGGTGCAACGGGAGTCAGGCATTTCATGGCAATGGCCAGTTCTGGCCAACGAGAAATGTCATTCAGAAGTCTGCCGGGTCCTCTGTGCTCTGGCCTAGGACCCGCACCTCAGCCCAGGCATGATCAGACCTTCATCTGGGGAAAATGGGTTCTGCCAGTCGGCAACAGGAGCTGGTTTTGTCCCCCTGACAGCAAGAGAAAGAGTAGATTTAACCCACCACAGCTTTGTTCCTTCCCTCTTGTCTGGGCAGCTGATTCCTTCTGGTCATGTACTGGGCCCCGGCAAAGGAGAACAAGACACCTGTAACTGATCTCATTCCCAGGGGGCTTCCCAGACCTCCCTAGCTGAGCACGTGGCCCCATGCACCTTTATCTTTGCCACGTAACTTCTAACCCTGGTGGAGAACGGCCTCCTCTTTGTCCCTGTGTGGAGCAATCAGCACTTGCAGACCTTGCTGCACTTCTTCTTCCTCATCAGGTCTCCTTTGTGGAAATGTGCTACACCACCACCGTTGTGTCAAAAAAGATGACGACTTCCCTTGCCACCAGGAAAACCATTTGTGTTGACCTGCTGGCTGGCACAGTCATTTTTCCCCTGCTTCCAGGCTGTCACTGAGTTCATGATCCGCTCCGTGATGTCGTTTAATGGTGATGCCACCATATGCAAACTGCTCCGTTACACCACTCTCACAAAAAAGAAAATCTGGTAGCATGGGCACTGGGTTTGTCGTCATCTTCAGCCAGGTGGCTCTACTGCTGACTGGCTGTTCTGCACCAAGAAAGCCACCGCAGGGATCCAAGTCCCCTGACTCAGCTTCTGCTGATCCTGGTCCAGTGCCTGCTGCCACCCCGTTGTACCAAAGGGCTGGAGAACGTGTCCTATGAGGAAAGACTGAAGGAGTTAGGTCTTTTTTCCCCAGAGAAGAGACGGCTCGGCGGGAACCTCAGCATAGCATTCCAGTCCATGGAATGTACATAGCATTCCAGTACATAAAGGGTGGCTACAAAGAGGACGGAGTCTCTCTCATCACAAGGAGCCACATGGGGAAGACAAGGGCCAACGAGAACCTGTTGCACCGGGAGAGGTTTCATCTTGACAAAGAAATACATTTTTTACAGTAAGAACAATCATTCACTGCAACAACCGGCCCAGGGATGTGGTAGGGTCCCCACTGCTGGAAGTTTTCAAGATGCGATTGGACAAGGTGGTAGATAACCTCATCTAGGCTCCCTTTCCCATGCAGGAGTGGACCAGATGATCTTTCATGGCCCCTTCCAACCTGGACTATTCTATGATTCTATGGTCCTCTCAGTGGTGTACTTCAACCGCTATGTGACCATATGCAGACCACTCCACTGCACCACTGTCATGACAAAGAAAATCCGCATTGCAGAAGAGTTGATTGCAATTGAGGCTAGCATTTTTTTCGGAGAAAATGGGATGCTGCATGGGAATGTCCTCTTCCTTTACTAGACTCGTTCACCTAAAGAGACATACACTGCAGGAATGGAATAGCAAACAGGGACTTGAATATTTGAACTTCTTCTCTAGAAGGCTTTTGTTACAATCAAAAGAAATGAGATCCCCCAAAGGGTGAGTCAGCAGGCCCACATTAGACTTCTGTCTAAGGTGGCACATATATGTACCCCGAGGAGTGTACGGATCATCTCGGTCTTCTTGGTGACAGCTCTCTTGTGTGTTGAAGGCTCCCTCCTGGAGTCCATTGCTGGGCCCAGGGCAGAGCGGGGCCTTGGACCCATGCAGGGGCTGTGCCTTCCTGGGCTTAGAAGCACTATTCATCCTCCCAGTGTAACTGTCCGGACTGGTCCTGTTCCCTGCAAGGCCCAGCGTGGGGAGAGGTGTCCTACTGTGAGGGCCCAGCCCTGCCCTTCAGCGTGCCCATGTGGCTCCCAGTGGTGTGCAGAGTCTGTTGGAGGACAGATCTCTAACAGCCAGGGACTGCAGTGCTAGGAAGACCCTGGCCTGCATGTGAGGAGCAGCGGTGGTGTGAGCAGAGCTCAGGCTGACCCTGCCTCAGAGCACGTGGGGAGTCAGGGAAGCTGAGTACGAAGAGGTCATCCCCAGAGTTTGTGCAATACGTGGGTCGATGCTTTCCCTGTACCTCTGAAGGTGCCCAGCACCCAGTGAGATGGAGGAAGATGGTGTCCCTGCCCCGAACTGAGGGCAGGAGGAGCATGACTGGAACTTCAGATGGTTCACAGGGTACTGTGTGCCTGAGAGGTTATTTTGAGCCCAGCAGTGCCCTCAGGAGTTCCTTTTCTGCACTCAGGAGACCACGGACACCAGAGGGGTGCCAGGATTTAGAGCATTGCCCGGGGCTCAACGCCAAGGTCTAAAAGGCAATTTTCAAGTATAATTGAAAATCACACCTACGTGTTGACATTAATAGTGAAGCCACAAGTCGCTTGCACAGGGAAGATGGACACGTGAAGCAAGCAATGAGAGCCTGCTGGGCATGTTGGGTTGAGAGGGAGTGGGGTTTGGCTACTTCTTACCCAAACACCCTTGACAGGGCGCTCAGGGCACTGTGACTTCTCTCTCCTCCTTTCTCCCACAGATGTTTGGGAAATACCTCTCCCCCTCAGAAGGACAGACACCCATCCTCTCTGGTGTCTGTTGAACCCAGGTGTCTGTCAGTCTCTCCCCACAGACAGGGGAAAAGCTCTACTTTCTCTCCCTTCTCCCCACAGACAGGGGAGGTTCTTCAAGAGAAAGATCTCTGTGAACAGCACCTGCTGCAGAAACGCTCATGCAGAGACAGAGGCTGTCCCCAGTGCAGGCACCTCAGCCATGGGGAACCTGGTTCCCTGAAAGCAGCCAAAGGGGAGGGTGACATCAGAGCAACAGGGGATGGCAGGAGGTTTGAAAGATTAATTACTGTCCCAATCCACTGTCAGGGGAGGTTTTGATATGATCCCAAGGACGAGATAAGACGTTGAAATAGGTCAGATGTCGTACAACCTTTTACTTTTCGGGGGGGGGGGGGGGAAGAATGGAGGGATGAGGGAGGGCAAGGGAAGAGAGGAAAAGAATAGGAGAGAGAGGGGGAGAGAGAGAGAAGAAGGAGTCTTTCGCCACCTTCCCAAGTCCGAGGATCTTCCCCTGGGTCTTCAGTGGCCTCAAGCTTCGTTGGGGACTGAGGGGGGCCTGAGGGTGGAGGAAGGGAAGGAGTGGTCACGCGTGCCACCGCCACCGAGGGGCACGTGTGCTCCTTATATAGGGGTTCTCGTGCATGCGCAGATCGCAAATGTTTACGTGCAGTTTGTCACGGATGTGCTGTCCCCGCTTCTGCTCTTTTCGCGCCTTTTGTCCCTGTGCAGGTGCAGGAGGTTGTTTCTCTCAAAACTGTGGAGAAGATCGTTGTTCTCGAAGCGCGACGCCTGATGGCCACATTTTCTATCAGTCCTTCACACCACCCCGTGAGAGAAAACAAGGGAGAAAGAAAGAAAACGCAGAGTTGAGAGAGTTGGGGATAAGGGTGGAGGAAAATTGTGGGAAGGAAAAAGGGAACATGGTTTTGGGTGAAGGAGTGCCTTAACACAGATTAACTGAGGTGTTGCTCAATGCAAGCTCATTCTCGAACGACTTTAACAATTTTTCAACTTTGAAGGGTAAACATTGGAAATGGGGTTAACGAGGTAGGTAACGCCTAAAATAAAGGTAAAATAACTGGCAATATACAATTTCTTCCTTTAGGAGGAGTTGGGAATGGGTTTAAATGATGGGTATTGAGGTTGGTACTGAGGTTGGTTGCAGCTGATGGATGGTACGGATTTTTGTTACACTGTCAGGTGGAGTGCTAGGAACAAATTGCATAGTTGCCACAACATGTCGAGTTAATTGAATAAAACATGGAATTATACAGGGTAGGAACAGTTAGGCGGCAGTTGCACATAGCAAATACAATATTAACTGTTTGACCCATAGTGCCCCTGGTAACCAGGACCACAAATCGCCACTCCAGCCACTCCAGGTTTGGACAGGGACACGGGCTATTTTTCTGATATCTTTGGTTAATTGAAGAACCACTTTCCCCACGTCGTCTATTTCTAGACAGCAGTTAGAGACATTCAGTTTTCCACACACCCCTCCCTCCACAGCCAATAAATAATTTAAAACCATACTGTGTTGAAAGATTGCCATGCACATTTGTTGAGACTGTCGAGTTAATAGGTCTATAGCGTCAGTGGTTTTGTTGGTGATAATTTCTAGGGCCGCTTGTAGTCTGATTATTCGATTTAGATTATAGATTGGTTCTCTTGCCCCTGCAATGGGCTCGTTAGGATTCCAGGTCTCTGGCCTGTAATGTTGAATTATTCATTCGGGGGGCCATTCATCATTTCCCCTTTCTTGTGTCCCACCTAATTTTACCTTGGTAGACCGCGTCTTACAGGCAATACTTTTATCCCCGAGGTTATCATACATCTTTATGCCTAGTTGGGGCCCACTGGTTTCCGGCAAGAGGAAAAATAGGGGTCTGATGATCCCTATATAACAAATTCCCGACCACCCCGCGGGTAAGAATTTATATGCCGTATTCCCACAAATCCAATAATGCCCTTTTTTGGATTTATTTCCCTGAGTGAATGGCCCATCTTTCCCTGGTGGAAATTGAAAGTAAGTTGTGTCTTTGTTGCCCAGAGGGCTGAAAAGGGTGGTTGCCCCATCCCTTATTTGGCCGGTACAATACCAAGCCCCATAAGTACTGAACATTTAATATTTACTTATTGCAAAGAAAACTAAACAATTACATTTTCTAAGCAAGTACAACATTTCATGTTACTTGGCTATTAAGTTTTCCCATATACAGGACTATTTAATGATGAAAACAGAGGAAGATCAAAAAAGTAAGAATTATATATATAGTAAATCATAGGTTGAAATTCTTGAAATGCCTAACATAAACAGGTATCATTGGAAAGTTATTGTGTATTTTTTCTTAAATAAGCACACACACATATATATGCTTAAATATGCACCAGACAATTAGATGTCTTTGTACTATTGCATAAAGACTCTAGTGCACTGAAACATCTAATATTTAGCCTGTTTGCCATAAATATTAAATCTTGGTTTATTCATAGACCTGCAATGAAGTACAAACATATATGCACACATATGTACCACCAATTATAAAAACTGATATACACAGTGGAATATTCTGATGGGTTGGTGTCCCTGAGTTAAAATGATCCAAAGTAGCAGGTGCATCGTGGTCATATCGCCGCCCTTAAAAAACAGAAACAGGAACAAAACTCGCTCCTGGGGTTATGTCCTGGTTTCAGCTGGGATAGAGTTAATTTTCGTCTTGGTAGCTGGTATGGGGCTGTGTTTTGGGTTTAGGATGAGAACAATGTCGATGATACACTGATGCTTTGGTTCTTGCTAAGTAGTGCTAAACTGTTGCTAAATAGGTGCTAAGTGGCGCTCACACTGGTCAAGGACTTTTCAGCTTCCCCTGCTCTGCCGGTGCACAAGAAGCTGGGAGGGGGCACAGCTGGGGGGGGGGCGGTGCTGACCCAGACTGGCCCAAGGGCTATTCCATACCATATGACGTCATGCTCAGTATATAAGCTGGGGGAAGAAGAAGGAATTTGGGACATTGGGTATGATAGCGTTTGTCTTCCCAAGTAACCGTTATGTGTGATGGAGCCCTGCTTTCCTGGAGATGGCTGAACACCTGCCTGATGATGGGAAGTAGTGAATGAATTTCTTGTTTTGCTTTGTTTGCGTGCACGGTTTTTGCTTTGCCTATTTAACTGTTCTAATTGATTTTACTTCAATTATTAAACTGTTCTTATCTCAACCCACGAGTTTTCTCCCTTTTACCCTTCTGATTCTCTCCCCCATCCCACTGGTGGGGAGGGAGTGAGCCGCTGCATGGTGCTTAGTTGCTGGCTGGGGTTAAACCGTGACAGGTTAGAAGGAGAGAATAATCCATTTGGTGTGGATTTTGTGGGTTCTCCCACTGGTATCTTTCACTTTCCATGTATATTTGTTTAGGGGGGTATCTAATATGAGAGGCACAGCTCCCACGGTGGGAAGCTCAACCAGAATCGGCTGGTCAGGAGAGTAAGATGATGCACCAGGGGAATTGGGGTTTCGAGAGACAGGTACCATGGTTGGGGCTTGTGGACAAAATGCTGCAATTTTCAGACACCCGTTTGTACCCCAGCGATTATTGACATTGGCCGCTCCCTCCCCCACCCACTCAGCCCATCCCTGTTGGTGGGGTTTTAGAAAGCGCTTAAGCAGCCTGTTCGTCCATTCCACAATCCCGTTTGCCTGTGGATAATATGGGGTGTGGAACACCCACGAAATCCCTTCCCGAGCCCCCCACTCTTGCACTATTTTGGCAGTGAAGTGCGTGCCGTTGTCTGACTGGATGGCCTGTGGTTTAGGGAAGGTCCCGAACCATTCTTTAAGGGCCCTTTTGGTATTTTCCCCAGTCGCTTTCGCACAAGCCCGGGCTTGTACAAGTCCGGAGACTATTTCAACCCCCACCAGCACATAACACTTCCCTGCAGACTTTCGGAAGGGCCTGATATAGTCGACCTGCCAGGCCTCCCACAAACCTTTCCTCCCCATCCAATGCTGGTGCAGAAGGCGGGTTCGGTTTGGGAGGGGGTCCTTGTCTGGACCACTTCCGCACCAGGAGCTTTAACTTTTTGGTGGGGAGCCCATCCATCAAGTCTCGGGGCACACCCTTTTGCAGTTCCTTTTGCCACAATCCTTGTCGGAGCAGGGTTTTTTCCCTTTTTGTTAGGTTGGGGCTTCCCCCCGAAGGAGCCAGTGATTTATCTGCTGGCTCCGCTGCCCGCACGGCCCTAGTTTCTACCTTTTGCTAAGTCCTGCCTACTGGCCCGTATTTTCTCCCGTAGTTTATTAGTTCCTGAGCTATCTCCCCCGACGTCCACACCTTCCTCCCCCACTGCCGCTGTTTGGGGGTTACCGTTCCCTCCAGGGCAGCTGCGCTTCACTCCTCACGAGGCACATTTTGAATTCTCCCCTGTAATTGGATCCCGATAGGTTTTAGCGAGTTGGGGAGTCCTCTTATTAGTGGCATCAGCCACTCGGGGTCTACCGGTAGTAACATCGGAGAGCTTAGATTTGGTTTAAGTTCCCAGTCATACATCATTTGCAGGCATGCCGCCTTCTGTACGTTTTCTAATAGTTGATCGACAGACCCAGTTATAGCTAGGGGATCCCCCCTCTCTAATGGGTTCAGCCACCCCGCCCAATATGCGGCCCTCTGGGTCAGAGACCATGGGGCTCGGTGATCGCCTCTTGCGAGGAAGATGCCTGGGCCCCAATACCCCTCTGCTTCCTTTTCCGATAGCATGATCCCGCCCCCCCCGACAGGGATAACATCCACACATATTCAGTTTCGGACTCCCTTGTTGTCCTAGCAAAATCCTTCCGTAGTTTGGCCAATTTGGTGGCAGTAAAGGAGATTTCTTTAGTGACAACTTGGAGATGGTTGTCGCTATCGTCTTCATATATGTATTCTGTTTTTACCAGTGGGCACATATTGGGGGGGATATCCACAGTCTCTCTTAATCGTGTTAAATCTTTCTGGGAGTAAATTTGGCATACCCCTTCCTCCTCCAGCATTACCTCTGCCTCAGCAAGGGTGTCTGCCTCCCTCAGAAGTTGAACCCTCAGCTCCTCCTTCAAAATCATATTTTGGCGCTTCTCCTCTAGCGCCCGTTTGGTTTCTAGTAATTGCTCTCACAGCGGTGTTATCACTGCTTGCAATGAAGCAGCCACAGCCTCCGCTTGGCAGGGCGATCGTTTCCTGTCCTCCACCGCCACTGCCAGACATGCTCCTAGCACAGCGCAAACGATGGCTTTCCCTTTCCCCCTCCTAGCTCTAGGTTCTTTATGAAAGCCCGTTATTTGGTCTATAACGCTTTATAGTTGGAACCAATGGTCCCGTGCCCAATCTCGTCCCAGAGGCGAGGGGCGGGAGTGGTAAATTTCCAAGAGATTATATAATTTCTCTGTTTCATCGCTAAAATCACCTGGTTTCTGGGTGGCCATGTCCTACAAAGGGGAATTCGTCCTGGGAGGGTCAAACCTTAGTGAGCTCAAATTTTCCCCTATAGACTCCCCGGAGATCAAATTGTATTTTACTATGAAAACCAGGGACAACCTACAAAGGGGATATTGTCCTGAGGGGGTCACACCGTAAAATTCAACTTTCCCCTAAACTCCCTCAGGAGGCCAGACCATAAACTGCTGTATAAGTTTTAATATGAGGACCTCAACACCCACTCCTTCCTTGCGCTTTGTTCGTCTCCAGCTGCTTCCCTCGCAGGAGAGCAGAACCGTGGATCAGAACTCCGCACTCGCTTCATGCTTACTTGCACGTCTCATTCACACACAATCGCTCAGCACACCATAAGGTTGTATGACACTCTCGTCTCAAGGGATCCTGTCCGTGATGCCAATTAAATGTCCCGATCCACTGTCAGGGGAGGTTTCGATATGATCCCAAGGACGAGATTAAGACGCTGAAATTGGTCAGATGTCGTACAACCTTTTACTGTTTTTGGCGGGGGGGGGGAAAGAATGGAGGGATGAGGGAGGGCAAGGGAAGAGAGGAAAAGAATAGGAGAAAGAGGGGGAGAGAGAGAGAAGAAGGAGTCTTTCGCCACCTTCCCAAGTCCGAGGATCTTCCCCTGGGTCTTCAGTGGCCTCAGGCTTCATCGGGGACTGAGGGGGGCCTGAGGGTGGAGGAAGGGAAGGACTGGTCACGCGCGCCGCCGCCACCGAGGGGCACGTGTGCTCCTTATATGGGGGTTCTTGTGCATGCACAGATCGCAAATGTGTACGTGCGGTTTGTCATGGATGTGCTGTCCCCACTTCTGTTCTTTTCGCGCCTTTTGTCCCTGTGCAGGTGCAGGAGGTTGTTTCTCTCAAAACTGTGGAGAAGATGGTTGTTCTCGAAGCGCGACGCCTGATAGCACTACAGCGGCAATGTCGAGACAAAACCACATTTTCCATTCGTCCTTTACAATTACATTAGGGTTAATAAGCTAATGTTCAACTTATTATAATTTTGATATACTCCTCTGCACTTGATACATGCAAACCCTGACCCTCCCCCTGCCCCTGTCTCTGCCATGTCCTGCTCTTCCCAAGGTTTCCATTCTGGTCAACAAGGCAGGGGAATGCAAGGACAGGGAAGACAGGTAGCCCTGGCATGGGCAGGCTGTGTGCCTTTGAGCAGAGGGGACCAAGCAGGCCTACTTTGCCCTGCAAGATACAGCCAGATGGTGAAGCGTTTCTCCTGGCCATGGCCCCAGGGTGCCAGATTCCATGGGTCCCAGGCAGTCCAGGAGTTTAAAGCAAGGCAGAGGGTAGCTCTGGCTACTACATGCCTGATTAATTTACCAGAAGTAAACTCTCTGTTTGACCAACCCCACAGTGAAAAAGTTTTTCTTTGGAGCTGGGAATGCACAACTGGGATGGGACACAGCAGGTGCCAGGGCCCAGTAAGAGCTCTGCAGAGTGGACAGAACCTACAAAGCCCCCTTTCCAGCACTAGTCCCTCACTGCAGAACTCCAGGCTCTCAGGGTGTTTCAGTGGACCCTCAAATCCCACAAGGGGAGAAGACTGTCCCTACAGCTGCCTGATGGGACACGGGTGTGGAGCAGGACATGCTCAAGACCCACATTCCAGTGTGCCCAGAGTTGCCCTCATATGTTTGCTACTAAAAAAACACCCGTTAGAGGGGATGGGCCATCTCCCAGGTCACTCGGGGGATGCTGAGAGCATTATCTCTGCAAACATGTGGGGAAGGGGAAATGTACTGGGGAGTGAGCCAGTCCCTAATTTCAGGCTTAGAGGGGGAGCTTACGCCATGGCTGGATTCCTGTAGTGCTACTAGTGGGGGAATCCTCGGCCTTTCCAACGTTGGTGCCGTTTATGCTGCCATTGGCTCCAGCCCTGATGTTCACCACCTTCCTCCTCCCAGCCTCCCCAGGCTCTCATTCCTTTTCCCATAGCTCGTGGCTCTGGACAAGGCTCTGGACAAGGAAAGCAGAATTTCCTGGTGGCCAGGGGCTGGTGCTGCTGCTGTGCCCTCAGGTCAGCTAAAGCATGTTGTCTAGAAGTATGTCCAGACAGGTTTTGACTGGCTCCACAGATGAAGACTCCACGACCTCTCTGAACAACCTGTTCCAGTGTTTGACCACCCTCACAGCAAAAAGGTTTCTCTTTGTGGTCAGCTGGAACGCTGTGTGTGTTAATTTTTGCCCTTTGCCTCTCTCCCTGCCGGTGGGCACTACTTGAGAAGAGCCTGGCCACGCAAGACAGAAGGTCTCCACTCGCTGGTCCCCCTGGAGCTGGGGATGCACTGTGCTGCCCTTTGGTGACGTGCTGCCTGGAAAGGAGGGGCAACATCAATAGGAATGATGGAGAGCTTGGGATGGCAGACTGAAGGCATCAGGGAGGAATCTGACTGGCAGAGAAAGAGGATCCCTTATGCACATGCCCCTAGGCTGATGCCACACAGCTGCTTCCCTGCACCCCTCAGGAAGCTCTCAGGGGTACCCAGGTGGGGTACACCTCAGTGCTGCCAGAGCAGGGAGGCAGCAGGGCTGAGGGAGCTGGCTTAGGGACAGCGTGCAACAAATGTGGGTAGTGGTGGTTCCAGGAAAGCAAGCCTCCTGGGAAGGCGAGGCTGCGGGCAGCCTGAAAACACTGCCGACTGCCAACTGGACTTGGCAGGAATCACAGTGAAGTCAGAGCATGCCGTTGCAGCTTCTCCAGATGAAAGGCTTCATCTGGCAAATGCCAAACTGTTTTGCCAGCATGCTTGCTTATAAGGAAATGCTGATCGGAGCAGAACCAGTGGGTGGTTTCCCCTGTGTAGTGATGATGGCGTTCCCCTTCTCTTCCCGAGGCCATGGGGCCCTGAAACTACGTCTTCTGCATCTCAGCCAAGGCCAAACGGTTGGGAACCGCTGTTTCCAGGCAGTCCCTCATTTGAGGCTTGGAGGGGGAGCTTACGCCACGGCTGGATTCCTGTAGTGCTGCTGGGGGCCATCCTCGGCCTTTCCAACGTTGGTGCCGTTTTCTGGTGCCATTGGCTCCAGCCCTGATGTTCACCACCTTCCTCCTCCCAGCCTCCCCAGGCTCTCATTCCTTTTCCCATAGCTCCTGGCTCTGGACAAGAGCCAGGCGGGGGAGAGGGCTACCCCATGACTACAGACCAGCAGAATCCTGTAGCCTCAAAGCTTTTACATGAGTCAGGAGCGAGGGCCCTGGGAAGCAGCTCAGCCCCTCGAGGCTGCCTGGAGGCAGCATGAAAAGAGTTGGCCTGGGTTCAGGGTTGTCCTCAGTGAGAGCTGAGTGCTGTGGCCCTGTCCGTGTCCCCTCAGACAACAAGGGGCTGAGACTGTGTCAGTGCCTGGCACTGTCGTGGCGGGATGTCACTGCAGGCCTTGGAATGCTTGGGCCTGGGCGTGAGGTCACGCACAACTATGTACGCTCACGCATGCACTAACACGTGCCCAACATGCCCAAGCGTGCACAAAGATACACACCGATGCACAGACACAAGCAAACGTGCACAAGGACACAGACACGTGTAGTTGCATATAAGTACTGACACCCGTGCAAAAAAATACACACCTACACAGAAACGTGATGTCACCAGAGGCACGCAGGTGTGTGTACACACAAGCATACAAGCACATAGATGTGCATGCAGATGATCGCACAGACTGGTACACGATCACGCTCCCACGCACGTTATTGCAGCTAAGCACATGGGGGCAGGGGTGATGGGAAGGGATGTGACTGAGGAGCTGCTGGGGACCTCCCTGCCAGAGCAGGGGTGGGGCACTCTAAGCAGGACAGATGCACAGGCAGCACTGTTAAAGGAGTCTCAGGGACTGTCCAGAGAGAGGAGGAGGCCAAAGAGGTTGGCAATTCCCTCCTGAGGGCAGCTTAAGGCGAAAGAGAGGTGAAAACCTGAAGTGCAGCACGCCTGCCTGGGAAGGCAACAGCCACTGACTGTTGGAGTCAGCTGAGAGGGAAGGAAAGAGGAGGGCAGGCCACATACTCACAGGAGCCCCTGTTTGATGAGCCAATAATTGCAGGGCTGAGAGGAGCTTGGGCCCTTCCTGTCAGCAGGCTCATAAAAAAAAAAAACAAAACCACCAGAGTGCCCCACTTGACATCACCTGCCTCCGCTGGAACCCTCTGGCACTCAGTCCGTGTCTTCTCCCCGCACTGACGCATCCTTGCCCCAGAAATCATAAGGCCTGTCACCCCAGGAATACAAGCATCCGTGAGGGAATGAGCATGACAAAACAAGGAAATGCAAAGACAGCGTGGAGGGAAACAGCAACACGTGCCATGTCATTACCTGGGATGTTTCCGTTCATTAGGAGCATACAGGAAAACTGATGCTTAGGCAGCAGCTGCCTTTGGGCCTGAGGCAGTGTGAAGACAATATAAAAGCCAGCCCAACTTGTCGCTCTCTCAACCACTTCTGCCACCTCCTTCTCCTTGGGAACCAGGTGAGTTGGAAGCCCCTTTCTCCTCCACCTCTTCTAGGACGGGGTCATGCCTTCAAGGACAACTCAGCTGATACCTGCTCCTTCATCTTATGTTTGTGCTCTGAGATCGTGGTCACGGCAGAGGGCAGAGGAGAGATGGTCTGGTCTGTCACGGAGAGAGACTGAGGCTGGGATGAGGTGGCTCTTTGCTGCAGGCTAGTCAGGAGCATCCCTGGGCCTGGCTGCTATCCGAAGGGCCCCGCTGGGCTCAGGCAAAGAAGCCCTTGCTCCCCCCTGCGCAGCTTCTACCTGCCTACCCGGCAGACGCTTTGGTTTCCTTTAGGTGGGGTTTCCGGCTGTTCCTCAGGTGTCCCTGTGCTCTGTTTCCTCCCTGCCCTCTCTCCTAGGTGCACCTCTGGCCCAGAGACATGTCCTGCTACAACCAGTGCCAGCCCTGCTGCTCGCCCTGCGGCCCGACCCCGTTGGCCAACAGCTGCAATGAGCCCTGCGTCAGGCAGTGCCAGAACTCCACGGTTGTCATCGAGCCCTCTCCCGTGGTGGTGATTCTTCCTGGCCCCATCCTCAGCTCCTTCCCACAGAACACCGTTGTGGGATCCTCCACCTCCGCTGCTGTTGGCAGCATCCTCAGCTCTCAGGGAGTGCCCATCACCTCTGGGTGCTGTGACCTCTCCTGCATCACCAGCCGCTACTGTGG